>NC_056735.1:1921217474-1921369974 GCF_019279795.1 Protopterus annectens
CAATACTGTCTGATTCATCACTTGTCTCACCCAGAAGGTCAATCAGTCAAGTATGGGATAAAGAATGCATCCAGTGTTCATTATTCATCACTTGACGTTGTGGTAGCTATCAAAAATGAAATTATAGACCCACAAATAGCAATAGAAGACATACAATCTGCATTCCATCTTT
Organism: Protopterus annectens; assembly: GCF_019279795.1. NCBI lineage: Eukaryota > Metazoa > Chordata > Ceratodontiformes > Protopteridae > Protopterus > Protopterus annectens. Next base: position 1,921,217,647 of record NC_056735.1, read on the forward strand.
TACCCATCTGCTCTCAGGACTGAAAGTTGTTAGTAATGCAGTTCAATGGTATGTGTGTTTCTGACATGGCCATGCCAGTGGGCTGTTCAGTTGCCTTCTCTGTTTATGAATGCTTTAGCATGGCCCATCTTTGGTGCTTGGAGCAGGAGAGCCATCCCATTTTGATGGGATAGACTACCTCAATGAATTGTTAATGACAGGAGACACTGAGATTTGGATAAGAGAAGGACTTCAGTCTTTTATCTATTTATGCAACTCACTAGGATTCCCCTTAGACTGTACAAACTAGAAGGACCACTTAAAGTGTTAACATTTTTGAGTATTGAGATTGACACTGTCCAAGGATATTTCTGCTTGCCAACATCAAAAAGTTAAAAAAAAATCTTATCTGTAGTAGGCAATTTTTGTCTGAGAGGGTAACGATAAAACAAGTCATGGAGCTGTTAGGATTTCCCAACTTTGCATGCATAGCCATAGTCCCTGGTTGGACATTTATCACATCAGTAGCTGACCTTTGACAAGGAGGTCATAAAAAACATCACAGAATAAGGATGACCAGAAGGGCTAGAGTAGATCACAGCACAGATTATGGGCTTTTTTTCCTTTTGTGCTACAACTGCTCATCTTTTTGGCAAGAAAATTGGGTAACTGATGATACTTTTCAACTGCTCACAGACTTGTCTTGTAAATTTGTCATGGGGTGTTATGTCAATAGACATTGGCTGTCTCTTCCGTAGCCAATACCTGGTCCAATCAGAAGAAGAGAGGAGAGACATCACATTTTTAGAGAATGTTTCCAATATAAGTATCAATTCTTATATAGCAAGAACAGCTTAAGAATAAATAATTTTAGATCAGACAATAAAGCTGTAGTTGAGGTCTTAACTAAAAAATAAAATCATCCAGAAATTTTAGATCTCCTTACATAAAGATCAGTATGTATTTTACTTCAGAGCACATTGCTGTTCCAAGAAACATTACACCTGATCTACTTTCTTGATTATAGTTCAAAATGATGGTTGCACAAGCAGATATACTCTCTACTCCAGTTTCACAAGAAGGCTGAATGACTCTAGGATAACAGCTTCCTGGTTCTGGAATTCATTGTCTATCAGTACTAGAAAAGCTTATATCTCATCAATTAAACATTTCATTTGTTTTCTTTATAGTTTAAAAATTCAGGAATGTCAGTGGTCATTACATATCATTTTGCTGTGTTTATATCATTGTAGTCTAACTGATCTCTCACCAGGGTCATTTAGAGTTAATCTGTCAGCCTTAAGCTTATTCTCCATACTACATCACTAATTAGAGCAAGACCTATATGTCACATCTGACTCGTATTACAAATATTGCCTCAGGGCAACATTACTGACATGGTTATACTTTGTGTTGACTGATACCTTTAAGTGGCCTGAAATATTTTTCCTCTAAGCTGGAGCTCTAATTTGGATATCTAGATCGACACATCAGTTAGGTTTCAGTCACCAAGTTACACTTTAAAAAAACAATGATCCCCTCACATGCCCTTTATCTTGTGGCAAAACACTATTTAAATTAATACCATCCTCAAGTTCCAGCAGTTTAGTTTTTGTTGATAAGGATGGTCACAAGATTACTAACACCATCATTCCTAAGTATTTAGGGATGCCCTAATGCACCAAGGTATTTGCTGCTGCAATTGTTCTTTCCACTCATTCAAAATTGGTCAGGCATCTGTCCTAGCAGCCATAGGGCAATTCACAAAGGTTCTTAAGAGGCTGGGCAGGTGGTCATCTAATTCTTATTTAAAGTATATATGTCAGTCTATCAACAACAATTAACTTCACTAAATATTGTTTTCCTTTAGGGAAAAAGACAGTTCTCATCATTGGATATTGTTTGTCTCTCAAACCTATCTCAGAGCAAGAATCCTAACAAATGGGGAAAATCTTGGGTTAGACAGTTCCAAATATGAGGTTATCTGGAGATGAGTTTCTGGATTAAGATGGAGTCAATTTCTTCATTATTTTTCTTACTATCTTCAACAAATAAATCTTTGTCATACTCTCATTTTGCATGTTGGGTGGGATGACCTTGCTTTTACTCTTAAGAGGCAATTAATGGATTATATACTATGTGACTTAGCAACTGTTAAGCATACTGAACAAGATATGCTAGTGGTTTGGTCTGGCATTATTCCCAATTTGGAATGTTTCTCACAGTCCCTTGGCCACTGACAAACTAGAAGACTAGTTAATCACAGAGTTTCTAGAGCAGCCACTATGCTATGCATACCAGTAGTCAAACATTAAGAATTATAGAGCAATGGTCAAGTTTGTTTCAAGAAGGGTGGAGTTCATTTATCTGATCTGGATTGGACTTATTCAACTTGGATGTATCCATATTTTTATCTGAACAGTTTTCTATATCCATGCAATCAAACTGGGAATGACATGGCAATCTAATTTTTGATGCTATTACATCTTGAATTAATAGCTAGGCCTTTATCACAATAAAATGTAATTTTAGTATCAAGTTATTATTTTAACAGTTAAAAATCAAAAAAGGGGGAACTGGCTGTTATCAGCCTGGTGGGTGGCTCTGTGTGGCCTCAACACGATTTGTGTACATTTGCCCCTTTATCTTTTGCTTTGAGTATGATAACCAAAGAATTTAATTTGTCACAGTGTTGTAAAGGTAGGGGCAGGCCATAAGGATGGTTTTATGTAACACCACTTGTAAACCAGACCTGCTGTTGCAGTTGTGTTATTTAAGTTTCAAGGTTTAATTTTGTGTGTTATGGTTTTAATATCTATAGTCAATGACAGACAAACTTCTAGTATGTGTTCTGGTCATCAATAAATAATCGATCACACCTTCAATAATATATTTTGGGATTGGGACTAAGAGACAGTCATGGCTTGGAGACAACATAGGTTCATAGGTTCATAGGCTGGTACTAGGCTATCTGTCCTAGGGCCTATACAAGCCTAGCCATAACAATTCCCTGGCTATTTCTTCCCACACTATTTACTTCCTGGAGCCCTGTCTAGCAGGGCAACTGACGTGATCCCCGGGGTGAATTTCCTTTCCCTCATCCAATCATCAAGGTTCCTTTTGAAGAGGGCCAAAGAGGTGCTCTGCTTGACATGTATGAGCAGTCTATTCCAGAGACTGGGGAGACTCTAGGTCAGGAATCTATCCCTCCAGCATGTATTGTTTATTGTGATGACAAGGTTTAGATCCCTGGAGCATGTGGCTCTGAGGGATTGGGATTTCTTTAAGTGTAGCATATCCAACAGTTCAGGGTTTGACATGGCCTTGTATGTTAAGCAGAGATCGCCTCTGAGTAGACGATATGCGGCAGAGTATAGCTGGAGTTTTTTAAGGTGGTCAGCATAGGGCATCTGCTTTAGGCCTGTGATTCTTTTAGTGAGGCATTTCTGCAGCCTTTCCAGTTGTTGCAGGTGTCTTGAGTGGTACATACCAAATAGGGCATTGTATTCTATAATGGGTCTAATGAGGAATGAGTACAGAGGGACAATGACCTCCTTTTTCTGGATGAAAAGCCCTTAGTGATGAGGTGTGCCAGATAGAAGGATTTCCTGACTGTTGTGGCGATGTGGTTATCGAAGGTGAGACCACTGTCCACTTGTGTCCCTAAGTCTCTTATCACACTTTTGGTGTTTAGTGTACTGCCACCTATGTGGTAATTCATGGATACATGTTTTTTTCCCAAAGGAGACCTATACATTTCTTGGCATTGAGCTTGAGCTCATGGTTCTGGCACCAAGCATCTGTTTCTGTAAGGCCCTTTTGTAGAGTATCCACATCATTTGGAGATTCAATAATGGCCCCTAGTTTGCAGTCATCTGTGAACTTTGTTAGCCAGAGTCCCTTAGTATTGGCCTGTACTTCAGAGAAGTAGATGCCAAACAAAAGTGGTCCAAGGACTGAACCCTGAGGTACTCCACTTGTCACTTGTCACTTGTCCGGAGATGGATTTGGAATCCACTACTTTTATAGTGTGGGTTCTGTCAATAAGCCAGTTGGCAACCCATCGAGTGATGTAGGGATTAATTCCCAGCTTAGTAAGTTTATCTATGATTCCAGAGTGGGGGATGATGTCAAAGGCCTTGGTGAGGTCCAGATAGGCTGTGTGGACCACCTTACCCTCGTCCATGGCTCTGGAGATTGATTCAAAGAAGTCAGTCAGGTTCAGGAGACAAGATCGGCCCTTCACAAACCCAAACTGGGTGGGGTCAAGTGTTTGAAGGTTTCCCATGTCTTTGTTTATAAGTTCCATGATAATACGTTCCACGGCCTTGCAGATCAGGCTCATCAAACTAATGGGGCGGTATTTCCTGGGGTCCAAGGTGGATCCCCCTTGTGGAGTGGGATAACTGTAGCTGTGTGCCACTCAGTGGGCACGAAGCCTGAGTTGAGGCTATAATTAGACATGATACTTAGGTGAAGTGCCAGTTCATTTCTAGTTCATGTAGTACACAGCCCGGGATGTCATCTGGTCCCATGGATGCTGTATTCTTAGCTTTGGAGAGTGAATTTTGTACCTGTGTGGCCATTATTACCGGAATCTGGCAATCTTCCAGTATTGAAATGGGCCATTTAGAGGGTGAGAGGGGGGTGAGCTTGGCACTGAATCGATCTGCCAGGATATTGGCAGTATCCTTGGGATCAGTATATTTAATGCTATTCTGTTGTAGCTCAGAGCAGATCTGAGCATTGCCATTTAGATTCTTGACATAGTTATAGAATGCCTTGTGGTTGTCTTTGGAATCTTTGGCAATTTTATTTTCATAACTAGCTTTGGAGGAATTTATGAGGGATCTCAACTTCTTACTGAGGCTGGTAAGGGAGTTTTTTTTATCCTGGGATTTTCCTCTTTTCTTCAACAGTTGTTTTCTTTTGTTGTAAAGTTTGTTTATGGCAGGGGACCACCAGATTGGCTTCATTTATTTGTAGGAGAGCATCTTGGTTCTATTTGGGATGGCACGATTCATACATGAGTGGATGTGCTTGTACTGTGCCTTAGTGTAGGACTCAGCAGTTGAACTTTCAGTTCCCGTCTGCATGGGTGTCATGAAGTTTGTCACTTCTGACTTGTGTAGTACGAAGTTGGCTTTAGAGAAGTTTTGTATGAAGGTTTCCTTACTGTAGAAATCCAATCTGAAATCTGTGAAAAGAGAGATGTTCTGGAATAGCCATGGTCTGTAGAAATATAATAAAGATATTAGATGTAACTTTAGCAAAATGAGAAGATTATCCACTGTAGATTTAAACTACAGAGAAAAAGTATATAGAATTATAGCATTATATGCTTATACTAACTGTGAAGAATGGGGAAGCTTATTTCATCAGATTTTAGACTGTGTAGTGATAAACATGACTATTATAATGATAGGAAATCTTAATTGTGATTTAACAGGCAAGTGCAAAAAAGAAAGGAAATGATATAGGAAAAGCATTAGAAGTTATAAGATCTGGTAAGGTAAAACTTTCGGGCAAAAATCCATAGACTTACAAAAGGGGCATGCATAGAACTGAGCTACATTATTTTATAGTAACAGAAACTTTAGTTAAAGGAGAAAGGGAGGTAGTTGAAACAGGATTTTCTGATCATCTTGCAATATGGCTATAGATAAAAAACCAAGGAATGTATACAAATATGCAAAGGAATAAAAAGGATAAATTAGAAAGCATGGAATGAAGAAGGAAGAGATTAATGATACAATTATGGGAAGATTGTATTACTATAAGAGCATTTTTTCAAAACTGGTTTGAATGGTTGATGATATGTAATGAATAATATAAAATATTTTTCAGTGGAAATATGTTGTGAGAAAAACAGAGAAAGAAAAATATAAAAGAATATAAAACAATGCATTGGAAGATCTGGAACATAATTATAGAATGTACTTTGACAATGAAAAATATTTTTTTACGAAAGAAATCAAGAAAAAAATACAATATTGTTTATGTAAGCAAAGATATTTTACAAGGAAATAAGTATTGAGTTACGTAAGTAGATTAGTAAAAAAAGATGGTTGTGTAATGAGGAAAATAAAAAAAATGTAAAAGAAGAAATAGAAAGAACTCAGAAAGGATTATGAATAATATAATATAATATGTCAATAAATGTTTAAAGAAAAACAAGGTAGTGAAAAACCCTGTAAAGTAAAAATGTTAACAAAAAAAGAGAAGGGTTGGAAAGGAGATTTCTATTAGCTAGATAAAGTATTAGGAATAGATTTGGCTGCAGGACCAGATGGAATAGGGTATGAAATATATAAAAAATAAGGGATTGGCAAAAATATTTTTAAAGATTTGAATGAATGGTTAAGAATTATGTAGTGGAATACATGAATGAATGTTTAAGAAGGAAGACAGAAGACATTTAAAAAGTGGAGACTGATAGGGTTGAATAATAATGATTATATGAACTTTATGAAAATAATACAATAGAGATTTGAAACTAAAATGGAAAATATTATAGAAGATAGTATATGTACTATAAAAAGGGAAGGGTTGTAAAGAGTTATTAATAATAGTCAGAGAAATTGTGGATGATATGAATAGAAAAGAAGAAGCAAAATTCATCATATGAGATCTGGGCATGAAATCTCATGGGGCATAATAAAAGAATAACATATAAGTGAAAAAGTTAAGAAAGTGTATAGTTAGTTAGGAAGTATATAGTAATAATAAAGTAAAAATATTTGTAAATGACTAGTTAAGCTAAGAGCAACATATGAAGAGAGTTGTAAGTCAGAGATGCCCAAGGAGTTGTATACTCTTTGCCTTAGAGTGATAGTATGTGAAATAAATTATGAAATGAAAGATGTGAGGTATATAACACCTGAAGGGTTAAGAATGTCAATTTTGTTAACAAATACAGATGACATTATAATAATTAAAAAAAAAAAAAAACTAAATTTGGATAAAAGTAAAACTTTGCATAAATTATTGTCTAGATGTAATAGGGATGCTCTAAATAAAGTGAAAAGCAAATGTTTAGGTGATACAGTAAAGACAAGGGGTATACATTTTACAATGAATGAAATGTCTGTGTTAGGTATAAAATGTGGGAATAAAGATGTAAATAGAATTAAATGTGAAAAAAAATACAAGGAATAAAACAAACATCTTTTCTGGAGAACTTATCAATTATCATTCAAAAAAGGCTTATTTGATAAATACATTACTGATTTGAAAAATAGCATACACAGCAAGTCTATTTATGTTGCCAACAGTATTTGAAAAGGAATTATTACATTTTTTTCTTTATATTTTGATTCAACCCAGTAAAAAGAAGAGTTTTGCATGTAAATAAAGCAGAAGGAAGTTTAGGGTTAATTAACCTAGTGACAAATGCTGTTTCATTAAATTTGTATAAAGTGCTAAAGTGGATAAATGAAAAAGATGAGAGATTAGTAGTAAAAGTGTATAAATACAAGTATGATAAAGTTTGTGGTATGGTAAAAAGAATAAAAGAGAAAATGAGTATATAAATGAAAAAATAAAATGTTACCAAGAAAAAAATATTTTGTGGAAAATAAAAATTGATGAACAGTTAGAAAAGTATGGTATATGAATCGAATGATAAAACATGCTATGTAAAACTATGGGAAAATCTAACAGATAAAAAAATGAAAGCAAAAAAATAAAAATAAGTAAAATGCGCAATGAGAAAGTAGAATGTCACAATTTTTTTGTGGAGACTAATAAATAAAGAAAAGTGATAAAATGTGTTTGCATTGATAAGAAGAAGAGGCCATGTAACATGTTTTTAAAATGTAAAAGAGCAAAAATGTTATGGAGAAAACTATATAAAGATATTTTTGTTGAAGATAAAATAGAAGTGGATAAAATAAACATGGATATGATTAAATATGAATATTATGAGAATAGAAGTAAAGAATATGTTAAAAAAATAAAAATATATATTTTATGTAAATTATGGGTTATATGGAATGTAAATGAAATGATGTTCAGTGTAAATGGATTGTAGTAATAATACTAGGTAAAGTCAGATGGCAATTATGGAAAAAAGAATTATGGAAATTGGATGGAAAACTGGAAATGTATCCCTGGTTTGCAACTATGTCACTAATGGACACATGTAACCTGTAAATGGTTCATCTCCCAGGCCCATGCTTACACTTATCAAGGGCAGCAGAACTTGTCAGAGATTTGGGATGCATGGCTAGGCTTAAAAAGGCCCTTGTGGTCATTAGCCTAGGAAATGCCTATGAACCTATGAACCTGAGTGGGGGGGGGTCTAACAGGGAAGAAACTTTAGTATGATTGTAAAGGAAGTTATGAATATTTGTAAACAGATTTGTGTGTGTGTGTATGTGTGTATATATATATATAATATATATATATATATATATATATATATATATATATATATACACACACACACACACACACACACACACACACACACACACACACACACACACACATACACACACACATACACATATATATGCACATTAGTAAATATGCAAATATTTTGTAAATCAGAGTTATTTATATATATCAAAAAAGGACTCCTACTCTTTTCAATAGGTGCTATCAGATCTTTTACATCCACCTGAGCTACCACCAGCTCAAGCAGATGGAGCCTCAGTTTAACATCTTATCTGAAGGATGGCACATCAAGGGTTACGGTATCCTCTCCCCCCTTATGCTGCACTGCAGTATCAGCATTTGATCTACTTGACGTGGGAATTAAAGCCACAGCCATCTGCACCAATGACAAGTGTGCCACCTCTTGAAACAGTGACACTTTGATAATACGGCTTGTGTTTATTTGGGAAGTGGGCTAAGAAACAAATTATTTTGTTTGATCAAGAGCCCTACTTGATATTCAGACTTTTGTAATTTGACATTTTCTTTTGAGATAACTGTTTTAATTTCTTTTATTTGTGCCTTGTGCAGCAGCACAACAGATTTTTAAGTTTACATATTCTTGATTTATGTGACAGCTTAAGGGTCTTGATTCCTATAGTAAGCTCTTGTATAATCTCCAGAAGTAATTCTGCTCTTTTTTTAAGATGCCAGCCCACTGATGTTTGTTGTTGATATTTTAGTATTCCTTTGTTTAAGTATATTTTTCTTATTTTCTGTTTCCACAAATCTGTTTGCACAATTTCTCTCCATCCACTGTTGACTCAAATGAGCTCACAATCAGACACAACCATTTCCTTCCATGACTATTATTTAGCTATATATCTGCATGTAAATTCCTATCATAAGCTCAAAATCCCAGAAGCTTAAACCTTAGAAGATCAAGCCGGGGATATCGAAATCCCAGAATCTTGACCAACAAACTACAAACCCAACACCTGCTTTTTTTTTTGCAGGAGGGAAAATACCCCAGCCCCCATGTGTACTCCAAGATTGCACTACAGTGGTGAAAGGATGAAAATCCCAACCCCCCTTTACTGAAATCCCACACAATGACCATTCATGTCATTTGAGCTTCCAGGTTTTCAATACTCTTGGCTCAATCTTGTAAGGTTTGCAGTTGTGGGATTTTGAGCATTTAATAGAGGTTCATGTACATGTATGCCATATATTCTCCTTTAGACTTACACATTTTCAAGGTGATTAATTTTTCTTTAACTATAGTCTTCTAAATTTAGCCATGTTCTCCCAATTTCTAGTCTATTTTATACTTAGTAGTTGGTTGATGCTATCATCCTGTGACTGCTTCTATTAACAATTAAACTTAAATATCTGAATTAAGCAATCCACTCCTGCAACAAGACACCAGGTTTCTGTTTTCTTACCTAATGGCATAATTAAATGTCCTTCTTTTCCAATGTAGAATGATGGCTTTTCCTCTGCTCATTCATACTCCATTCACAAAATACCTCCTTCTTGCAACATCCAACATGCTGCTCACTTCCTATCTTCTAATTATCTTAGCAACCAAATCATACATGTTGTTACATAGCACTCTGGTTAGCAATTCAAAAGTACTTAGTTAACTCCAATGTCTCCCTTCCTCTGTAATGGATTATATGTAATTAGAAATCCCTTTTTAATACCCTTCCATGTAAAGCCTCAAGGGTCATGCACAGGGATAAAGCATACAGACTGCATGATAATTTCCACCTCCACTTTCTCATAAGATTAGGGGTATCTCAGTTTCCATCCAGAAGACAGAAGAGACACACACATCAAAGCTAGCAAAGTAGCATGATGCACTAGAAGAATTTCTACATTTACAAATCCCAATCAGAAAGGTCCCCTTACCACATATTAGCTAGATATAGAATTCCTTCCATGAAACAGTAAATCCACAACTCTCTACTCATAGGTTATACATTGGCAAGCTTCTAATCTCCACCACATGCAGTTAACTCCACTTGTTGTTGTTGTCTTTCGGCTTTTCCCGGTTAGGGGTCGCCACAGCGGAACTCCGTTCCGCTAATGATTGGCAGTAGATTTTCACAGTGCTGAGTTGCCAGCTCGATGCCCAACCTTCAATGAAGGTACGCCCATTCAAGCATGTCTTTCGGAATGCCACTTGACCCGCGGGGAGGACATGCAGACTCCACACAGAAGGCAATCCCCGCACACTAGCTGAGAATCGAATGGGAGAACCTCTTGCTGTGAGGCAACAATGCAACTGCTGCACTACCACAGGAATATGCAGTTAAGAACAAAATATGTATGCCAGAACAGTATACCAGCATGTAACCAGCTGCATAGATGCAGCTTTACCATGTAGGAACAAGTGCAGGACTAACTCCAGACACAGACCCCCCATGGTGGAACTGCAATTTTAACAAGCTTTACAACAAAAGAAACAGAATTTTGATCAACAGTACAAAGAGTAATTCCCAGAATGACAAAGCCCTCATCACTGTAATAAACAAATACATTGTGAACTTAATAAAGTCCATCAAAGCTAAGTTTGAGGTTAAAATAGCCACCCAAGTCAAAGACAATTAAAAGGCCTTTTTTACTTATATGTGTAATCTTACAAGCACAGTGTAGCAATGTACTGTACTGATTGTGAATGATATTACCTACTCTTAAGGCTGAAGATATAGCAAACTTACTAATTGATAAATTCAAACTTTAATCCTTTCTCCATTCTCTCCATTCCATCTACCGCACAAGATATACCTGAAACCATCGTACCTCCAGCTATTACACATGACCAAGTCCAAAAAGTGCTGTCACTGTAGTATCAGTACTGGAAAAAATTACCTGCTGCAAGAATATAACCACTAACATTCTAATCTTCCATTGCCATAGGTGAACATGCTACCTACTAACCTTCTGAGACTGTTACATCTGAGTATCGACAAGAAATATTATGAAATCTAATGTTTTATTGTGTAAGTTTTTTGTCTATTTTTTTGAAACTATCATTTTACTGTATCATTTTTTAAATATATATATATTTTTTCAGGTGAAACATTTCCCTTCCCAAAATGATGTGTTTTTCTAAACTGTTTTCTAAACTGACAGTCACTTGCTTTGTATGATTAGTTATAGAAATCTTTAAGTCTTTTAGCTCATTGGTAAGGTGCTAAACTAAATGAATTGCAGGAGGTAAGTAGATTTTTTTTTACATTTTACAAGTGTGCCCTTGATGAAGTCTCTTTAAGCAGTTCTTGATTTTGTGTGTCACTTTTTAAGTTATCCAGGTTATTTTTGTTAGTCAAAGCAGCACTCAAAATCATTGCCTCACTTGAGAAATTATCAACATTTTCAGTATCCATATAGGATGTTTGCTACTAAATCTCTCATTTCTGCTTACCAATGCTCAATTAGATTCAAATCCTTGACATGATACAGCTTATGGGTGATTCCTTATATCAACTGTTAGTGTTCAGGTGTATTTGTAGCCCCAGAAATCATTATCTGCTGAGTGGACTAAACATCAAAAACTTCCCGTGGAAAAAAGTTCGTCTTTAGAAGAAGTAGGGGATGTGTTAAGAGACTGAAGACCAAGTTCTGGCAATGAACCTCTGCCTAGCATATTCTTGAACCATCAGAAAATGTTATTTTTTATGCAAATGGGGATGTCACAGAATCCTTTTTTTCATTTTCTGAATAAAAGTTACATGCAGAACCAAAAAAAACTCTAAATCACTTATGAAGATAAAAAGTGCTACCTAGTGCTCATGAGATGCTTAAGTGCATCACACGTCACTTCAGCATCCAATAGGTATCCTCCAGTGGCCTGAATGTATATATGATAAGATCAGCAAGCAAAAGAGAGTAGAATTGTTGGAACTATATTCATTCTTAAATCTTGGTGAGTAACTTTATGAGGTAGACCCTGTTTTTTACAAAATCTCAGTAAGTTGACACTCACATATAGCATACATCATGGAAAAAAAGTAAGTTAAAAAATAAAAAAAAGACAGCTGAGTGCACAAGCCTAGAATAAAAATGTGCCTAATCCTGTTATGCACACTGGTGCCAAGACTGGAAAAAATGACATTGTAGAATCATCAAGACATGGAAGCACTCTTGCAATGGGGTTAGGCCAGGCTCAGGGAGTAGGATATTCCCTCACCCATTGTAGAAGGAAGTAGTAGTCCACAAAAAAAAAACAAAACAAAACAAAAAAAAAATACAAGCGAAAAAGAGCCATAAAGATGATAGGGAGGACTATTGAAGATAAGAAATAAGTTATGTATTGTTACTATTATGCAAGAAGCCCAGAATTTCCAGATAAAAGATATTCAAAAGATTAAGAGAGAAATTAGAGGAAAGAAAACTACTTGCACAAGAAAAACTGTCAAAAGCTTCAAATGCAGATTTATGCTTATTAATATAACAGATCCATAAAAACAGAATATAGACCAAGAAACTTTGGACCATTTGGAAAAACTGACAAAAGTACGAAAATATAAAGAACAAAAATTAGAGATTTTTTAAAGGTATAAAAAGGAAACGTGGGCATGGGAAGGAAAGAGAGATCTGATATGGTGCAATATTTATGCAAAGGAGAAACCCAAACTAATGAATTCAAAAAAGTAACTCCAAAAATATTTCAAGAGAAATAGAGGTAAAAGCACTCAGATATGAAAAAGTTTATAATATAAAAAATTATATCACAAAGGGGAACAAAGAATAAAAGATTAGTAATGTAGAAGTTGAACAAATAGAAGCTGAAATTATGGAATACCTACAAAGTGAATAATTTAGTATAGAAAGTATATCACAGGTTATGTTATAGCAAGGTGGAACAATGAGTCCCCAAAGTAAGGAGAAAACAGGTGGAGCATCAGACATCTGAAGAAGAAATATAGACATGGGAAAGAAAAAGAGATTTAATATGGTAAAATATTTATGTAAAGCAGAAAGCAAAATTAATCAATACAAAAGGAGCAGTACCAAAGATATTTGGGGAGAAATGCAGGCAAAGCCACACAGATATGGAACATTTGAGAATACAAAAATAAGTAAACAAAGGGGGGGCATGGAAAAGAAAACAAGCAATGGAGAATTTAAAGGAAAAAAAATTAAGTTATGGATTACCTGCAAAGTGAAGGATTTAGTGTAGAAAATCCGACTCTGGTAAGGTCACAGCATGATAGAATATTGACTTCCCAAATTAAGGAGAAACAGGTGGAAGGGAAAGCATCTGATCATTTGCAACATGAAGATACTCTACTGCCTTCAGTTGGAAACCAGCACAAATGTTCAGTTGTACTTGCACAGCAAGGAAAAGTGGCAAATCTGTCATAGTCAATGTTGTAGAGTGATAGTCAAGTGAGGTCCCATATAAAATAACAATGGATGACACAGGATGCAGTTGAATAGACTATATCACAGGAAAATTTTCTGGAACTTTCTGTAGAATTCCCACAGGAAACAGAGAACAAAGAATGAGCACTCAGTTTAGAAGAAACTGATCTAAGGGAAGCGTTTGTAGATTGAATAGAGATGGATAAACATATTAAGACTGATGAAAGATTTTGATTCAAGAAAGTCAATGAAACCCAAGATGTTCGAAGTCTGAGAAAAAAAACGGACACAGTAATCAAGACTATTAACAGAAATTCATGAGATATACCAGAAGTAAGTATAACTTAGTACTGTGCAGATAAATTGAGAACAGATAGTTTTACAACAAAAGCACAGGACAATAAGGGAAAGGAAGGGAAGAAATCAAATACCATCATAAAAGTATCAAATAGAGAAGATTATAAAGCAATTAAGTCAAGAAGTGTAACTGTTAGAAGGGGATAGAAGAGGGAACAGATCAACAAAAATAATTAGAAGATAACTGTGATAAAAGCAACATGTAGTATTAGAGCTGATCAGCATCTACCGTGTTGGAAATAATAAGCTAAAGATATCAGCACAGGTAGAAAACCTATAAGATAGGCAGATAAATATACAAGAAAAAGTACAAAATAAGCAGTCAACCCATGAAAATCATTGAAAAGTACCTATTCCATCATCAGGCATCAACCACTAGATCCAAGGATTTAAACTTTGCTTGTGACATTAATAAGACATTCTGGGGAGATAGATATGTTTCATAGAGGATCTTGTGGTCTGGAATATGCTCACTTTCCATGTAAAACAGAGCCCATCTCTAACCCTATGTAAGCATAACTTTGGCAAATGAATGTGAAATAGGAAATTCACCCTGGGTCTAGACCCTGTATCTCTGACAGAAAGAGGCAGACAGCAGCTATGCCTAAACTACCATACCATATAACCTCTAGAAACTGCCTAATTAACATACCCTCTCCTAATAAATGCCCATGATACATAGAGACAATACTGGGTTGGTTTGCACAGCAAGGCTTATAAAGGCTCTAGTGGTACTTAGCCTGGTATATACATATGAACCGTAAACAAATGTGAACTCAACTGACATCCAAAAAACTAATCTCCTACAGTAACAATCAATATTTTCATATTTAAAAAAGTATTTTCAGACATAGCTCATCATAACCATACATACTAAACATGAACAGTGGCAATCAAACTCCTGACAAGTAATCACTTTACAGCAGTTTGCACAGGACCATAGTCCACTACAATGTTACTATGTATGGGGCTTAACTCCCTGCATTCCACTGCCTTGTATAGTCAGCACAATGGACAGCACACTTTGAGGAAAAGGAGAACTCCTCCAATTGATGCTACTACCAACAATAAAGTGTACTACTGCAGGAAATCAGTTGTTATATACTGAAGTGATTTTTTTCTCATAAATTCTGTAGTATAAAAATCCTTTTTGTTTCTACCTACCTAGCACAAAAACTATGGAAATCATACACAAATTTCTGCACCATAACACTGCCATGCTATTCAACCACCTACATAGTAAAAAAGCACTAATAAGTACACGGCCGAAGCACGTCAGTGGTACAGTGAATGTGTAGTTGTCTCTGTGTGTACTGATGCCCATTTCTGTTGCCAGAATTGTTCACTAGTTTTATATCCTCAGGACCAGCATGGCTGTGCTGTCACTGCCTCTCTGAAAGCGGTTCTTTAGTTCTGTTCCCACTTCAAGTCATTTCTCGATGATTCTCCTGAGTCTACTTGGGATTTCATCAGATGCTTCTGTTTCTTTCCATATCTCAAAAAACATGCAGATAGGTGAATTGCTGATCCTCCAAACTACATATATTGTACTTATTTGTGTGTGGTATGAGCACCTATCTAAACTATAATGGACAGGATTCCCATCCAGGGTTTTGTCTCTTCTTAATGCTAGTTGAGTACTTGAATAATTTTCCAGTCTCTGACCATCCAGAATGTGATAAAGTAGTTATCAAAAAATTATTAAGTTAAGTAAACAGCTGAATACACTGTGAACTATTTGTGTAACATTCACTGAAAGTAATGTTATCAAACATTGACAGAATCCTTTAACTGCACCCTGGTATCCCATTCAGACTCTGTTAACAAAATTCCATTAATCCAATTTGCCATAGGTATAACTTCCTCATGTCTGACACTGGCACAGAGAAGGAGAACACCAACTAAATAATTTCCTTTCTTCAGTTTGCATTCAGTATACCAGCAAACTGGAAAAATAATATATTTATTCTTTTATCCATATAATTTAGTGTCTTTTCTGTTAATATTTGTAATGTTATTTCCTGGCATCTGGTATTTCTGTGTTATTTATCAAATTAAAGCATTAAGGTTATAAGACATTCTAGCTCCTACTGCTTGTGTATATTAAAGTGATATCCAAGCTGTATATTTTGTAAACAGCAATATAATTTAACTGTCTTCCTTTTGTCTCTCTTAGTAATTTTGACAATATTAGAATAGCCTACAATGATTCTCACTTTTAAGGGAAATTGTCTAGGCTTAGAATGGGCCACAAAGACACCTAGCCAAGTACTTACCTATGAATGTATGAACTATGACGGTTGGAAACAAGTAAAATGAAGTAATGACAATTTTTGAAAGAATAGTCTGCATTCCAAACTATGTGTTCTGTTACCAAATAAAATTTAGCACTGACATTTCTTGAAGATGTGCTTTGTGCGATCTTCGGTTACAAAATTGCCTTACAGATGAACACCGTAATTTAAGCTGTCACATCTCTGAAATGGAATGTTTACTTCTTGGCATAGGGATTTTTTTACTTATTTGTCTTATTTCTTGTGTACATTTTGTTTCTTTACTAAAAATGCAGATGAAATATTTATGTTTATCACCGGCAGTCATATATTCAAATTTATGTGGTTACCTGGGGCAAAACAAATAAATGTTCCATACATCCTGATGAGCATGGGTCTAATGTTGAGTATAACTATGCTGTTAAGAAGTATAAGGTATTTGTGAGTGGTCTCCATTAATTTAATGTCAAAGAAATGCTTTCAGAAACTGGAACTTAATATGGTCTTGAACATATGTTAAACTTTCCAAAAACTCAAAGCATTTGCATACACATTTCAGTATAGTGGGGATGAGGAAATGTACCCTTTTCCCCATGTAGTATGATCTCAGAGTTGGTATATATAATTTGCAAGGGTTATGGGGTGCAGGGGGCTTGCCCAACTGCAAAAACATAGATTTTATTTGTTTTATGTTGTTTATTTGGAAATTCCAACAGATGGTCTTGACCATAAGAAGTTCACTATACATTCATATGTATATAGATATACGAGTGTAGGGAACTAGATAAATATGCACACTACACTAACAACCATTTGGTCAAAACCATTTGGTTGATGCAAACAAATGGCCAACAGGTATACAAGATTCACAATTCCAGGGTAGGGGAGTTAGTATATATAATTAGCAGAGGGTGTTGAGGGCACATAATTCCCGAAGCATTTGTAGAACATGTCAATTTATGTTGTTTCCGTGTTTTTATATTCACCATCTGGATGTCAGTGTAGGTGCACAGTTGATTTAACCTATATATCTAAATATATATATATATATATATATATATATATATATATATATATATATATATAAATATATATATATACATATATATATATATATATATACAGACACACACACACACACACACACACACACACACACACACACACACACATATATATATATATATATATATATATATATATATATAGATAGATAGATAGATATACATGCATATGTGTATATATATATATATATATATATAGAGAGAGAGAGAGAGAGAGAGAGAGAGAGGAGTGAACTAAATGAGCATGTTTTTAATATTAGCCTGATGTGTATTCTTAGTTTGGTTTATTTGTCATAGCAAGAAGTTCCATACAATAGTCAAAACTATGCTCTATTAATTTCACTATTTATGCAGGTATGTGAGCCAGAGGTTAAATGTTTTTATTCACTTGAGCTTGAATTTTTTAATTATATTCTAAAAACAGGTATAGGAAATACATGTTCAGCACTGTTCCTGTTTCCATGAATTTGTTAAATCTGTCTGTATATTACCTGAAGTTATATGTTGTATATACTTGGGTAAGGAAGGTAAAAGGCTATCACTTGATCAACATCTGTTGGTGAGTTGGTTCTGATAGCTAAGGCAACTGCACTGACTTATAGAGTTGGTGTCCTGGAAATGCCTCACCAATGGTTTCTGTGGGGAATGAGTTCCATTCTCACCTTAGAAAAACTTATCCTGTATGCATGGTGGAGGTTAGCAACTTTGAATCTAAATATATAAATAAATATAGATATGTGAATACATGCATACATACACACACACACACACACACACACACACACACACACACACACACACACACACATATATATATATATATATATATATATGCATACATACGTATACACATACACACATACATATAAAGCACATAAACTATGTATGCATGTATGTATGTGTGTATGTGTATATGTATGTATGCCCATATTTTGTGTGTGTGTGTGCTATTTTTGCACTTTTGCTCCTAAAATTTTAATGAGAATGAACTCTGCTCAGCTGGAATTCCTCAGTCAACAAATACATATGTATTTATATTTTTTAGAAAGTAACATTCTCAAATAGATTGTTACAGGGCTGTAATACAGTTTTAACTTTTGTATTATGATAAATAAATAATAGTATTCATAGTTTCATGATGTTTGCAACCATTTTTTTTTTGTTAAAAATAAGTCTTGCATATAAAATGAACATTTCACAGTAAGTACGGAGATTGTGCTGAGGCATTGTGATTTAAGGATTATGGTATTCATGTTGCATAAATCATACATTTAAGGATTCACGAAGACTGAAAACAAACAGAGATAGACCTTGAGAGAGACATCAGTAAAAAGACGACTGTGAGTGGAAAAGGAATTATTGTGTCAAACAAATACACTTTGGTATGCAGTTTATATCCACTGATAAGGCCTTTTGTTAGGTTAGATTGATTTATGCTGCTTTAAATATAAAAAAAATTTCAAATGCTCATGAGCTGTTTTCAAATTCACAAAAAAAGACAGCTGACCTGACCCTTATATTCATCTCTTAGTAAATTGTTACCTACCATCCAAAGGGTTTTAATAGTACTAAAGTCAGTTTAGAGACCCACAATCCTATTAGGAAGGGGAGGAGTTTTGCTTTTGGGCAAACATATTTCAGGTTAATTACCTATCCAGATTTGTGGCCAGATCTACCAATGTTTCAAGACCCTTTATTTATGTTTTTGATGGCTGCATGTTGAGAGATTTACTTAAGGGATATTTATAACTATATTACACAAATTCTTAGATGTACTTAAATACCCATTGTTTCTACATCACATTTGATATAAAATGAAGAAAAATGTATTTCTGGAAAGATTAAGAGTTTGGGAGAGTGCTGCAGAAATTATCATTACCGACTCACGATGCTCAGTTTTTGGTTGTAGTGCCTTATTTGCACAGTCTTGACCTCCCTGTATCAATTTATGATTTTCCAGAGGTTTTGGATTTCCTCCCACATCTAAAAACATGCCAAAGGGCTAATAAATTGTCTTTCCAAAACTACTTTTACATGTCTATTCTATGTGCATGTAAGTATGTATATTCATCCTGTGGCTGTTATAGCTTGATATCCGATCCTACAATGCATTTTTGCCATATGTCTGGTGCTTGCGAGAGTTTGCTAAAACTTATCTATGACACTGCATACAATAAAGCTTGTACTGGAGAAAGAAAGAAAGAAAGAAAGAAAGAAAGAAAGAAAGAAAGAAAGAAAGAAAGAAAGAGAAGTCCCAAGATTTTAGTATGAAATGTCGATTACTATATGTCCGGAAGAGATGTTTTTGAGTGCTAAGTGACAATCAATGGCTAATTCTGGCTTTTATCCCAAAAAAGGATTTCTGCAAATAAATGCATCCATACTTCAGCTTTTATACTTATTTTTGATGGCCAAATTGTGTGATATTGAGGCAATGGATCTAAACATCTGGCTGATTCTGATGGGTTGTCCAGGTTGCCAAAACAAAAGAGATGTCAGAACTGCCTTAATGGTTAGTCAGAAAAGTATTATACACTGTTACTGGCAAATTTGTCTCTCACCAAACTGAGTATTGTGACAAGGAACTCAACAATTCAATGTGGCCAGAGCTGTAAGACTTGAGTTATGGCATGCAATGGTAATGATCTATAAAAAAATTTATCAGCATTGCACAGATTAGTTTTCTGTGTGCAGCAGTGAAGTAATGTATTGGTACACTTGGTGATTCCTTAGAAATTTTAGTGAAGACAACTAGTGATAATATGAGAGATTATACCTCTCAACCTTTTATAGCATGAAATTTGGACAAAACCTAAAATAATGGGGCAACATGAGCCCAAAAATAGAGACAGATTTTAAATATTGTTCATATAAACTTAGACAGTTGCTAGAATAATAGGTTTTGGGTTAGCATGCATTTACTGAAGGTTATGAAGTTTGTAACTCAAATGCCTTTTATTCTTTAATGACTTCAATACTCAGTGATTTGTCATATCATAGGATAATAGGAGGTTATTAGGCTATTGGCCTTTGGACCTTTACAAGCCTAGCCATGTTATACCCTTGTTCTCTTGTAGACCAAGATATTTAGTCTATATTTGCAATGTGAATGTAAGATCAGCACCAGTTGTAAATCTAACATTAGTACCTGCTGCCCCTGTCCAAGAAGGACATAGGTGAAACCCCTGAGGTAAATTTACAGTTTCCCATCCAGTTGTTCAAGTTACACTTAAATAAGATCATTGAGGAGCTCTGTTTTACATGAATTGGAAGTTTGTTCCAGAGGAGTGGCAACCTCTGGAAGACATATCTGTCTCTCCACCATGTTCTGTTTATGTCGCAGGCTAGGTGCTTTCATGTCCCCAGAGCGAGTGACTCTTGTCCATTTAATTTGCGGATGTGCAGCATTTCCATTAAGGAAGAGTTTGAGATTGCTCTGTAAGCCAGGCAAAAGTCACCTCTAAGCAGTCTATACAATACAGAGTACAGCAACAAGGCCTTCAGTCTATCCATGAAGGTCATGTGTCGCAGGCCCTGAATTTTCTTTGTGAGAAACCTCTGAGGTCTCTCCAGCTGCTGTAGGTGTCTAGTAAAGTATATACAAAAGGGAACACTGAGCTCTAATATTGGTTTGATGAGGGATGACTACAGGGGATTCATAACCTCCTTAGCTTTGGAAGCTTTGTGCTTGCTTAAGAGATGTGCAATGTAGAAGGCATTCCTTACCACTATGGACAAATAGTGATCAAAGTTGAGGTTGCTATCAACCTGCATTCCCAAATTTCTCACCACTGGGCTTGAACTTGGGGGAGGGGGTATTAATACTGTAATTTGCAGGGACATCTCTTTTGCCAATGGGGATGTTAATGCGTTTTTTTATAATTGAGTTTAAGTCCATGGCTCTGGCACCAATCATTCATCTGTGTGAGCCCATTTTGTAGAATGTAGACATCATTGGGGGATTGCATGATTGCATCCAATTTGCAGTCATCAATGAACTTAGTAAGCCACAGGCCATCTATTTTCATCTGGATTTCTGAGAAATAGATTCCTAACAGTAGGGGGACCAGCACAGTACCTTGCGGAACACCACTGAAAACAGGTCTACTGTTGGAGGTGGAATCTCCAACTTTGATTGTATACATTCTGTCAGTGAGCCAGTTGGCTACCCATCTAATGTGTCAAAGCCTTGACCAAGTTGAGATAGGCAGTATGTACTGTTTTACCTTCATCTAGGGCTTTGGTGACAATCTTGAAGAAGTCCACCAGATTTAACAGGCATGATCTCCCCTTATGGAAGCCAAACTTAGTCAGGTCAAGAGTTGAAGGTCTCCTATATCCTTGTTGATAAGGTTCATGATGATTTTCTCCATGGCCTTCCAGATAAGGCTGGTTAGGCTTATTGGTCTATAGTTCTCATGGTCGACTGGGGGACGCCCTTTGTGCAAGGGGATTACTATTCCAGTTTTTCACTCTGCTAGGACAAAGCAAGTACTTGCAATGTGTTTGAAGAGAGTACCCAGTGGTTCCACGAACTCCTGTTCTAGACTGCTTAGTAGGCAGCCTGGGATGTTATCTGGTCCCATAGAGGCTATGTTTTTGGATTTGGAGAGT
Organism: Protopterus annectens; assembly: GCF_019279795.1. Taxonomy (NCBI): domain Eukaryota; kingdom Metazoa; phylum Chordata; order Ceratodontiformes; family Protopteridae; genus Protopterus; species Protopterus annectens. The sequence goes on from NC_056735.1 coordinate 1,921,239,689, forward strand.
GTGGTTATGACCTGCTCTTTGGAGATACTGGGGTGAGGACTGGTGACATGTATGCATTGGGGTATGATGGTGCAGACAGGGGGGGGGATGAAGTTTTCAGCAAACCTGTCTGCTAGCAGGTTGGTGATGTCCTCAGGTTCAGTATGAGTGGCACCATTCACTACTAATTTGGCATAAAGCTGGGCTTTTCCTTTTAGATTTTGGATGTAACTAAAGAATGTCTTGTGATTATCCTTAGCTAGAGATGCTAATTTAATTTTGTAATTAGCTTTAGAGGAGTTTACTAGATGTCTGATTTGCTTGTGAAGGGTGATCTTCTTCTGATGAGACCATTCACTCTTATTCTTTGACAGCAGTTTCTTTCTCTTGTTGTATAACCTATGTATGTTAGCTGTCCACCTGGGTGGCTTGTTTTTTCATGAGGACTTTGTTTTTCATTGTGAACATCTCAGTATAGGAGTCATTGCTGTCAGTGGTGGCAGGGGATTTGAAACTATTCATACCATCACTTTAGAGGTTATAGTTTGCTCTGGAGAAATTTTTCAACTGTTTTGCTCTGGGGGGTTTCAGATATGATTGTTCCTTTGAATGAGACTGATTTATGATTGGACTTTAACAGGGAGGCTCATACACATGGGGGGTGCAGTGAACCCCCCTTGTTAGTGAGTACTAGGTCAAGAACATTAGATCCCCTTGTTGGGGTGCAGACTATCTGTCCAGACCATTTGTGTTAACAAAGTCTAGGAACCTTAGAGTAAGTGTATCTGTGCTCATATATATTTCCCAATTGATGGAAGAATAGTTAAAGTTACCCAAGACCAGGGTGTTTGGCTGTATTGTGAGTGACTCAAGTAGGTCCATGTAGACAGTATGGGTTTTGTGGCTCATGGTGGGTGTCCTACAGCTAACAATGACATGTAGTGGGGGACTTTCCTACAGTTAGTTGTATTTGAAGTAACTCCAGGGAGCCGTACCATTTAACCTGTTTTGAGGTGTCTTTGTCTTTAATGAAGATGGATACACCTCCTCCTTTGGTTCTTTCATGTTCATTTTGAGGTGCATACATATGGAAGGCATTGCAGCCTTGCATGGCCAAGATAGTCTCTGCAGCCTTGAACCATGTCTCTGTGACTGCACAGACATTAGCATCTTCCAAACTAAGGAGTGATTCCAGTGAGTGCCAAATAATCACAAATTTTATGAGGAACATACCAGAAATATGAGTCAAAAATACGGACATTCTGCAAATATCTGGAAAATTGAGAGGTATATGTGAGAGTCATCTTGGCCCAAAGAGACCAAGGTCTTCACCTGGAAGTTACATGGGGAGGACAAACCAAAACAAAAACAGTTATTCATGTTTACTGTCAATTTCTGTCCATTAACTTTACTTTCTACAACAGCTCAGACTGTAATCGTATTTGTTGCATAATTCAACTACAAAAAATAAACCTTACTTACAAACACGTTAAGCACTCCCAATCCTTCCTGTCCGAGAATATCAGCACAGTTCTGCTTAATTATAGTCACATTTCAACATAGCAGTAGAACTATTCCTTCTGATTTCTCCACCAGTATACATTAATATCCAAGTGAGAAAGTTACCTGTTCTAACAGCGCTGTGTTTCCTGTTAACTCTTTCTTGAAACTCCTCTATCTCCCTCAGGAATCTAAACTCTTTACTTTTAGTATTCAGTTAAACTGCCTAGAGCAGACTGCTGTCCATTAATTGCTAAGAAAACCTGCTTCTCTTTGGGGCTGCCCTACTCCAGGAAATAAATACTCCCCAGGATTCAATATAATCCATGCAGGAATAGTGTTACTCCTTCACGGAATGAATGATATCCGCTTCAACATAGCCTTAACAGCAACGTACCTTACATATTAATGAAGGCATGCTACTGATAATGGCTGTGTGAACATGAGCAGTGAAGGAGTACAGGGGGCATGTTTCGATAGTGCTTGCACATGCAATGTACATATGTACACAAAGTGACTGTCCCATTTGTTTTCTGTACTGTGGAATACCTGTAGTAAGATGTGCATTATAAACTCCACACAGCATGTATTCAACCCAGATAGCTTAGTGGTACATCCAGTGACCTCAGTGTGCATGATCCAAAGTTCAAGACCTGCAAGCCTTGTTGATACTATCAATTAGGACTGCATAAGACACTTTTCTAAGCAGGTGTAAATGTGTTTTTGTGATAGTAAGCAGCGGGTACATGTAACAGACATGTACAACTCACAGTACACTAGAAATGCCCTTCTTTGGCAATCCTGCTGATGTCACCCACCTATGAATACACCTCTGGTACTGCTGTAACTCAGTAATTTCCATGGCATGTACTGTAACTGTGTAATGCTGTAGTGTGTTAAACTAGTTTGTTAGGTGTTTTAATCCCAGACAGGCCAACTCTGTGTGTCTGCCTGCCAGACTAAGAAAAAAACAATACTTTTAGAGTATGAACACTCTTTACAGTTCACATAACCAACTTTTGGCATTCCTGCTGATTTCACCCACCTAGAAATACACCTCTGGGACTGCTGTAACCCAGTATTCTCTGTAGCATGTGTTGTAACTGTGTATTGCTGTAGCATGATAAACTAATTAGATAGGGGTTCTATGCCAATAAAAGCCAACTGTGTGTGTGTTTGTCTGCCTGAGAAAATAGCAATGCTTTTTAGAGTATGCACACTCTTTACAATTTATATAACCACCTCTGGCAATCCTGCTGATGTCACCCACCTAGAAATACACCTCTGGGACTTCTGTAACCCAATAATCTACGTAGTGCGTGCTGTAACTGCATAATGCTGTAGTATGATAAACTAGTTAGGTAGGGGTTCTATTCCACGACATGACAGGTGTGTGTGTGAGAGTTTGACAGTCAGTGCCTGTGTGAAGGTGGCTGTGAGTGTCTAACCAATGGACATGTTGGGAAGTGGATTTTGTAGTTTTCCTATATGGTGGCCGTATTATATGTCACAATGTCCACCTCACGAGGAGTACAGATGTCAATCAGTCAAGGGACTGTGTTGGCAAGCCATACCCCTACATCTGGCAAAAGGCCTAGTGAACGAAGTATGCTACCCTACTATTACTCGGAATACATTATGAACCCATGTGTCATACACACACTTGCCTAGAATATCCCTCTATGTTGCTAGTACCCTGCACATTGATGAAAGATAGAAGGCATGGTGTGATTGCAGTGGGTTGCAGAGGGCATGGCACCCTGTACAGCAGTACAATAGGCATATAATTGCGGACAATGTGCCTTCACTATGTCCCTCACTGGATGCCTGCAACATATGTGGTGCCATCAAATGTGATCCACAGAGGCCATACAATGCCTTACACATGTGCCATGTATGGACTGATGCCACTGACACCAGGGAATACCTGTATTATGCTATCAATGCAGGTGCAGGGTCAACCTGCTGTCTATAAGCAGGTCCTGCCACACCAGGCCAGTATTGGCATATCTTTGGATACCAGTCTGTGTACACAACATGTGCCAACCAAACCAGGTACACTTGTACATGTCACTGTACATTACTGTGGGACGAGCACATCCCAGGCAATGTCCATGTCAAGGACTATCAAACACAGGTATGGCATGCATTGCAAAGCAATGGCCATACACAATGATAACCAGGATGTCAGGACAGTTCATACAATACCCATCGGTGTGGGACAATGCAGACACTACACCTCTGTACCACACTGCACACCATTGTCGGGTGGCATGATGCCAAGGATTACCTCTCACCCAGCCTTGTACAGCCATCTTGCACAGCCAACCACTACACACCCATGAAGCAAAGCACACATGCATGTCAGTACTGGCACCTTGTGTCTGTATGTGGGGTATGATGCTCCCAACCACAGTCACACCCAGTATAACTCCCATAGGCATACCGACTGATGTCAGACATGTTCACATGCTCTAGCCCATAAAACCTACGGATATCCCCTGTGGTGCATGTAGCACCTGTGCATTACTGCAGTGTGGCAAACTAAGTAGTTAAGAAGTGTATTTGTGGGCCTGGCACTGTGACAATATGAGTCCATTGGAGAGTGTGGTTGTGTTGATAATGACATATGTTCCTGTGGACAGCCATGTATGCTACACCTAATGTATGTCTACTATATCTCTGTTGCAGATGTCGCTCACCAGCACACATATATGTTCTTACAGCATGTCAACATGTCAGCTTTGTGGTACATAGAGTAACTGCATGCACTTGAAATAGTAATGACTAACCAGTCATGGGTTTGAACCCCTGCACTGGTAGGTGTGTGACAGATGATGCTTAGGTTTTAGTCTCCAAGCCCTTCCCTGATGTACTTTGCCTCTGTCTGTCCCTCCCACACACTCTCTGGTGGATGTGGAGTTGTACACCTGCTCAGCAGCAGCTTGTATTTTGTAAGTGATGGTCATGATCAGGTGATGGCCTCTGCACCTATTGCATTCCTCCTCTAGCTGATTGCATGTGGAACAGCTGTGGTGATGTTCCCATAGCCAACTGCATGGAAACACAGTACAATATCTAGGAACATCATTTTGGTGTTTGCCCATGACAGTCACTGTGAGTGCAACCTGGATCTGGTGTTTGGTAAATGGCACAGATGATATCTGGATGTTCCTCAAACAACATACACAGTGGAAAATAGCCTAAAGACAGGAGGGTGATGTGCCAGACATGACTACAACATGTAAGTGTAGCTATGCTTCATTGAGACTACTGCCAGTTTAACAAGTTGTGTTTGGTAATGGCTATGCTGCTTGTTTTAAAATTGACAAGACAGTGCTCTGTTTGTGAGGGAACCCCCATCTGTAAGGCCATCTGTGGACTGGTCAGTATGTGGAACCATTTTTTTCCTGTGTTACTCACTGAACACACATCTGTTAACTGCAGAAGCATAGTGTGAGGATTGTAGTCAGTACTTGGTGATAGTGATGAAAGTTACTGCCATCGCATCCCTGATTGGACATATGTCACATAAAACAGTGATAAGACAGTTACTGTCTGAGGTTCTCAGTGACATGTCAGTAATGGGCCACTGTTCATAGCTACAGTCAAAAGTCTTCTACACTTTGTACAGATGCCATGCAGTATATATGCATGTGTTGTGCTCCCTCTACAAATGTATACCATCTGTTGTGTTGGGTTGATGGTCATATCTATGTATGCTGTTATAAGTAATCCTGAATGTTGTTGACTATTACTAAGTTAAAACTGCAACACCATAGGTTGTATGGGTTTGGAGGTCCCAGCACAACCTCCTGTCCTACTTCTGCTGGCCATGGCACCAGGCATCAGCACATCTGGGGCCCAGCCTTGAATGTCTACCTCTTTTGGTGGAACCACCACTGAGGATGGGGCTTGTCCCCCCAGGAGCAGGTCCAGACAAGGACTTGTCCACTGTTGTACAGTCCCCGATATGGTGTGTAGGGGGCTAAATAAGGAGGTTTGAGGCCAGATGTGCCAGTTCGAGGGCAGAATGTCACATTTAGAGGGTGAGCCTGCCCCTCCTAGACAGCCCCCAGAACTGCCAACTTCGCAGCTGTTTTGTTGCAGTGGTGGCTGCCTGTGGCTGGGGACCTCCGTCCCACTGTTTCCATCTGGGGGCTCATGGGCTTGTGACTGCCAAACATTCCTCCCTTTCTGAGGTGTATCCCCCCACATGTCATATACTGACCCTGTATGCTGTCTTGTCTGTCATCCTACACAACCCATCCTCCACAAGCTTACCTACAGTCCTTCCCCCATATCTGAGTCTCAACCTATGGACACAAAAGGCTAATCAGTTCCTAGAACAACATTTGCCCCATACATAACTGTCCATTTCACACACGTGCCCACTGGACACATGTAACCCTTTTAATATGCATCACAACATACTCTAGTTGTCCTCACTCCTGTCTCTCAGGCACACAATCCTGGTATGCACATGACTCGTAAAGGTTCCAGGTACATGTGATGCAGATGACCCCATTGTACACACAACACTACTGGTCCCTATATGGTTACCCAATTTACCTTTTTCATTATGATGATGTCGTACACAGCACCTTGCAAGAGTACTGTTCCCACATAATGATTGGACAGGAACTGTTGTGTTAATGTAAATAAAATGCGCAGAGTGATGTATTTGGCCAATGTACAAATGTTTGCATGTATTAATGACACATGTCTGTCTGAGGGAGTCTTGATAATACATAGGATAACACCACTACATAATACAGGCATTGCTGGTGTTTCATTCCTTTGTAATGCTTTGTTGCTACATGGGATGTTCTTGATATATATATATATATATATATATATATATATATATATATATATATATATATATATATATGTATGTATCTATACTATATCTGGGCATAAACACACACACATACATCAACATGATGGAATACATTTGCTCTACTGTTGAATTACTGTGCTGGATGATATGTTTGTGATAACATATGATGTCTGTATATCTACCTTGGCTTAGTGGCAAATTACATTAGCTGTGTGTGCAGGGTCCTGGTTTCAAATCTTGCATAGGCCATTTATTTTGTTGCTGGGCAGAACAAGGCCGTTGGATACAGAGTGATTAAAGCACATTAAAGCAGTTGTGAGCAGGTGTGCATGGGTTTGCACGGAGCTAAGCAATGCTAACCTCCGGTTACAGTTTCTTACACTCAATTAGCCTCTACATTGCTTCACCAGTGTAATACTCGCATACAGGTGGCCAAACAGGCTTACACCCGCTTGCTTCTGCACTTGCAAATGCACTGCATTTGGTATTTGCATCTGACACTCACACCCCTGGGTGGGAGTGAGGACTACTATATTACCTTGTGATGCCTATTGCTTCGGATTACATGCCTACAGTATCGAGAATGGCTGCCCATTAGGCGAAAGCATGCCGTTCAACTGTACGGAATCCGTAGCCTGTCCAGAGTTTGATTCATATTATTGGTGTGTTCCTCTTTCAATCTGCAACTGTCTGGCTAATACATGGGAACTGACACTCTTCAATAGAAACAAGTAATTGGGTTTTGGAACCCACATCCTTCAGCCGAGTCATGTTACTCCATACCTAATATTCTATCATCTTTCTAAGGTTGTAAGTGGAACATGTGCTTTCTGTCCCTATTAGACCTCTCAAGCGATTGGGAGTTCTGATTTTGAGCCTTGTAGAGGCCATTTATTTTGTTGCTGGGCAGAACAAGGATGTTGGATACAGAGTGATTAAGGCACATTAAAGCAGTTGTGAGTGGGTGTGCATGGGTTTGCTCGGAGCTAAGCAATGCTAACCTCAGGTTACAGATTCTTAAGATACATTCTCAAACGATTAGGGACAAATATCAACTGAATCAGGGACACATCATAACAACATCTGGGGCACATTTAAATTATTAGTGCTATTAACCTGACACAGTGACAGACTTAGAGCATATGAATTCATACACATTTTCTGAGGTAAATGATGTTTATAACTCTTAATTGTTGTCATTATTCATTATGTGTAATTCACCACCTTTCCTCCAAAAGTCACTAGTTTTAGGAGGGATTAAGTGGGACAGAGTTAGAATTCAAGTCAAAATCAGGGACGTCCCTGGAAATCGGGGACAGTTTAGAGGTCTGGTCTCTATTTGTTCCCCCAATGGTTTATGTCCTGTCCAGTGGATTTTCTGTTAGGGGTTGAGAGGTGGGCGTCAGTTATGCCCATTTTGAAATATTACTTACATCCCCGGGGCGGTCCTAATACAACTGCGCCAGCCAACACCTGCATGCCTAGGCCCATAATTGCATACCCATAGTTCCCCCACCTGCCCCTCCTCTACAACACACATCATTGCTGTGGGTGCAGATGGGATATAAACACACCACTACACACTGCCCACTCTCCATATGTCGGGACACATGTCGTACGCTGTGTCGACCCATGGGTTATCAGGCTTGCACAACCTACTGGTCAGTGTACTTCTACAGCCTGGTTTGATGAATCATTACTGGGACTGACTCTGATGATCATTAATTTTTGGGTGTCCCACAAGGGACATCGATGTCTATGTTTTAAGATTAGACCTGGCCAGTCTCTCCCACTGGTAGTATCCTGCCGATGATCTGGGAGGCAGTGGTGTGTTTACTTTTATTGTGTGTCTGAATGTCTCACCGGCCTAGCTGGGGGGGGGGGGGGTTGATGCTAAGTGTTACACGTTTGTTTATTGGACCCTACACTCCCATATGCACAACCTGTGAACATATGTAATTTGTAACTGCTGTATCATATTCTAGCTATATACAAGTGTATATTTGCAGTCATATAAATATATATATATATATATATATATATATATATATATATATATATATATACATTACTATATACAGATGTATCTGTATATGTATGCATACATGTATATATTTATATATTGCTGTCTATGTATATATATATATATATATATATATATATATATATATATATGTATATATATATATATCTAACAACATAGGGGTCTATAGGTGTCTGCATATGTATATATCTATATGTAGGTATTTATATGTATTTTATTTCTGTATGTATACATTTGTACTACGGAGAGTGCAAGGTTTATCTCTATGTCACTATGGGCAGATATACACACACATACCTCTACATATATACATCTACATCTGGTTATTCTGTTCCTTGCCATATAGATTACACTTTGCTGAAGTGGGACTCATAGTGGGTGTGACTGCTCATTGGGTGCCGCCTCTGCCCAATGAACACATTTGCTTACATCCCTAGGGCTGTCCATATAAGCCCACATCAGCCAACACCTGCACACCTAGACCCATAAGTAGCTAACCATAGTTCCCCCACCCACACCTCCTCCACAGCACCCATTCTTACTCTGGGTATTGGTTGATTCAGATCACAACAATACACGCTGCCCACTCTCCACTTCACGGGACGCATGTCATACAATTCTCTTGACCCATGGGTCATCAGGCTTTCCCAACCTTGTATTCCGGGAATGTATACACCTCAGCCAGAATGGTCGGTGTATCACCTTCTTTTGGTCTTGTCAATTTTTCGTGTGTCCCACAAGGGACGCTCCTGTCTGTGTTCCGAGATTAGATTTCACGGGTGCACTCTGTACCCTTCAGTTGTATCCTTCCTGTGGTCTTGGGAGCAGTGGACTATTCACATTGTTTGCTGGCTTGTGTGTATGTTTCCCGTGTCTCACTGGGGGGGTGAAAGGGCATGCTACGTGTTTCATGTTTCTTGCTTGGGTCCCTCACTTCCATTGGCATAGCCTGTGAACATATGTCATTCTCATGTGCTGTTTCCTATCATTGCTGTGTATCTGTGTATATCTACACAGACACACACACACACACACACACACACACACACACACACACACACACACACACACACACGCACACACACACACATATAAATATATATGTATATATACGTACATGTATATGTCTGCAACCATAGATATAGATATCCATTTGCATGGGATATGCTTTGCTTTACAGACACACACGCACACGCATATACATATATATATATATATATATATATATATATATATATATATATATATATGTGTGTGTGTGTGTGTGTGTGTGTCTGTAAAGCAAAGCATAACCCGCACAAACGCACTTACACACGCTTACTGGTGTTTATATATGCTTAATCCTGCTTACTAGTGCCTTATTCATTATGACACTGACACTTCGGTCCAGTTCACTTTTAATTGTTATTTTGCAAGTTATACAGTGGACAGATATTGCAATATGTTCATGTACAGATTACCGATGGTAAATGGTATGTGATGCAATGAGATTCGGAATGGAAATGTCTGTTTGTTAGGCGGTTGTTCTAACCAATACACTATTGCTGTGCTGCTTCATTTGCATATATACCCATATACTCATGACTCATGGTTCTCCAAACACCCACCCCAATGCCTCCCTAACACTGCAGTCATCCATTCTCCAGTTGGATTCGCGGTGTATCCACACCACTACACATTGGCCATTCCCTACTCCTGTAAACCCATTCCATCGGTTGACTCACTCAACGTATCCTCAGAACTCCCAAACTTTTAGTCCACAAACATTGGTGACATGAGCGATCAAAAGGATACTATTCACAATTTTTGGGTTGTCCCACATGGGACACGCATATCTTTATGTCAAGATTAGACTCTATACTTCATTACATCCTTACTCCTGTTAACAAGACACTACAATAAATTAATAAGTATGACTATGTGGTAATGCACATGTTACACATGAGAGCCTAATTATGTATGTGTTCGGTGTATTTCTTTTACAAATAGACCAGTTTAGTAATTAACGTTGTCGTAGCAGGCAGATCACAGGAATGATTCCATGTGTGGGAAAGTCCTCACATTTGATTTTTTTCAGCACAGCACTGACTTCGGATATTGTACACACTTCTGCGTTTTCGCAGTTTTGTCCCTTCCCTCTTATGCACAACCTATTATTCTATCTAATGTTGAGGTTTGTAAGGGCACATTAATGTTATTTATATCTGCAAATGGAATGAATGTGTTACAGAGAATGTACTTCTATATATAGATGTCTGCATGTGTGTATGCATAAATACTTATAACAAACTCGCTGACCTTCACAGGGCGGACCAATTAGAACCAGTCCATCCAACCCTGGCATGCCTAGATCCATAATTTCATGCCCATAGTTCCTCCACTTCACCCAAGTTCAACATACATGCATACCATCCACTGTCCAGTTGCTATCACAGCCATGACACACCTCCAAACATTGCCCTCTCCTGAGCGTTAGGGGTCCTACACGTATTTTGTCCCAACCCATGTATTCTCAGGCTCTCCCACCATTTAGTCCTTGAACATTCCTGCCCTTGCTTGTGTAATGGTCAGATGGTCAAATAGCCTATCAATTTTTGGGTAGTCCCACCAGGGACTACCCTCTGTGTGTAAAGTAGTTTTAGCAGATCAACAATGTTACTCTCACTGGTAATACCCTGCCTGTGGAGTGAGTAGCAGTGCTTTGCTCACTCCTGCCCAGCTTGATATGACATATGCTGACAGCGCTATATAATACTGGGGTTGCTGTTGATTCCCTTCTCATTCCTTTTGTATGTTTTATTGTTATGTCATTCTTTCTTTATATATATATATATATATATATAGATTCACTTTGAATCATCAAATGTTCAGAACATCAACGTTCTGATCATCGAGACCAGAACATCGATGTTCAGTACATCGAAAATTCAAAATGAACAGTAAAAAAAAAAAAAAAAAAAATCATAAACACTATGTTATGCAGGGGGGCTTTGCCCCCCCTGCACCCTCGCATCCCCCCTGCTTTAATATTCCAACTCCGAGATCGCACTACAGTGGGGTAAGAGAAATCTCCCATTTACCGCTATATGAGGTAGTGCTAAACGGGAGATTTCCTGTACCCTACCTGCAATGCCAACACTCAGATGGCACACACACACACACACACACACACACACACACACACACACACACACACACACACACACACACACAACGTGCAGGGCACCTTGCTGCCCTGCATACACACCCAGCATTCCACAATCTCACTTACTCAGCACTTCCCCTTTAAACCTTCGATGTTCTGAGCATCGATGTTCTGGTCTCGATTATCATATATATATATATATATATATATATATATATATATATATACATATATATGTATATATATATATATATATATATATATATATATAGATATATGTATGTATATATATATATATATATATATATATATATATATATATATATATATATGTATAGTATATATCTGTACATACTTGTATACATTTCCTATGCTGGGCACCGCTTAGACCTGCGCAAGTGCACTCAGACTTGCTTACTGGTACTTATATATGTTTACCGCTGTTTACTTGTGCTTACACCTGCTTACTAGTGCCTTATTCATTATGACAGTGCCATTTTGATTTAATGACAGTTAGATATCTCATGTGATACTCAAGTCAGTTTTACAGGAAAACGACATTCATTCCACATGGAAAATGATATGTGCTATTGTTGGGCTCATACCGTGAATGTCTGTTCGTTAGGCGGATGCTCTAAACACTACACTATTGAAATTTACGTTGATTCCGCATGTTTTTCTCTATTTGAATGAATTTGATGTGCAAACTATGCTCGGTGGAGGGCAGCGACGCGCAAACACTCTGTACTTTCCTTACCCCTTCGATATTGCAGCAATTCAAATGTATAATAGGGACATGGGGAATCTAATTGTGAAAGTTCTAGGTACAGGGCTCAACATACCACTACTTGCTTGTGTGTTTACTACTTTGATTTTATTTCACTGTTCGTGGACACTCTTGTACGCTTAGCATACATTTCGGTATCCATGGACACTGAATTACTGACTTACTATTAGAGGTGGGCTCCACTAGTAGGCATAGTAGGTTGTGCAACTGCCAGGACATGTTTATGCCTCCGTAGAGCACTTGTACACACCCCCTACACTCGCACATGTTTTCTGTGCATGTCAAGGGTGCGACGCTGTGGCCTCATACATATTCATATGGGTCTGCAGCACCATCTGTAGTGAGGACGCTCAGCGCAAGGCTAAAACCGTCCTTGCGCCGAGCTTCTTGAATCCCTGGGAGTGTGTAGTCAAGGGGGCAAGCCCCCCTGTACCCCCATGTGGGGGCTGCACCTCCACACCCCCCTACTTAAATATACCAACTCCAAGAACGCACTACATTGAAGTAAACAGAAATCTCCCCCTACTGAAATTTTCCATTTAAACGTTCGATGTAGTGCGCTTTCGATATTTTCGTGTTGACAGTATCGTATTCGATATTGTCAGACTTCGAGATTTTAATATAGACCTAATAGGCTGTACTTGTTTTACAAATGTGTTATCTTAGTTCCAGTGCACCAAACAGACATAAATGTCTATACCTACAGGGTTGTTGTATTGCCTTCAAACATAAATAATTACTAGGTTGTTTATAATTACTAAGTTGAAATTGGAAGAGTGTTTAACTTTGTTATGATATCCACTGATGCACACACATCAGACAAATATGTACAAATCACATTGGTACACCTTGTTTGCTGTAGCTGACCTGCTGAATATAGCTTTGTTTCCTTAGCCTAAACCATAATCCAGACCATCTCTTTTGGAGAGGGTTCCCCTGCACCCTAGTGGCAGGAGCGTGCAGTTAGAAGTTGTGTGACTGAAGAGTGCTGGAACAGTGCTCTGTTCTGAGCTTTACTATTGATTAACTGGTTAATCCATTGAAATTTGTTTACTCTTGTTTATTATTGTCATATTTAAGTGTGTATATTTTCACATGTGTTACACTGACCTAAAATGATTTTAAATATCTTTAGCATAGTCTGGTTACAGGCTTTGTTGCAGTCACATTTGTTTGTGTGATTCTTGTGTTCTCTGCTATGCCATCTAGTATTGTCCAGGGCCTGTCTGCACTTACTGGGAGTAGGTGAACTGGTTGGCACTGGGCTGCCATAGGTTGTTGAGCTAAGAGCTCAGGGACAGGGGTTGATTGGTCACTCCCAGTGGTCCTATTTTACCATTGTTGTTGAGGTATTTAAACCCAACATGTGCATGTTTTTGTGCCTTTTTGCAGTTTTAACACTTTGAGAGGTATTCCAGTTGCATGCCTTTCCCTTACCTGCACTCCTGTGTGAGTGAGGCCCTCACCTGCAGGAATTGTCTTGATGTTATCCAGCCATACTCACACCTATAGGTGCTGTCCTCAGATAGTACCCACTCTACTATCCCTGACCTCTCTTCCACAGATGCTGATAACCATGAGTGGACAATTTCCTGTGCTTACTTGTGCTTTCAAATGCTAGTCCAGTTGATATGGTCATCCTGACACAGTGTAGCCACTGCCTTATGTACGTAGACTACTGTGTGCTACTACCACCTAGGAACACAATATGTGAGAGCTGCAATCACATTAAGAGCCTGGAATCCTTGCTGTCCCAGTTACATGACAGTAAATGATTGACAGACCACAATGCTTTGCCAGAAATGGCCTTCATCTGTGTCTCCTCTGGCCTTTAGGTTTCTGGCAAAGGCACTTGCATTCCCCATAGTGCCTTTTGTAGGCAAAATCACGAGCAGAACATTACTAGCATGAAAGCTTATAATAAACAGCATGTAAAGGTAATGCTGCTAATTGCTAGGAGTCTTAGCATGAAACTAATGTCATTGTAAGCGTACCTTGTCCTGGAGGATGCTGATATTTGTGCAGTCACCGAAACCTGGTTTGAAACTATAGAGAGCACACTAACTTTTCCAGGTTACTCATCCTACCATATGTTTAGACCCTAATAGAGGGCTGCAAAGACAAAGGAAGTGGAGTTTTAAACTTTATCATACACATACACACCTCCAGGCGGGTCAAACAGTATGATACATGGGAGACATTTCAAGTGCAGTTAACTGTTGACAAAACACCTATTCAAATCATAGCTAGATACAGACCTCCAACCATGACTCATGGACTTGCTTGAATCTGTCAAGATTCAACCCTCTACCTTGTTCCTGGGTGACTTTAACTACCCAACCATAGTGTGCATGACCTATTCTACCTGAACATGAACCCATGGAGATTCCTTGGCTTTGTCAATGTCAATGCATTGGATCAGCTGGGCAACACCCTTACAATAGGTAGAAATATCCTGTACCTGGTCCTAGCCAACATAGTAGCCATTGTAGCACTCCTGCAGTGTCATCCTCCTTGGTAAGATCTGGCCAAATAGCCATCACTTTTGAGGTCACCATCTCCCCTGCCCCCCCCGCCCCCCTTGTCAGGGTCAAACAAAAAACACTTTCCAAAACTGACTATAAATCTCCTCAGGGCAGGTATAAGTAGCTTTGCAGCCACCATCCCATCAGTTGGAACTAGCAGTTGTGTCCTAGCCTACACCACCATACTATATGAGCACCTACATAGCTGTATGGACTCAGCAATACCTGACAGGACAAAATTATCCCCCTCAAGGTAGAGTAAATCTCTGTGGTAGTCAGCAGCAATGCACAGATCCTATAATACGTGGAAATAATTGACGGACAGGGCCAAGAAGAAGAAGGTGCCAAACTGGAAGCAATGTCACCTTTGTCTGAACAAGCAAATAAGGTCACAGGTGAATTACCCTAAGGCTAACTTTGAGTGCAAATTGGACACATCCACCAAGGCCATTCACAAGGCCTTACTCACATATGTTTACAGTCTCAGAGGCAACCCTCAAATCTGCTGTGTAACGGTGATCAATAATACCACATACACATATGGCATAGATATAGCCAACCTGCTGCAGACAAGTTAAGTGAAAGCATCACCACACTGTCCCCCATCAGTATACATGGACATGCACAGAACCTGCCCCCTCCCCTCATCATCAGGAAGCAGGTTCATAATGACCTCTCAAAGGCAACAAACTGAATTCTCCATGGGGCCTGATACCATCCCTGGCTGCATCCTACATGAACTTAGGCATGAGCTCTCAGCTCCATTACACTCTGTAGCCAACCAATACCTGAGCACCAGTGTCATCCCATCTGCACATAGAACAGCCACTGTAATTCTTCTACACAAAGGTGGAGCAATCCACTGACCCAGCCAATCACATGCACATCAGCATAACTAGCCTGATCTGCAAGGGCATGGAAGGCATTATCAAGGACCTTATAAACAGGGATATCGGCAACCTCAAAATGTTTGAGCCCACACAGTGTGGTATTGTCAAAGGGAGATCAGACCTGTTAAACCTGGTCAATTTCTTTGAAGTAGTCAACAAACACAAGGACGAGAGGAAGACGGTGCACACTGTCTACCTTCACCTAGCCCAAACCTCTGACAATAATCCCCAGTCAACCATGATACATAAGCATACACAGCTAGGCATTAACCTGTATGTTACCAGATGGGTAGCTAACTGGCTTAATGATAGTACCCACTCAGTCAAAGTTGTAGAAACCACCTCTAGTAGTAGATTCTTAAAGAGTGTTGTACCCCAAGGATTGGTCTGGGGGCTTCTATTGTTTGAGATATATATTTCTGAGGTTCAAAACAAAAAGCAGTGGTCTGTGGCTGACTAAATTTACAGATGACTGCAAGCTGGATACTGTCTTACATTCCACTACTGATATGAGTATCCTCCAAGAGGCCCTTACCCAAATTTATGACTGGTGCCAGAAGCATTGCCTCAAACTGAATGCCAGGAGATGCATTATTTTCCCTGTTGTAGTAGATCTCATCAACAATAATTATGGCAGGAATAACAATGTACTGAGCATGCAGTCAGGTGTGATGTAACTTGTGCACCAAGGTTGATAGCAACCTGACATATTCCCACCATGTTGGCACCATTGTACGGAAGGCTGTCTACAAGGCCCACCTCACAAATAAGGGTATATTATCCAGGAAACAGGAGGTCACAACATCCCTGTACTCCACCCTTATCAGACCCATTACAGAGTAAAATGGCTCCTTTGAAATGTACCTTGCTAAGCAAATGCAGCAGTTGCAAAGACCACAGAGGCTCCTGACCAGGAAAATCCAGGGTCGGCAACACCTATCATATACAGATCGGCTGAAAGCCCTGTCCTTCTACTCAGCCTCATACAGGCTGATCATAGGAGACCTGTGTCTGGCATACAAGAACATTTCCAAACCAGCCTTGATGGAGTTTCTGCATATCTGTAAGACAAACCCCACTCACACAACCCACACACAAGGCCCTCGCCTGGTCTGTGACATGAATAGTACTTGGTGGGATAGTTTAGTGTTCCACACAATAAACTGTCTGAAAAATACACTCCCTCCCCATGTCTAGCAGAGTACCTCTATAGCCCTCTTGAAGAAGAAGCTGGGTGACTGCCTGGGAAACAGGAAAGACACCACTGGGATCCTGCATTTGTCCCAGCTAGACAGGAGAAACAGGTGCTGACTTTTAAGGGACATTTGGCAAAAGTATGAGCTAGGCTTATGAGAGGATCCACACCAATAGCCTAGTATCATCATATGAACCTATGCACCTAATACTTTACATGTTTCCGGTATATATTGTAGACTGTCCTGCAATGTTGTCTTGTAATGAATCCCTGTGAGTCTGAGCTGTGTAGGTACTGTATTCTCTTATTCCTTCATTAGTTATTATCACATATCGTTAAACCTTGACATTGTGTATAGTCTGTATAGCAGTCAGTCAGCTCTTACAGTACTTGCATATGCACTTGGTGACACTGTATAGCTCACTCCAATAGTCTTGATCTTGGTCATTACTTCCCATATGGCTAATAGGCCCATCACACAGTGGGATTTGTCACCCTTTGTTGAGGGCCTTACAGTAGCTGTTAGAGCGATGGATTGTGGCAATCAGAACTACTGTAAAGTCTTGGCTGAAGCACCCATAAGTAGCAAAGCTCTGCCAGACTTTACCAGGAGTGCGTGTGTGTGTGTGTGTGTGTGTGTGTGTGTGTGTGTGTGTGTGTGTGTGTGTGTGTGTGTATCAGCAAACATTATACTGCAGAGCATTAATTTGCATATGTTGTCTTCCCCTCACAGGTTAACATGGGGGTCAGTGTCTCTCCCCCTCACAACCTGATGTTAGTGTCTTAATGGACTCTCATGATGGGTGGTCATAGTGAGGCAGAAATGGGGTTGTCGGGGGCTGAATCAGTGCCATTGGTTGGTATTCCACTTTCACCCACAATGTCCCCACACACAGTCAGTATGCCCACACATTCCCAGTCCACAGCAACTCCAGATAATGGGTAGTTGGAGGGTGATGGCATGAACAGGCTAGTGTGGTGACTATGGCAGGTGTGAGTGTAGACACTAGCCATAGCCAGAGAACAGGTGAGGTCACACACAGGCAGATGGACAGTGGTGCTTGATGGAGGACTGCTGCCCATCAACCCCTGTCACAAATGTCACAGCAGGTGTCATTAGGTGCATGTTACAGTCCATCATGGAGGCACGGGTGCATACTGACCGCAACACCAGACAGATGCTCATTGTCATGACAGCAGTGCTTCCTGCCATGCATGATGCCCTCCATGGCATTTGTGATGCCATATGTCATTTTGCGCATGTCATGGATATACAGTGGGGTGAGACATTTTCACTCCTCAGTGTTGCAATGTCTATGCTTGAGCATATGGTGGGAGTAAGGTGTCAGCCACATGGACGTATGGTCAGAAACAAGATCAGCTGAGAGCCCACGTGGCCATGCACATTCACACTTCCGTTGGCAGTACCACCAGCACAAACGAAGGGAGGGTGCTGTCCACACTACACTGGAGCAGGCCATGGGCATGTGGTCTAGGACAGTCCTTTCAGGGATGCAGATCCACCAGACAGTAGTCACCATCGGGGAGTAGTACTGCATCTGGCCTTGGGCCTGGTGGTGCCAGTGGGACTCCTGGCAGAACCAGTTCCCATGTCCCTGGAGGGAGACAGTGAACTGTACTTCCTGCCATGTATGGTCCATGGCTGTCCAACATAGCATGAGTGTGTGCATACAAACATTCACACATCTGTACCACAGCGGGTCACCACCAAACACGCATAGCTCCTTTGCATGGCCCAGTTGAACACCACCCCTACACACACACACACACACAACCATTTGGCCCAGCATGCCTCTGGCAATCCCACACCAGACCCTGTGCATCTGATGATACCTGTGGCACATCCCTGTTATCCACACCATTGATACAGGGACATGCTAATATGGGTCTGATGCACAAGGTGAATATAGTACATTGTAGTAATGTAATGCTGTACAAGGTGCTGTCTGCTGGCAATAGTTATGGGTACACATCGGTGCGTATGTACCTTTTTTAGCCATGATGCATTATTGCTGTTAGAACTGCTGACTGACTGTACTGTTCCAGGTGTCTGTGTGTCTGCAGGCTGTGGGCCTTCTGACAGTAGCAATGGAGTAGAAACACAGTGACCTTTTCATAGCCACGGTACAGCTGTATATGTACATGTTTGCCAGGTTTGTATACATGCAACAGTGTGTGAGGGACAACTGGGGTGGACAGTGTGACTTTGTATACATACCCATTGATACAGCCAGCTAGCCTTCATACATGTCACCCGGGTGTTCTGTAGTACCACAGGCTCATACATACAGAGGTTACTTGAGTACTGGCAGTATGTCCCTCACAAGCTTAGCCATTACTTTAACCACAACACCACCTATTAGCACCTGTTGCCCCTGCCATTTCTATCCCATCCACTCAACCTTGATGTAGTTGATGAGGGTATGCATGGTACTGTGTATAACAGATCTGGGGTATGTATTTCTGACACCGGTCAGCCTTTGTTAGTCTAACCTGGCAATCACCAGCATGTGTGTCTGCCATCTCATATGCAGGTCTGGCCTCTCGTGCTGGTAGTGCACACAGAGTCATAGTCTTGTCATGGAGCAGCTATTAAAGGGCTGAGCACAGCCCCTACCTGCCCAGTCTTACAAACAATAGTGCTAGATACATAACAGAAATACCATAGAGTTAATTATGTGTTGCAGTGTCTGCCACTACTATTCAAGTGGGTGGCAATTGCAGGGGCTGCTAGGATGGTCAGTTGTGGGTTCAGAGGCCCTTAACATGGTTAGAGCCTTCTGACACATGAGCGCACACACACACACACACACACACACACACACACACACACACACACACACACACACACACACACACACACACTGCTGCATGAGGACATGCATTGAAACACACATGCACATAGAGTTGACAGTTCTCAGAGTAGATGACCTACCCATCTATTTATGTACAATACACAGTGATATGACCATTTCATGCTGTGACGCCCGTGCCCTGGCCTAGCAATCAAGGAGCCTCAATTCTCAATATTAACACCAGAGAGGGTGTCTCATATATGAGGAAATGATAACAAATACACAAAGTAAAGTGCAATTTCCCTTAAGAGCACACAGAGATCACAGTCAGTCTAGGGCTGGTCGCTCCCTTGCTCTCCAGGTCCCCAATAGGACTCCCCACTGGCACAGCTATAGGGTCCCGATCTCAGCCTAGATGGCAAGCTTAAACCACCAGTACCCTCTCTGTCCAGTCAGTGCTTCATGTCCCTGCCCAAGTAGCTGACACACACACACTTAGAGATAAGTATTTATACAACTTCACAGATACTCCTGGGAAAGGTGGACAGAGATTCTCCAGCTATGCCAATATACCCAAATTATATGGTAGTGAATACTGCCACCACCAGCTAATAATTATCAGCTACCCAAAGGCCCTTAAAAGGGTGTCCAATTATTACTGTGCAATATTATTATCCAATAGTAGTGTAACTTAAGCAATCAAGGCTTATTGGAAGGGCTTATTACAAGATCACTTATAAGCATGCAATGTACACTAGAACTTAATTTATCTCTATATACACTAGCCACAGTTGAAATGGGTTTAAAAATATTTAATAATAAATACTACAAACACAAAACAATACTACGACACCACAGCGCCATTCAAGAGTTCAGAGATCACACAAAAACTTAAATAAATTTATTAGTACAGTTCTGACATAACAGAAAAACACTTACCCCAGGATTCAAGAAGCTCGGCGCAAGGATGATTTTAGCCTTGCACCAAGCAACCTTATTACAGGTGGTGCAGCTGCGCCATATGAATATGTATGAGGGCATGCCGCCACACCCTCAACGTGCACAGGAAACATGTGCGAGTGCAGGGGGGCGTGTACAAGTGCTCTATGGAGGCATAAACATGCCCCGACAGTTGCACAAGCTACTATGCTTACTATTAGAGCCTGCCTCTAATAGTAAGTCAGTAATTCAGTGTCCGTGGATACCGAAATGTATGCTAAGCATACAAGAGTGTCCACGAACAGTGAAATAAAATCAAAGTAATAAACACACAAGCACGTAGTGGAATGTTGAGCCTCGTCCCTATAACTTTCACAATTGGATTCCCCGTGTCCCCATTATACATTTGTATTGCTGCAATATTGAAAGTGTAAGCAAAGCGCAGCATGTTTGCATGTCACTGCCCTCTGCCGAGTGTAGCTTACACATCAAAATCATTCAAATAGAGAAAAACATGCAGAATCAACGTAAATGTCAATACTGTAGTGTTTAGAGCATCCGCCTAATGAAGAAGCATTCACGGTTTGAGCTCAACAATAGCACATATCATTTTCCATGTGAAATAAATGTTGTTTTGCTGGAAAATCGACATAAGAGTATCCCATGAGATATATAACTAAATGTCATTCAATCAAAGTGGCACTGTCATAATGAATAAGGCACTAGTAAGCAGGTGTAAGCAAAAACAAGCAGCAGTAAACATATATAAGTGACAGTAAGCAAGTCTGAGTGGACTTGCATGGGTGCATGCAGTGCCCAGCATAGGATGTGTATATAAGTGTGTACAGATATATAATAATATATATATATATATATATATATATATATATATATATATATGTATATGCATATGAAGAATGAACAACGTAACAATAAAGTGTACAAAAGGAATGAGAAGGGAATCAACAGCAACCCCAGTATTATATAGCGCTGTCAGCGTATGTCATATCAAGCTGGGTAGGAGTGAGCAAAGCACTGCTACTCACACCATAGGCAGGATATTACCAGTGGGAGTAACGTTGTTAATCTGCTAAGTCTACTTAACAATCAGAGGGTAGTCCCTGGTGGGACTACCGAAAAATTGATAGGATGTTTGGCCATCCGACCATTACACAAGCAAGGGCAGGTATGTTCAAGGACTAAATGGTGGGAGAGCCTGAGAATACATGGGTTGGGACAACATACGTGTAGGGCCCCTAACGCTCGGGAGAGGCAATGTGTGGAGGTGTGTCATGGCTGTGATAGCAACTGGATAATGGATGGTATGCGTGTATGTTGAACTTAGGTGGTGTGGAGGAACTATGGGTATGAAATTATGGATCCTGGGGTGCTAGGGTTGGATGGGCTGGTTCTAACTGGACCACCTCGTGGAGGTCAGCAAGTTCGTTATAAGTATATATGCATACACACATGCATACATCTATATGTAGAAATACATTCTCTGTAGCATATTCATTCCATTTGCAGACATAAATAACATGAATGTGCCCTTAGAAACCTCAACAGTAGATAGAATTATAGGTTGTGCATAAGAGGGAAGGTACAAAACTGCTAAAATGCAGAAGTGTGTACAATGTCCAAAGTCAGTGCTGTAATGAAAAAATCAAATGTGAGGACTTTCTCACACATGGAATCATTCCCGTGATCTGCCTACTACGGCAACACCAATTACTAAACTGGTTTATTTGTAAAAGAAATACGCCAAACTCATACATAATTAGGCTCTCATGTGTAACATGTGCGTTACTACATAGTCATACTTATTAATTTATTGTAGTGTCTTGTTACCGGGAGTAAGGATGTAATGAAGTATAGAGTCTAATCATGAAATAAAGACATGCATGTCCCATGTGGGACAACCCAAAAATTGTGAATAGTGTCCTGTTGGTTACTCATGTCACCAATGTTTGTGGACTAAAAGTTTGGGAGTTCTGAGAATACATGGAGTGAGTCAACCGATGTAATGGGTCTACAGGAGTAGCAAGTGGCCAATGTGTAGTGCTGTGAATAACCGCAAATCCAACTGGAGAATGGATGACTGCAGTGTTAGTGAGGCGTTGGGGTGGGTGTTTGGGGAACCAGGAGTCATGGGTATATTGGTATATAAGCAAATGAAGCAGCACAGCAATAGTGTATTGGTTAGAGCATCCGCCTAATGAACAGATATTCCTTTTCCAAATCCCACTAAAGCACATACCATTTTCCATCAGTAATCTGTACATGAACATATTTCAACATCTGTCCACTGTATAACCTGCAAAATAACAATTAAACGTGAACTTGAGTGAAGTGTCAGTGTCATAATGAATAAGGCACTAGTAAGCAGGTTTAAGCATATATAAACATCAGTAAGCGTATGTAAGTGCGTTTGCGTGGGGTATGCATTGCTTTACAGATAAACACACACACACACACACACACACACACACACATATATGTATATATATATATATATATATATATATATATATATATATATATATATATATATATATATATATGTGTATACATATATATATATATATATATATATATATACATATATGTGTGTGTGTGTGTGTGTGTTCGTAGATATACACAGATATACAGCTATGATAGGAAACAGCACACATGAATGACATATGTTCACAGGCTATGCTAATGGAAGTCAGGGGCCCAATCAAGAAACATGAAACATGTAGCATGACCTTCCACCCCCCAGCTGGACACTGGAAACATACACACAAACCGTCAAACAATGTAAATAGTCCACTGCTCCCCAGACCACAGGCAGGATACAACCAGGGGGTACACAGTGCACCCGTGAAATCTAATCTTGGAACACAGACAGGAGCGTCCCTTGCGGGACACCCGAAAAATTGACATAAGACCAAAAGAAGGTGATACGCTGAACATTCTGGCTGGGGTGTGTACATATCCGGAATACAAGGGTGGGAAAGCCTGATAACCCACGGGTAGAGACAATGTATGACATGGGTCCCACGAAGTGGAGAGTGGGCAGCGTGTAGTGGTGTGTTCAGACCCGATCAGGACCCATAGTAAGGATGGGTGCTGTAGAGGAGGTGCGGGTATTGGAACTATGGGTAGCTAGTTATGGGTCTAGGTGTGCAGGTGTTGGCTGATGGGGCCTATATGGACAGCCCCAGGGATGTAAGCAAATGTGTTCATTGGGCAGAGGCTTCACCAAACGAGCAGCCACACCCACTACATGTCCCACTGCAGCAAAGTGTAAGCTACATGGTAAGGAATGGAATAACCGGATGTAGATGTATATATGTAAAGGTAGTGTGTGTGTATATCTACCCATAGCGACATAGAGATATACCTCTCCCTCTCCGTAGTACAAATGTATAAATACAGAGACAGAATACATATACATACTCACATACAGATTTATATATATGCAGACACCCATAGACCCATGTGTTGTTTTTTATATATATATATATATATATATATATATATATATATATATATATATATATAGACCAATATATAAATATATACATGTATGCATACATATACAGATTTATCTGTATATAGTAATGTATATATATATATATATATAAATGTGACTGTAAATATACACATGTATATAGGTAGGATATTATACAGCAGTTACGAATTATATATGTTCACAGGCCGTGCATATGGGGGTGAAGGGTCCAATCAACAAACGTGTAACAAGTAGCATCAACCCCCCCCCCCTCAGCTAGGCCGGAGAGACATACAGACACATAATAAAAGTAAAAACACACCACTGCTTCCCAGACTACTGGCAGGATACTACCAGTGGGAGAGACCTGCCAGGTCTAATCTTGAAACAAAGACATCAATGTCCCTTGTGGGACACCCCAAAAATTACTGGTCATCGGAGTCAGTCTCTGTAATGATTCATCAAACCAGGCTGTAGACGTACACAGACCAGTAGGTTGTGCAAGCCTGATAACCCTTGGGTTGACACAAAGTACGACATCTGTCCCGACACGTGGAGAGTGGGCAGTGTGTAGTGGTGTTTTTATACCCCACCTGCACCCACAGTAAGGATGAGTGCTGTAGAGGAGGGGCAGGTGGTGGAACTATCGGTATGCAATTATGGGCCTAGACGTGCAGTTGTTGGCTGGCGCAGTCATATTAGGACCGCCCCAGGGATGTAAGTAATATTCCAAAATGGGCATAGCTTACGCCCATACCTCTCAACCCCTAAGAGCAAATCCACTGGACAGGACATAAACCATTGGAGGAACAAATAGGGATCATGTCTCTCAACTGTCCCTGATTTCCAGGGACGTCCCTGATTTTGACTCAAATTCTAACTCTGTCCCACTTAATCCCTACTAAAACTACTGCCTTTTGGATGAAAGGTGGTGAATTACATGTAATGAACAATGACAACAATTAAGAGTTATAAACTTCATTTACCACAGAAAATGTGTATTAATTCATATGCTCTGTCTGTCAATGTGTCAAGTTAATAGCACTGATATTTTAAATGTGTCCCAGATGTTGTCATGCCTTTTCCCTGATTCAGTCAATATTTGTCCCCAATTGTTTGAGTGGTCTGATAGGGACAGAAAGCACATATTCCACTTACAACCTTATAAAGATGATAGAATAATAGGTATGCAGTAGCATGACCCTGCTAAAGGATGTACGTTCCAAAACCCAGTTACTTGTTTGTATTGAATGGTGTCACTTCCCATGTATTAGCCAGACAGGTGCAGATTGTAAGAGGAGCATACCAATAGTATGAATCAAACTCTGGACAGGCCGCAGATTCCGTACAGTCGAACGGCATGCTTACGCCTAATGGGCAGCCATTCCCGATACTGTAGGCATGTAATCCGATGTAATAGACATCACAAGGTAAGATTGTAGTCCTCACTCCCACCCAGGGGTGTGAGTGTCAGATGCAAACACCAAATGCAGTGCATTTGCAAGTGTGGGAGCAAGCAGGTGTAAGCCTGTTTGGCCGTCGGTATGCGAGTATCACACTGGTGAAGCAATGTAGAGGCTAACTTGAATGTAAGAAACTGTAACCAGAGGTTAGCATTGCTTAGCTCCACGCAAACCCACGCACACTTGCTCACAATGGCTTTAAAGTGCCTTAATCACTCCGTATCCAACGGCCTTGTTCTGCCCAGCAACAAAATAAACGGCCTTGGCAAAGCTCGAAACCAGGACCCTGCACACCACAGCCAATGTGATTTATCACTAAACAATGACAGATATACAGACATTGGATGTTATCACAAACATATCATCCAGCACAGTCATTCAACAGTATAGGAAATGTATTCCATCATGTAGATGTATGTGTGTGTGTGTGTGTGTGTGTGTGTGTGTGTGTGTGTGTGTGTGTGTGTGTGTGTGTGTGTGTGTGTGTGTGTGTTTATGCCCAGATATAGATACATACATATATATAGATGTATCAAGAACATCCCATGTGACAACAAAGCATTAAAAAGGAATGAAAAGGGAAACACCAGCAATGCCTGTATTATGTATTGGTATTGTCCTATGTAATTTCAAGACTCCCTCAGACAGACATGTCATTAATACATGCAAACTTTTGTAGACTGGCCAAATACATCACTCTGTGCATTTTATTTACATTAACACAGCAGTTTCTGTCCAATCATTATCTGAGAACAGTACTCTTGCAAGGTGCTGTGTGTGACATCATCATCATGAAGAAGGTAAATGGGGTAACCATAGAGGGACCGGTAGTGTTGTGTGTACAATGGGGTCATCTGCATCACGTGTACCTGGAACCTTTAGGAGTCATGTGCATACCAGGATCATGTGCCTAAGAGACAGGGGTGAGGACAACTGGAGTATGTTGTGATGCAAATTAAAAAGGTTACATGTGTCCAGTAGACACGTGTGTGAAATGGACAGCTATGTATGGGGCAAATGTTGTTCTAGGAAGAGATTGGCCTTTTGTTTCCCTAGAGTGAAAGTGGGATGTGGGGGAAGGAGAGTAGGTATGCTTGTGGAGGATAGGTTGGGTAGGATGACAGACAAGAAAGCATACAGGGTCGGTATATGACACATGTGGGAGGATACACCTTGGACTGTGAGGGGTGTTCGGCAGTCACAAGCCCATGTACCCCCAAATGGAAACAGTGGGACGGAGGTTCCCACCCATGGACAGCGACTACTGCACCACAACATCCGCAAAGGTGGCTGTGCTGGGGACTGTCTAGGAGGGGCAGGCTCACCCTCTAAATGTGACACTCTGCCCTCGAGCTGGTGTATCTGGCATTGAAACCCCTTATTGAGCCCACTACGCACCACATCTGGGACTGTACGGCAGCGGACAGGTTCCTGTCTGGACCTATTCCAAGGGGACAAGCCCCATCCTCAGAGGCCGTTCCACTAGAAGGTGGTGCAGAGCCAACAGAGGTGGAGGTCCAAGGCTGGGCCCCAGATGTGCCGGTGCCCAGTGCCATGGCCAGCTGATGTGGGACAGGAGGTTCCACTGGGACCCCCAATCCCATACAGCCTATGATGTTGCAGTTTTAACACAGATATGACTTAATAATAGTCAACAGCATTCAGGATAACTTATAACGGCATGCATAGATATGAACATCAACCCAACACAACAGATGGCATACATTTGCAGAGGGAGCACAACACATGCATATATACTGCATGACATCTGTACAAAGTGTAAAAGACTTGTGACTGCAGCTATGAACAGTGGCCCATTATAGCATGTCACTGTGAGAACCTCAGACAGTGACTATCATACTACTGTTTCATGTGACATATGTCCAATCATGGATGCAATGGCAGTAACTCTCATCACTGTCACTATGTACTGACTGCAGTCCTCACACTATGCTTCTGCAGTTCACAGATGTGTGTTCAATGAGTAAGACAAGAAACAAATGGTTCCACACACTGACCAGTCCACAGATTGCCCTACAGATGGGGGTTCCCTCACAAACAGAGCACTGTCTTGTCAGTTTTAAAACATGCAGAATAGCCATTAACGCACACAACTTGTTAAACTGGCAGTAGTCTCAATGAAGCATAGCTGCACTTGCATGCTGTAGTCATGTCTGGCACATCACCCTCCTGTCTTTTGGCTATTTTCCACTGTGTATGTTGTTTGAGGAATATCCAGATATCATCTGTGATGTTGTTTACCAAACACCAGATCCAGGTTCCACTCACAGTGACTGTCATGGGCAAACACCAACATGATGTTCCTAGATATTGTACTGTGTTTCCATGCGATTGGCTATGGAAACGTCACCACAGCTGTTCCACATGCAATCAGCTAGAGGAAGACTACAATAGGTGCAGAGGCCATCACCTGATCATAACCATCACTTACAAAACACAAGCTGCTGCTGAGCAGGTGTACAACTCCACATCCACCAGAGAGTGTGTGGGAGGGACAGATAGAGGCAAAGTACAACAAAGAAGGGCTTGGAGACTAAAACCTATGCATTGTCTGTCACACACCTGCCAGTACAGGGATACAAACCCCTGACTGACTAGCCATTGCTATTACAAGTGCATGCAGTTACTCCATGTGCCACATAGCTGACATGTTGATGTGCGGTAAGAACATATATGTGTGCTGGTGAGCGACATCTGCAACAGAGATATAGTAGACATACATTAGGTGTAGCACACTTGGCTGTCCACATGAGCGGATGCCATTGTCAACACAACCACACTCTTTAAGGGACTCAGACACACTGACACACTTTGCCAGGCTCACAAATATACTTCCTAACTACTTAGTTTGCCACACTGCAGTAATGAACAGGTACTACATGCACCACTGGGGATATACTGAGGTTCTATGGGCTAGGGCATGTGAACGTGTCTGACATCAGTTGGTATGCCAATGGGAGTTATACTGGGTGTGACTGTGGTTGGGAGCATCATACCCCACATGCAGACACAAGGTGCCAGTACTGACATGCATGTGTGCATTGCTTCATGGTTGTGTAGTGGTTGGCTGTGCAAGATGGCTGTACAAGGCTGGGTGAGGGGTAATACTTAGCATCACACCACACGCAAATGGTGTGCAGTGTGATTCAGGGGTGTAGTGTCTGCAATGTCCCACACAGATGGGTATTGTATGAACTGTCCTGTCATCCTGGTTAACATTGTGTATGGCCATTGTTTTGCAGTGCATGCCATGTCTGTGTTTGATAGTCCATGACATGGACATTGCTCGGGATATGCACGTCTCACAATAAGGTACAGTGACATGTACAAGTGTACCTGGTTTGGCTGGCACATTTTGTGTACACACGCTGTTATCATCAGATATGCCGATACTGGCCTGGTGTGGCAGGACCTGCTAATAGACAGCAGGATGACCCTGCAACTGCATTGATAGCATGATACAGGTATTCCCTGGTGTCAGTGGCATCTGTCCATACAGGGCATGTGTGTAAGGCATTGCATGGCCTTTGTGGATCACATTTGATGGTACCACATATGTTGCAGGCATCCTGTGAAGGCACATCGTCTGCAATTATTTGCCTATTGTACTGCTGGATAGTGAGCCATGACCTCTGTAGCCCACTGCAATCACACCATGCCTACTATCTGTCATCAATGTGCAGGGTACTAGCAACATAGCTGGATATTGTAGGCAAGTATGTTTGTGTATGACACATGGGTTCAGAACATATTCCGGGTAATAGTAGGGTAGCATACTTTGTTCACCAGGCCTTTTGCCAAATGTAGGGGTATGGCTTGCCAGCACAGTCCCTTGGCTGATTGACATCTGTACTCCTTCTGAGGTGGACATTGTGACATATAATATGGACACCACATAGGAAAACTACAAAAACAGCTCCCCATCATGTCCAATGGTTAGACACTCACAGCCAGCTCCACACACGCTCTTTCAAACACACACACACACACACACACACACACACACACACACACACACACACACACACACACACACACACACACACACACCATGTCTTGGAATAGAATCTCTACTTAACTAGTTTTTCACACTACAGCCTTAGGAAGTTACAGCACGCGCTATTGAGATTACTGGGTTACAGCACTCCCACAGGTGTATTTCTAGGTGGGTGACATCAGCAGGATTGTCAAAGGTGAGTATGTGAATTGTAAAGAGTGTGTATACTCTAAAAAACATTGTTTCTTTCTCAGGCAGACACACACACAGTTGGCCTGTCTTGGAATAGAATCGATATTTAGCTAGTTTCTCACACTACAGCATTACGCAGTTACAGCACTCGCTATAGAGATTTCTGGGTTACAGTAGTCCCACAGGTGTGTTTCTAGGTGAGTGACATCAGCAGGATTGCCAAACGTGAGTATGTGAATTGTAAAGAGTGTGCATACTCTAAAAAGCATCATTTCTTTCTCAGGCAGACACTCACATAGTTGGCCTCTTTTGGTATAGAACCCCTAGTAACTAATTTATTACACTACAGAATTGCACAGTTACAGCATGCACTACAGAGATTACTAGGTTACAGCAGTCCCAGAGGTGTATTTCTAGGTGGGTGACATTAGCAGGATTGCCAAAGGTGAGTATGTGAACTGTAAAGAGTGTGCATACTCTAAAAAGCATAATTTCTTTCTCAGGCAGACAGACACACACACAGTTGGCCTGTCTGGAATTAGGACACCCACCAAACTAGTTTATCACACTACAGCATTACACAGTTACCGCATTTGCCACAGAGATTACTGGGTTACAGTAGTCCCAGAGATGTATTCGTAGGTGGGTGACATCAACAGGATTGTCAAAGAAGGGCATTTCAAGTGTACTGTGAGTTATACATGTCTGTTACCTGCGTGTACCCACTGCTTACTGTCACGAAAACACATTTACAACTGCTTAAAAGTGCCTTATTCAGTCCTAATTGACAGTATTAACAAGACTTGCAGGTCTTAAACCATGGACCATGCATACTGAGGACTTTCTCACACATGGAATCATTCCCGTGATCTGCCTACTACGGCAACACCAATTACTAAACTGGTTTATTTGTAAAAGAAATACGCCAAACTCATACATAATTAGGCTCTCATGTGTAACATGTGCGTTACTACATAGTCATACTTATTAATTTATTGTAGTGTCTTGTTACCGGGAGTAAGGATGTAATGAAGTATAGAGTCTAATCATGAAATAAAGACATGCATGTCCCATGTGGGACAACCCAAAAATTGTGAATAGTGTCCTGTTGGTTACTCATGTCACCAATGTTTGTGGACTAAAAGTTTGGGAGTTCTGAGAATACATGGAGTGAGTCAACCCGATGTAATGGGTCTACAGGAGTAGCAAGTGGCCAATGTGTAGTGCTGTGAATAACCGCAAATCCAACTGGAGAATGGATGACTGCAGTGTTAGTGAGGCGTTGGGGTGGGTGTTTGGGGAACCAGGAGTCATGGGTATATTGGTATATAAGCAAATGAAGCAGCACAGCAATAGTGTATTGGTTAGAGCATCCGCCTAATGAACAGATATTCCTTTTCCAAATCCCACTAAAGCACATACCATTTTCCATCAGTAATCTGTACATGAACATATTTCAACATCTGTCCGCTGTATAACCTGCAAAATAACAATTAAACGTGAACTTGAGTGAAGTGTCAGTGTCATAATGAATAAGGCACTAGTAAGCAGGTTTAAGCATATATAAACATCAGTAAGCGTATGTAAGTGCGTTTGCGTGGGGTATGCATTGCTTTACAGATACACACACACACACACACACACACACACATATATGTATTTATATATATATATATATATATATATATATATATATATATATATATAAATACATATATATATATATATATGTGTATACATATATATATATATATATATATATATATACATATATGTGTGTGTGTGTGTGTGTGTTCGTAGATATACACAGATATACAGCTATGATAGGAAACAGCACACATGAATGACATATGTTCACAGGCTATGCTAATGGAAGTCAGGGGCCCAATCAAGAAACATGAAACATGTAGCATGACCTTCCACCCCCCAGCTGGACACTGGAAACATACACACAAACCGTCAAACAATGTAAATAGTCCACTGCTCCCCAGACCACAGGCAGGATACAACCAGGGGGTACACAGTGCACCCGTGAAATCTAATCTTGGAACACAGACAGGGCGTCCCTTGGGACACCCAAAAAATTGACATAAGACCAAAAGAAGGTGATACGCTGAACATTCTGGCTGGGGTGTGTACATATCCGAATACAAGGGTGGGAAAAGCCTGATAACCCACGGTAGAGACAATGTATGACATGGGTCCCACGAAGTGAGAGTGGGCAGCGTGTAGTGGTGTGTTCAGACCCGATCAGGACCCATAGTAAGGATGGGTGCTGTAGAGGATCTTGGTATTGGAACTATGGGTAGCTAGTTATGGGTCTAGGTGTGCAGGTGTTGGCTGATGGGGCCTATATGGACAGCCCCAGGGATGTAAGCAAATGTGTTCATTGGGCAGAGGTCACCTTCACCAAACGAGCAGCCACACCCACTACATGTCCCACTGCAGCAAAGTGTAAGCTACATGGTAAGGAATGGAATAACCGGATGTAGATGTATATATGTAAAGGTAGTGTGTGTGTATATCTACCCATAGCGACATAGAGATATACCTCTCCCTCTCCGTAGTACAAATGTATAAATACAGAGACAGAATACATATACATACTCACATACAGATTTATATATATGCAGACACCCATAGACCCATGTGTTGTTTTTTATATAGATATATATATATATATATATATATATAGACCAATATATAATATATAAATATATACATGTATGCATACATATACAGATTTATCTGTATATAGTAATGTATATATATATATATATATATATAAATGTGACTGTAAATATACACATGTATATAGGTAGGATATTATACAGCAGTTACGAATTATATATGTTCACAGGCCGTGCATATGGGGGTGAAGGGTCCAATCAACAAACGTGTAACAAGTAGCACCAACCCCCCCCCCCCTCAGCTAGGCCGGAGAGACATACAGACACATAATAAAAGTAAAAACACACCACTGCTTCCCAGACTACTGGCAGGATACTACCAGTGGGAGAGACCTGCCAGGTCTAATCTTGAAACAAAGACATCAATGTCCCTTGTGGGACACCCCAAAATTACTGGTCATCGGTCAGTCTCTGTAATGATTCATCAAACCAGGCTGTAGGCGTGCACAGACCAGTAGGTTGTGCAAGCCTGATAACCCTTGGGTTGACACAAAGTACGACATCTGTCCCGACACGTGGAGAGTGGGCAGTGTGTAGTGGTGTTTTTATACCCCACCTGCACCCACAGTAAGGATGAGTGCTGTAGAGGAGGGGCAGGTGGTGGAACTATCGGTATGCAATTATGGGCCTAGACGTGCAGTTGTTGGCTGGCGCAGTCATATTAGGACCGCCCCAGGGATGTAAGTAATATTCCAAAATGGGCATAGCTTACGCCCATACCTCTCAACCCCTAAGAGCAAATCCACTGGACAGGACATAAACCATTGGAGGAACAAATAGGGATCATGTCTCTCAACTGTCCCTGATTTCCAGGGACGTCCCTGATTTTGACTCAAATTCTAACTCTGTCCCACTTAATCCCTACTAAAACTACTGCCTTTTGGATGAAAGGTGGTGAATTACATGTAATGAACAATGACAACAATTAAGAGTTATAAACTTCATTTACCACAGAAAATGTGTATTAATTCATATGCTCTGTCTGTCAATGTGTCAAGTTAATAGCACTGATATTTTAAATGTGTCCCAGATGTTGTCATGCCTTTTCCTGATTCAGTCAATATTTGTCCCCAATTGTTTGAGTGGTCTGATAGGGACAGAAAGCACATATTCCACTTACAACCTTATAAAGATGATAGAATAATAGGTATGCAGTAGCATGACCCTGCTAAAGGATGTACGTTCCAAAACCCAGTTACTTGTTTGTATTGAATGGTGTCACTTCCCATGTATTAGCCAGACAGGTGCAGATTGTAAGAGGAGCATACCAATAGTATGAATCAAACTCTGGACAGGCCGCAGATTCCGTACAGTCGAGCGGCATGCTTACGCCTAATGGGCAGCCATTCCCGATACTGTAGGCATGTAATCCGATGTAATAGACATCACAAGGTAAGATTGTAGTCCTCACTCCCACCCAGGGGTGTGAGTGTCAGATGCAAACACCAAATGCAGTGCATTTGCAAGTGTGGGAGCAAGCAGGTGTAAGCCTGTTTGGCTGTCGGTATCAGTATCACACTGGTGAAGCAATGTAGAGGCTAACTTGAATGTAAGAAACTGTAACCAGAGGTTAGCATTGCTTAGCTCCACGCAAAACGCACACTTGCTCACAATGGCTTTAAAGTGCCTTAATCACTCCGTATCCAACGGTCTTGTTCTGCCAAGCAACAAAATAAACGGCCTCTGCAAGATTCGAAACCAGGACCCTGCACACCACAGCCAATGTGATTTATCACTAAACAATGACAGATATACAGACATTGGATGTTATCACAAACATATCATCCAGCACAGTCATTCAACAGTATAGGAAATGTATTCCATCATGTAGATGTATGTGTGTGTGTGTGTGTGTGTGTGTGTGTGTGTGTGTGTGTGTGTGTGTGTGTGTGTTTATGCCCAGATATAGATACATACATATATATAGATGTATCAAGAACATCCCATGTGACAACAAAGCATTAAAAAGGAATGAAAAGGGAAACACCAGCAATGCCTGTATTATGTATTGGTATTGTCCTATGTAATTTCAAGACTCCCTCAGACAGACATGTCATTAATACATGCAAACTTTTGTAGACTGGCCAAATACATCACTCTGTGCATTTTATTTACATTAACACAGCAGTTTCTGTCCAATCATTATCTGAGAACAGTACTCTTGCAAGGTGCTGTGTGTGACATCATCATCATGAAGAAGGTAAATGGGGTAACCATAGAGGGACGGTAGTGTTGTGTGTACAATGGGGTCATCTGCATCACGTGTACCTGGAACCTTTAGGAGTCATGTGCATACCAGGATCATGTGCCTAAGAGACAGGGGTGAGGACAACTGGAGTATGTTGTGATGCAAATTAAAGGTTACATGTGTCCAGTAGACACGTGTGTGAAATGGACAGCTATGTATGGGGCAAATGGTGTTCTAGGAAGAGATTGGCCTTTTGTTTCCCTAGAGTGAAAGTGGGATGTGGGGAAGGAGAGTAGGTATGCTTGTGGAGGATAGGTTGGGTAGGATGACAGACAAGAAAGCATACAGGGTCGGTATATATGACACATGTGGGAGGATACACCTTGGACTGTGAGGGTGTTCGGCAGTCACAAGCCCATGTACCCCCAAATGGAAACAGTGGGACGGAGGTTCCCACCCATGGACAGCGACTACTGCACCACAACATCCGCAAAGGTGGCTGTGCTGGGGACTGTCTAGGAGGGGCAGGCTCACCCTCTAAATGTGACACTCTGCCCTCGAGCTGGTGTATCTGGCATTGAAACCCCTTATTGAGCCCACTACGCACCACATCTGGGACTGTACGGCGGACAGGTTCCTGTCTGGACCTATTCCAAGGGGACAAGCCCCATCCTCAGAGGCCGTTCCACTAGAAGGTGGTGCAGAGCCAACAGAGGTGGAGGTCCAAGGCTGGGCCCCAGATGTGCCGGTGCCCAGTGCCATGGCCAGCTGATGTGGGACAGGAGGTTCCACTGGGACCCCCAATCCCATACAGCCTATGATGTTGCAGTTTTAACACAGATATGACTTAATAATAGTCAACAGCATTCAGGATAACTTATAACGGCATGCATAGATATGAACATCAACCCAACACAACAGATGGCATACATTTGCAGAGGGAGCACAACACATGCATATATACTGCATGACATCTGTACAAAGTGTAAAAGACTTGTGACTGCAGCTATGAACAGTGGCCCATTATAGCATGTCACTGTGAGAACCTCAGACAGTGACTATCATACTACTGTTTCATGTGACATATGTCCAATCATGGATGCAATGGCAGTAACTCTCATCACTGTCACTATGTACTGACTGCAGTCCTCACACTATGCTTCTGCAGTTCACAGATGTGTGTTCAATGAGTAAGACAAGAAACAAATGGTTCCACACACTGACCAGTCCACAGATTGCCCTACAGATGGGGGTTCCCTCACAAACAGAGCACTGTCTTGTCAGTTTTAAAACATGCAGAATAGCCATTAACGCACACAACTTGTTAAACTGGCAGTAGTCTCAATGAAGCATAGCTGCACTTGCATGCTGTAGTCATGTCTGGCACATCACCCTCCTGTCTTTTGGCTATTTTCCACTGTGTATGTTGTTTGAGGAATATCCAGATATCATCTGTGATGTTGTTTACCAAACACCAGATCCAGGTTCCACTCACAGTGACTGTCATGGGCAAACACCAACATGATGTTCCTAGATATTGTACTGTGTTTCCATGCGATTGGCTATGGAAATGTCACCACAGCTGTTCCACATGCAATCAGCTAGAGGAAGACTACAATAGGTGCAGAGGCCATCACCTGATCATAACCATCACTTACAAAACACAAGCTGCTGCTGAGCAGGTGTACAACTCCACATCCACCAGAGAGTGTGTGGGAGGGACAGATAGAGGCAAAGTACAACAAAGAAGGGCTTGGAGACTAAAACCTATGCATTGTCTGTCATACACCTGCCAGTACAGGGATACAAACCCCTGACTGACTAGCCATTGCTATTACAAGTGCATGCAGTTACTCCATGTGCCACATAGCTGACATGTTGATGTGCGGTAAGAACATATATGTGTGCTGGTGAGCGACATCTGCAACAGAGATATAGTAGACATACATTAGGTGTAGCACACTTGGCTGTCCACATGAGCGGATGCCATTGTCAACACAACCACACTCTTTAAGGGACTCAGACACACTGACACACTTTGCCAGGCTCACAAATATACTTCCTAACTACTTAGTTTGCCACACTGCAGTAATGAACAGGTACTACATGCACCACTGGGGATATACTGAGGTTCTATGGGCTAGGGCATGTGAGAGTGTCTGACATCAGTTGGTATGCCAATGGGAGTTATACTGGGTGTGACTGTGGTTGGGAGCATCATACCCCACATGCAGACACAAGGTGCCAGTACTGACATGCATGTGTGCATTGCTTCATGTTTGTGTAGTGGTTGGCTGTGCAAGATGGCTGTACAAGGCTGGGTGAGGGGTAATACTTGGCATCACACCACACGCAAATGGTGTGCAGTGTGATTCAGGGGTGTAGTGTCTGCAATGTCCCACACAGATGGGTATTGTATGAACTGTCCTGTCATCCTGGTTAACATTGTGTATGGCCATTGCTTTGCAGTGCATGCCATGTCTGTGTTTGATAGTCCATGACATGGACATTGCTCTGGATATGCACGTCTCACAATAAGGTACAGTGACATGTACAAGTGTACCTGGTTTGGCTGGCACATTTTGTGTACACACGCTGTTATCATCAGATATGCTGATACTGGCCTGGTGTGGCAGGACCTGCTAATAGACAGCAGGATGACCCTGCACCTGCATTGATAGCATGATACAGGTATTCCCTGGTGTCAGTGGCATCTGTCCATACAGGGCATGTGTGTAAGGCATTGCATGGCCTTTGTGGATCACATTTGATGGTACCACATATGTTGCAGGCATCCTGTGAAGGCACATCGTCTGCAATTATTTGCCTATTGTACTGCTGGATAGTGAGCCATGACCTCTGTAGCCCACTGCAATCACACCATGCCTACTATCTGTCATCAATGTGCAGGGTACTAGCAACATAGCTGGATATTGTAGGCAAGTATGTTTGTATATGACACATGGGTTCAGAACATATTCCGGGTAATAGTAGGGTAGCATACTTTGTTCACCAGGCCTTTTGCCAAATGTAGGGTATGGCTTGCCAGCACAGTCCCTTGGCTGATTGACATCTGTACTCCTTCTGAGGTGGACATTGTGACATATAATATGGACACCACATAGGAAAACTACAAAACAGCTCCCCATCATGTCCAATGGTTAGACACTCACAGCCAGCTCCACACACACACACACACACACACACACACACACACACACACACACACACACACACACACACACACACACACACACACACACACACACCATGTCTTGGAATAGAATCTCTACTTAACTAGTTTTTCACACTACAGCCTTAGGAAGTTACAGCACGCTATTGAGATTACTGGGTTACAGCACTCCCACAGGTGTATTTCTAGGTGGGTGACATCAGCAGGATTGTCAAAGGTGAGTATGTGAATTGTAAAGAGTGTGTATACTCTAAAAAACATTGTTTCTTTCTCAGGCAGACACACACACAGTTGGCCTGTCTTGGAATAGAATCGATATTTAGCTAGTTTCTCACACTACAGCATTACGCAGTTACAGCACTCGCTATAGAGATTTCTGGGTTACAGTAGTCCCACAGGTGTGTTTCTAGGTGAGTGACATCAGCAGGATTGCCAAACGTGAGTATGTGAATTGTAAAGAGTGTGCATACTCTAAAAAGCATCATTTCTTTCTCAGGCAGACACTCACATAGTTGGCCTCTTTTGGTATAGAACCCCTAGTAACTAATTTATTACACTACAGAATTGCACAGTTACAGCATGCACTACAGAGATTACTAGGTTACAGCAGTCCCAGAGGTGTATTTCTAGGTGGGTGACATTAGCAGGATTGCCAAAGGTGAGTATGTGAACTGTAAAGAGTGTGCATACTCTAAAAAGCATAATTTCTTTCTCAGGCAGACAGACACACACACAGTTGGCCTGTCTGGAATTAGGACACCCACCAAACTAGTTTATCACACTGCAGCATTACACAGTTACCGCATTTGCCACAGAGATTACTGGGTTACAGTAGTCCCAGAGATGTATTCGTAGGTGGGTGACATCAACAGGATTATCAAAGAAGGGCATTTCAAGTGTACTGTGAGTTATACATGTCTGTTACCTGCGTGTACCCACTGCTTACTGTCACGAAAACACATTTACAACTGCTTAAAAGTGCCTTATTCAGTCCTAATTGAGAGTATTAACAAGACTTGCAGGTCTTAAACCATGGACCATGCATACTGAGGTCACTGGACTTACCACTAAGCCATCTGGGTTGTATACACATGTCAT
This sequence comes from Protopterus annectens, assembly GCF_019279795.1. Lineage (NCBI taxonomy): Eukaryota > Metazoa > Chordata > Ceratodontiformes > Protopteridae > Protopterus > Protopterus annectens. Next base: position 1,921,278,690 of record NC_056735.1, read on the forward strand.
TGATTTTATAATGCACATCATACTACAGGTATTCCACAGTACTGAAAACAAATGGGACATTTTGTGTACATATGTACAGTACCCTTGAATGTTCTGTACTCTGTAAAACAACAAAGACAAGTCTACATCTGTACAACTGTCATAACTACACATACATATATATATATATATATATATATATATATATATATATATATATATATATATATATATATATATATATATATATATATATATACATAGGCACACACAGCTATAGCCATATATATATATATATATATATATATATATATATATATCTATATATATATATATATATATATATATATATATATATATATATATATATATACACACACACACACACACACACACACACACACACACACACACACACACACACACACACACACACACACACACACACACACACACACGTCTGAACACCCTTTGTGACACAGAAGAGTTCCAAAGGGACTGATGTGTACACAAAACAGAGGCGTCTCTTCTTTTATAACATTTAAATCTTAATCAGTTCACCAGAGAAGGGATGGTTGTTGTGTATGTGGAGTTTGGGGTGGGGAATGATGGCTAATGTAATATACCCCAGGGATTGTGGAGTTTGGGTGGGGGAATGATGGGTATGGACTTACACCCCGGCGACCACATCTGTGTCACTGCTCGACAGTGGCACAGGAAAATAACATACCCAACTGTAGTCGTTCTTGACTGTGTATTTTTTACCATTCCTAACTATGTAATATTTTGTAGACACCAGTCACCACAGATGGCTACCATGGTGTGCAGCATGTTGAAAGACATTACACATGTGTATGCCTGGCTACAGGGTAGTCACTCACACAAAGAAGCACACACTTGTCAGTATTATGCACACACGTCTTGCCTATGGAAAAGTAACTAGTACAGTGGTATGCAGTTGGGGTATGTGCCACAGAACACATACAATTATACTTACTTTGATTCCACTTCTATGCTGGGTGACATCACAGGACTGATTACTTGCAGTGGGGAGGGGGTAAAAGAGAGGTTTAGCAGTTGACAAGGACAAAGGCCAATGCAAAAGCTGGTATCTCTTTAGAATGCAGCAAAACCCACTGCCATGACAGGATGCAGACACAAATACACACACACAGCCATTTGCTGACAGACACACTCAGGCATTTGCTGACACACACAAACACACGCACACAATTGCCATTGGTGGAATCAGAACTCCTGTTTATCTACAGATCATTATTACAGCACTACACAGTTACGAGACATGCCACAAAGATTACACATTCCAAGCAGTCAGAATGCCCTTCTAAGATTGAGGACAACAGGGATACTGACAGTCATGATGTACATAGCTGTAAACCTGTGTGTTTAAAGTAGGTGTCCATTACAACCTATATGCACAAACAAGACACATCATCTGCAGGTAGTACATAGGTAGGCCTGAAAGGTATAGTTGTAGCACAACAGGAACCTGAACTGGAGTATCCCCATCTGTGGAATGGACTATTACTATCACTATACAGGGTTACAGTGGTCATGCTCATACACATAGAATCACAGAACTTATTTGGATGCATTGACTCCAATTACACAAGGTGACAGTGGGCATGCTCATACACTTAGTACCACAGGGCCGTTTGGGATGCACTATGACTTCAACTACACAAGGTTATACTGGGCATGCTCATACACTTAATAACAAAGGGCTTGTTTGGATGCACTGACTCAAATTATACAAGGTGGCAGTGGGTATGCTCATACACTTATTAGCACAGCACTGTTTGGGATGCACTCTGATTCTAACCACAGAAGGCCACAGTGTGCATGCTCATGCAATTACCTGTACACAACACATTGTTATGTACTCCTATTGTAAACACACAGGTTTACAGCTATGTACATCTTACCTGTCAGTATATATGCACAACATACTAGTTTACCACCAGATACCTGCATGTGGCCCGTAAATGATATCTCTGTGTCTGTGCTGTGTGATACACATGCATGCATGTACATAATGTTCTGACATATATATGTTAAGTATATACAATCACGCATGTGTGGACGTGACAGACAATAGTTTAACTGGGACAAACAGGCAGATAATACCTACAGCATGTGTCACACATCTTGCTGCCCTGAAAGGCATACATTGATAGCAGGTTGTGGACAGTGGCATTATACTTGGAACAGTGGCATGTGCAAGCATAATGTGTGAGCCACATTGTGTAATGGTACTAAGGTGCAGGTGTCAAGATGACCTCTCCTGGCTGTATTAGCAGTTATCATTATTAGCAGGACTGCTACACTAAGTATATCTCACATTGGTTATATACACAATGTCTGCTGCTGTCTGTCACCATACATGTGGCATTTGCTACCAAGCACATTACTACCACTCGCAGTGATGTCATGGTATGAGTGGCAACTGCTAGACCAAAACAATGAGCCAATGTCCTGCTGTTATTATGAGGTTGTCCAGTGTCTGTCATTCCGGGCTGTCATGACTGAACAACAAGCCTGCGACACAGAGCACATGCATCCATGTTTCAAGTGAGTGTGGATAATACCTAGGTCGCATTTACCCATATAGTCGCATTCCAAGGCAAATGTCCTAAACACAGAAGTAACACCCTGACACCTACAAGGCAATTGCATTGGATGCTTATGCTAACCAGTGCTAGATGTGTGGCTTTTGTAATCCATTTGCTCAATGTAGAACTTAAAATGGGGAATACTGACATCTGTGCAGAGAGGAACACCTGGATGAAGGCTCTGTAATGCACAATTGCACTACCACCATATGACTCAGATCCAGACATGTGGGCCATAACACTGGTATGGACCATTCCAGGTGGTGGTGTCCACATATTCACAAAGGCCACTCACATGTAAAGACCACTACTCTGACATAACTCATCACAGATGAGTCAGGTACAGGTGACAGTGACAAATGCTGCATTCTGGGTTATATCCTCATATACATCCACCACCTTTTCCCCAGACTACCAACACGCATCTATATGTGGTATGATGTAGTATGGTAGACCACCAGATAACCCTCGATTGGTGGACTGTACCTAGGCCTACATCAACTGTGCAAAGTACCCATGTACAGACACAGCTGCATAATGTGTTATGTAATGCAATAATACCACTGTTTGTAACCATCTCAGTTCTACATATACCAGGGTCCCTCAGATGTTGTCAGCATTAACACGGACAAATGTTGCTGTACGCCAGTAATCAACACCCTCATGGTTGGATATGACCTAACTGTACCTGCCCTGGATATGTACATCCCACACTCATACAACATAAATGACATTACCATAGCTTTCATTATCTTATCTACATACAGGCGGCTACAGTCATTACACACATGCATATGGCAGATAGCATGCTAACAGTACATAAGGTTTGATACATATGTTAACAGAGGTAATATTCCCTGTCTACTGGTCACCCATGACACCTATCATATCATACAACAACCCATGTGGCTTGTATGTCATTAGACATGTCCACCTAATGCAATGCCTACAAACATACCCAAATAATGGGATCATAGGACCTACACAAGCCCTGTATTGACAGACGCAGGGAAATTCAGCTCTGCTCTGTATGTTCCTGAGTAGTCACATGTGATATATTCATGACATGTACAGCCATGTGTGCCCACAGCTCCTACAAATACCCCATGTCAACAATCACAAGCCATGCATGCTGTGTGCTGTCTGGACATTAGCCTTACTACCACAATAGCCAGTACGTGCTGGGGTGAGATGTTTACAAGCCACAGACCTTGCACATGCTTGAATGAGTGTACTGCCTAGCTCTAACAGAGCACATTGCTGGCACTCTTCCAGTAAACATGAGGTGTGTGTGGCAAATATGATGTGCTCACTGTTGACCATTTGAGTGCCCTGGCTTCACCAAGGCACTGTCACGTAACAGTTTGTAGGAACATGACATTGAAAAATGCTGTGTGTGTCTTGCTGATATGTGCTGTTGTCACATATGTACACTTGGCTACTCGGTGAAGGTGGTTGTGTCCTACCAGTACATGAATACAACATCTGTTATGGTGTAATGATCGGCTATGTTTCACACATGGCATGGGGAAAGTGTGGAATGTATCCTCCTGACCTGCTAGTCCACTTACTAATGTAGACCGCATATGTGTACATGTATTGATATTTGTTTAGATTCCATGTGTGTGCAGTGTCTGATGTTTGAAGGTGACTGTTGTCTTAGTACAACATGCTGTTGCAATACAGCCTCAAGATTGTCAACTGTATATGGTGATATGCTCAAAGTACAGTACGCTGTACATGAGGTATAGACAGATGTTTGGACATGACTACTAAGTGGTGGGGCTACTTTGCAGATGAATGATTACTGAGGACAGCTCATGGGTGTGTTACAACCATTCCTACAATGACCTGTGTAACTGCTAAGGTCTGGTTTTGTTAATTGAAGTGGAAGACAGACAATGTAGAATGCAGTAAGGGTGACAATGAAGGCAAACCCCTTGACACATGTAACAGTAATACCTCTCCTGTACATATACTGTGCATATATCAGCACAGTTGGCAAAGGAAAGAGTCAGTACACTTTATAGCCAATTCGATAGTGCTGCACTTCTGTAATACGTATCATGAGAATGGCAGGTGTTTGATTCACAGTACTGGCACGTGTGGGTGTGTGTGTGTGTCCATATATGTCACGTATGGTTGGGAATATATCCCACATGTTTTTCACTCTCCTGAACACTGTTGTTGACATTAGTACAGAGTGAAGTGTAAAAAGAAAGGCATAGGCAGGTGGTTGAACCTCACACATGTCAAGTGTCTGTATTTGTGTGACATAGGTGTATATCATTGTGAATGCCACTGTATGTGTGTGTGTGTGTGTGTGTGTGTGTGTGTGTGTGTGTGTGTGTGTGTGTGTGTGTGTGTGTGTGTGTGTGTGTGTGTGTGGCTGTCCGTGTGTATGGCTGTCCGGTCCCTGGAGTGAGGCTGTATTTTACCATAGTGAAATGTTAATGCCCCCTCCCCCCATCCACTGAATGCAATCTAGTATCCCTGTTGATATCATCAATCTTAGATGGGTATTCTAACCACCTGTTAACATGTACACCCTGGGATGTGACTTGTTGTTACATAGCCTTCTGATGAACCCCCCTCCCCACATATACCCACTGCACTGTAGTATCCCTGTTGATGTCCTCAATCTTAGGCCATTCCGATTACCTGTACATGGGTAATCTCTGTGGTGCATCTTGTAATTGCGTACTACTATAATGATGATTTGCACATAGGTAGGCGTTCTGATCCGAACACTGGCAACTGTGTGTGTGTGTGTGTGTGTGTGTGTGTGTGTGTGTGTGTGTGTGTGTGTGTGTGTGTGTCAGAGTGTATGTTACTGTGTCTGTGAATCCCTGAGTGTGTGGGTGTGTTTGTGTTTGCATTCTGTCATGGCAGCATGTATTACTGCTTCCCAATGAGAAGCCACTATTTCCACTGGCCTTTACCCTTGTCATCCGCTATACCACTATTTTAACTCCTCCCCACTCTAGATAACTATACCTGTAATGTCACCCACTATCGATGTGACGGCTCTGAACACAGCAGCTTACTACACAGTTATCATGCTCTTGGATCATTAGAACAGTAAACATAATTGAAACATGGGAGATTATAACTGTGATGTGGAAGCTACAAAGTGCATGCAGATATTGTCATACAGACCTGAGAGTAGTCAACATGTACATATGGGACACTAACTGCAAACACTGACATCCCCCTGTACATGCAACTACACCTGAAAGAGGAAGGCAGAGCATCAAGATCAACATGCTGTTAGTGTTGTTACACATGATACATACTGTCAACTGTACAAAATGCATTCTAGAACTGTAATACATAGTATGTCTGCTGCCTGTCAACACTAGTCAACAATATTAATCTACAATTGTCTACCTAGTATGTTCACCCTGTGCATCAGACCATATGAGCATTTCCCTGCACCGATGGTGTGGATGATAGGGATGTGGCACAGGCATCATCATATGCACAAGGTGATAATGTTTGCCAGAGACCTAGGCTGCCCCATTGGATGACATCACGCCTGTGTGTGTGTTAGGGCCTGTGGTGTGAGTGGATGTAATGCGTGTGTGTGTTGAGGTGCCCTACATTTGATTCTGGTGTGTGTGTGTATGCATGCACACGGGTCTAGCATGTGGCTGGCCTACACTGGGGTATTATTGACAGCTGCAGACTGTACAAGGCAGGTTTCAGAGTGCATGGTGTCTGGCCATGGCAATGTGACCTGCACCTGCCAGGGTTTGCAAGGGCACTACCAGGCAAAGATCCAGATTGGGTACTGTTTGATGACACAAGTCCACTGGAATTGTGTCCCTGTTGGGACTGTCCTGGAACATGTGTACATGGCCTGCTGTGTCCTGGTATGGACTGCACAGCACCAGCTGCACTGCTGCTGCTACCGCCACTATGGGAGTGGGCATGTGCAGTAGCATGTTCACGTAGACGTTCAACAGGTGATGTAGCTGACCTACATCCATGTACCCGATGCCTCAGTACCACCAGATGTTCGAGCACAGACATTCCACGCATGAGGATTGACATGCCACGGTCAAGGACTCCCACCATGTCACCCAATCATCTATCTAAAACATCTGCAAGATGATGGTAAGCATTAGCAATTGCCTTGATGTTGTCAGTTAATGAATGGACAGCAGCCCTCTGAAGCCTCAGACCTACTCTGTTGTGCCATTCAGCACATGCCTGTGCCTCAATTACAGCCCAAAACATGCGTCTGGTGACTCCAGCTGATGTGCTTTATTTCGCAGGGGCATGTTGGTCGGTGGTCCTCCTATGAGCAGTACTGAGCACATGCCTGTGTGGGACATCACCAGTCAGTTAACTGGGATCATGGTGTGCAGGCACACCTTCCATAGTCTCCACACTTCCATGTTTTATGCTACCGCCAGCCAACTGGCGTTCCTCTATGGCCAGTGGTGATGGGGTATGTGTAGGCAGGGGAACTGTGCACTAGGATGAGGGGAATACAGGTGGAATGGCAACCAATGGCACAGATTTAGCCCCAGACAACCCTGCCTGTGCCTCAATTATACTTTCATCATCACTGCTAGAGTCTGTGGAGACACTAACATCAGGTAGACCGCAGGAGGGCAACGTACCTACATCAACACCTGTGAGGGGAAGAGAAGAACTGTACATTACAAGTTATACCACACAGACACACCCAGCCACATACAGACACACACATAGACATACACAGACACACGCTATGGCACCCAACAGCATGCAACATGCAGGTGATATGGCAGATAGCATTCAGCTTAGACAATTATAGTGGTAGTTATCATACATCCTTGAGTTGCACACAACAGCATGCATGTGTTATAGCAGACAGCATGCACCTTACATAATTATAGTGGTGGTTAGCATACATACCTGTATTGCAGCATTTGTGTTAGTAGCTTATGCCCCATACCTACAACACAATGCATGCACTTTGCACCATTGCACCGCACTGCCATGGTGTGTGCAAGATACACCACATGTTAACAGACCATCACTGACCTTTGTACATCTACCACTGATGCTTTCTGTTGGCCACCGCCCCTATGTGTGAGGACATGAGCAGAAGGGTATGGTGACTGAATAATATGTTTGCCTGAGCCCTAGCTTGCATATCTCTCCCAAAGCAGTGCATGTCTGTTCAACATTATTCCACCTACCCCTGAGCTGAGTCTACAGACATTGTGCATGTGGCTGTACACACATGTTTGACATGGCTGTTCCTAAATTGCAATGGTGACACAGACCAAGTTTACAGTACACCGGCCTGATGTGTGGTGTATAACCTTGCCAATCACATGTAGTATGACATGTCTTCTGCTTACATGTTGAATGACATGCATACATGTGTACCACAATGGTGTCTTTTCCAGTCTACAGTATGGTAATGGTTTCCCAGTGCAGGGACGTGTTATACTAACATGGGTCTTCAGCTGACACAGTGTTGTCTGTCCATCCTACAAATATGCAGTGACATACTGCGCATTGAGCTGATGTGCATAGCCATTGCAGGCCATCATGTGGCTCACTGTTGCTATACAGTGTGAGTTACTGACACAGCTCATAGCCATGACTGTGTTTACATACAATACATATCTGATGTGGAATGTGACCCACATCACTGAGGTGTATACACACTAAATCCTACTGTGGAATGTGTGACACAGGTCACAGAAGGGTATACGGATGACACACCTGCACATCTGCAACCATGTTTCTAATGCCTGGAAACTATGCCCACACATGACTAACTTAGCAGTACTCTGGGTCCCACATGCCATCTGTGTACCTCACACACATGAGGAGCAGGCATGACAGTGATGTCTGACACCAGCAAGGTGAATGTACTGTATTGGTGGCCTGATGTGGTTGTATGTGTATGTTGTGCAACACATGTATGTATTTGGATACTGTATAGGTGAATGCTTTCATGTTGTGACACACTCAAGATGTTCAAGACATGTTATGTGGTGATTTCATGTTATGCCTACACAAGCTGTGCACAGGCCTGTATGATGTTTAGTGTTTCACATCTGCAATATCACCATTACACAAAGGCCATAGTTGTATTGTGTCGAGCCAATGTACAACAGGGTGTACACACATGTACATCACTTCTACTGTGTGTGTTGCTTCATGTCTCTGGCCATCCTCCATGGCCATGTGTACACATGTTCTGTCCAATGGTTGTGATGGCCATCTTATTTCACATGTCAGTGTTATCCCATATGACACACACCCATAGATGTCATATGCTCCACTGAGGACAGGGTTATGCAGACAAAGGGTGGTATGTATGGGATGTGAGACATCATGTTTTGCAGGATAGTTGAGTGGTGTTGCAGTCAGCCCACTACATGTCATGGACATGTCAGATAGCACATGACATTGTGTGACATTCATAGCAAGGGTATAATCCACAAGGGTGTATCCTGTGGGCCTGTCATACTCCAGCTACAAAACATTTAGAGTGTGTCTACACATATGCTCTCTGTACAGTACTGTTTGTATTCCCAACATGTGTAATGCTAATATGCATTACCTGTCCCTACAGTGAAACACACCTCCACCATTGTATTCACAGTTGTCCACACATCTGGCAATGACAGTTTAGAAGGTTTAGTGTAGGTGTTTCATATAGTCTTTAATTGTTTCACATGGGTAACCACTGTGATGCATTGAAGGTCGGACCAGTGTCTATTAACATGACCACCATACAGTATGTGTACGTGTGTTATCACAGATAGCATGAAATTAATATGATCTGTGCATTATCAAGCATGGTAAATAATAGAAATCTCAACTGACACAGGCTACTGTTACTGCAAAACACCAGAGGTACCTAAACAGGAGTGTGACAGCAGTAAGATCATTATCCACACCTGTGTGATAGCTACAGGGTGCAATGTCCATTCTAGCACATCAGCCAGTGCAATAAACCATTCTATGGAGTATGCACATCTGTGCATACATATAGTAGCAGACTATAGTATGTGGCATGTGTGTATATATGCCTTGCATATGATGTTACATTACATACTGTACAGTAACACGTGTAACTATGTGAAATATAGTTGTGTTATATGTGCAGTACTGACTTACCAGGCAACTCCAGCCTCACTGGTTGAGAGATACCTACCTCCACAATACCAGCTAAAGCTTGTGGATGGAGGTCTGCAGGTGTCCCCAGGTTGGCCAGTAGCACCTCGGTACATGTAAGTAGGGGCTGGGATAGTGCCCACCCACCTGTTGCACCTTGTTCCCTGGCAATTGCATTAGCACGCTGTTTTGCCCATCTTATGAGGACATTGCAGTGTCGGCGCACCTGCTGATAGATGTGATTGTGACCGCCAACATCATTTACCCTCCTGTGGAGTTCCTCTCACAGGGCATACCACTGCTGTGCATCCTGTGGCACATGGCTGAAGAGTGTTGAATGGTTGTTGGGAGGTATGGGATGAGGACCTCATCCTCCAAGCGGTTGTATGCTGGCAGCCTGCTACATGGCATACCTGGAAGACATAATGTTGGAGACAGGTCACAGTAACTCACAGAGAAGTACAGAAGTACAGCTGAACATACATGTGTATCACATTTATTAAGATTACAAATAAGTCTTTGCAAATCTACATGCCACTAACACCACTGACATGTTTAACTCACACACATTTGACACTTACTGGTGATGTGATGTTATCACCATATATGCGTGTGTCATGTGATGACATTGCTCAACATGTGGATGTTGTCTTGCTGTGGGCATGTCTGTTTGCCTGTACTGGTGTCTTTACCTATCAGCACATGCCTAGATGTGTTCACATTAATGCAACTGACCTTAATGCTGTGTAAATGTCACATATATAGTCATACATAGCCTTTAGGGATGTGACTTGTGACCCTGCAGACTTGCTCACAGAATGTTTTATATGTATGTGTTTTCCCATATACATCTACATGGCACTGTACAGCTGTGTAGCATTCTGACATGTATTGCATGTGTTGCACATGTGAAACACATGGGACAATAGCTATCCTGATGGTATTTGCAGGGTTGGATATCAACTATAGCACGCATGGCATAGTAAACTAGTAGGCTATATGCACTGGGCCATTTATGAGCCTAGGCAGACAGGTTACCTAGCTGTAGGCAACAGACAGGTAAGTTTCAGTGGCCAGTTCAAGCAGTGCCACAGAACTGATCCACAGGGTTACTGATATATTTGGCATGCGGTCATCACACCATGTTACAGAGAGGGGTGATGTGCAGCTTCGCTGGACAGAGATGCATAGTATGGCAAGAGTATGTTGTGTATGGGACAGAGATCTGTCAGGCATGTTGTGATCCTTGTACTAGAAAGGTGGATGTCCATGAAGTATGTGTTTATTTGGGATCAGGATGTGTTAAGTGTAGCATGTCCAACATCTCTGGGTTGGGCATGGCTTTATTTAGGGTAGGCTGCATGCTACATAGTGGAGCTAGGGATTTGGAAGGGCAGTGTAGGCCATCTACACATGGGCAATAACCCTTAAAGGAAATATGTGATCTATTACGGGTCATATGAGTGTTGAGTAGGGCTGAACAATTATCTCTATATTCATGGATGGCACCCTGTCATGATTACGGGTGCCACTTACGACTACCTGACTGGTGTGGTGAAGTAATATCAAAGGAAAGACTACTGCATCCCATGCACACACAGTTGCCATTACATTGACCGCTACCTATGTGGTAGTTCATGGGTACAGAGTTTTTATCATAGGGGATGACAACGCAATACTTAGCTGTCAGATTGTGGCTATACATCACACACCACACATCTGACACACAAAGGCCCTTCTGTATGTTGAATGCAGCACACATTGAGTCGACTATTACTCCTAGTTCATAGTCATTTGCAAACATCAATAGGCAGATGCCTTCTGTGATAGTCTGTGTGGTATAGAAAACAAAGAGAGGGAGTACCAAGAATGAACCCTGTATTACTGTGGCTGGCACTGGTTTGATGTACGTGTATTAGTCAGACACCTTCTGTAGTGTTAGTTCTGCCAGCAGTCCAGTTGCCAACCACTCCTGTGACATAGGAATATACACCTAGTTTACTGAGTGTAGCTGGAACTGCAAACACCAATGGATAGCCAGAAACCAGGAAAAGAGTTCAACACCCAACGGACCAAGAGTAATAGGCTTCCACTCCTTTTAATAGGTAAAAACAAACACACAGTTCATAAAATCAAATGTTAAAAACAAAAAGAAGGCCCAAGTACGTTAAGCGCTTTTCGTTCGGGTTTTACCCGAACTTCTTCAGACAACCCCCATGAAAATCAAATCGATTTAAATACTTCCTCCTTTAGTAAACCAATCAAGCTGGCAGCCAAATTTCCTTGTTAAGTGCAAACCCGGTTTAAAGGAGAACTGTAACTAGTACGTTAAAAATAAATGTTAAATATTCCCTTCAAAGAGAGTGGCTGGTACCTAAATAATCACTTTGTTCAGTCACATTGAACTGAGCTGTTATGTAGTCAAATCCTTATACACCTAAGTTGTTAGCCTAGGTTAACTTTACACTTTCATATCACGTCCTTATATTTTAACCTATTATGTACTACCTATCAGGGCTCAACAAGGGAATCAAACTCCTTCTCCTAAGGTTCTCCTATAGGTTCCTATACAAAGTTTTTTAATACAACAAACACAACCCTAAATCCCCTACTAGGCCCCTTCGGATATAAGCCAGTACCATGATTGTACAAGGTAGTTCACCCCAGTCTGGCCTTTATGGGAAAAGGAAAAGGCAGGGAGGGTGTTGTAAAATTCTACTTTAATGTTTTAAGTTACCTATATAAATTCCTTAACTTTAGTATGCAAGCAATCGAACAGGCTTCATTTAATCTAGGTTCTGTACAAGCATCTAGTCTAAGTTGCCAATTAAGTTCGTTCCTTTCTAGTAACAACTTAAGCAAACTATCCATTGCCCAATGCCCTCCATTCATTGCCGGGTCTACCTGGGATATGATCTTAAACTTAAATGAGTGGCCTGCTTGTAGATCACAGTGACGGGCCAATGCATTGCTAAAGTTCTTCCTGCTAATAGCATAAATATGCTCATAAATATGATCTTTCAGTTTACGATCGGTCTTTCTGACGTAGAATGCTTTACATCCTTGGCATTCAGCTAAGTAGACCGCACTCTTGGTGTTACAATTGTAAGTAAAACCCGAACGAAAAGCGCTTAACGTACTTGGGCCTTCTTTTTGTTTTTAACATTTGATTTTTGTGAACTGTGTGTTCGTTTTTACCTATTAAAAGGAGTGGAAGCCTATTACTCTTGGTCTGTTGGGTGTTTAACTCTTTTCCTTGAGTGTAGCTGGAACACAGTATGGGTGATGGTGTCCTAAGACCTGGCAGGGTCATGATATGCAGTGTGAATCAACCCTACTGTCATCTACATCTGTACTGAGTACATCAAATACATTGATCAAAGTTCATGGCCTTACAGACCAGACTCAGCAGTGTAGTAGTGCACTATTTCCCATTATCAGTGGTGTCTCCCCCTTTGTGGGGTGTGATAACTGTTTCTGTGCACCATTCAGTGTGTACACAGCCTGACATGGAGCTATGATTGAACATGATGTGTATGTGGAGAGCTGATTGTTCTTACATTTGTGTAGGATACACCCTGGAATGTTGACAGGTCACATGAAAGCTGTATGTATGGCTTTAGAGAGTGCAGCTTGTACCTGCATAGTTGTTATTACAGGGGCTCTGTAGTGTACATGTATATATAACTATGTGCACCTGTTGGTGGGGGAGGTGGGAGTGGGTTTAGGTTCTCCAAGACCTATCTGGATGAACAGGTGCTATTTCTGTAGGTGCAGTACTTCCCATGCCATAGTGCTGTGCAGCATGGCAGGTCTTGTTGTTGCCATTATGATTAATGACAGAGCTATAGAATGCTCTGTGGTTGGCCTCATAATATGTGGCTGATTAGTTTTACAGTAGCTTTGTGTGGTTTTATATGGTGTATCTGCATCTTACTGAGGCTGACCAGGGATCACCTACACTTATGTGTGTTCACTCTTGCAACAGAAGGTACAGTTTAAAGCATGGTACCACCAGTTTGCCTTCTTGTTTGTGTTTGGTTGAATCTTAGTTCTGTTTCAAAGGCACAATCACTGCACGTATGTGACTGCTTAAGGTTTATTTGTATAGGATTCAACATTTGCACATGCATTGTCCATCTGCATGGGTGCCATGACAGTCACCACTTTGCTCTTAGGAAGCATAACCTTGGTATTGGAGACTGACTGTGTGTAGCATACTGTCAGCCCTGTTTGTGTGACTACTGTGATCCAGGTCATTGAGGGTGATGGAATCCAACATGCATTGAGCACAGGTATTGGTACATGAGGAGTCTTCCCAGTTCATAATGGAATAGTTGAGAGTAGCCATTATTATGGTTTTCTGTCTCAAACCTAATCTTCTCTATTACAGCACATTATGACAGTTGGGAAATCCGTGGCATGGTGGGTGATCTGTCACAAGGTGCAATTTGAATTCCACTTTGGCACAAAGGTAGTTGCTCAGCATAAAGCATCTGAAGTTATGCAAGTGCAACTAGCGTGGGGGTGTACATATTCTTCAGGAATATGGACACACCTGCAGCCCATATGTTCCAATAAAGGATAATGGGCAAGAGGTGAGGTATGTGTTATAACATGGTCATGCAGGTGTGCTCTCCAGAGCATTGAAACATGTCTCAGCCACTGCACAGATATGTTCTCCATGTTAGGGATTGACATATGTGTGTCCATATAGTGTTTCTGACATGTATCATTGTGTAGCGAGACCCGCAATTGCTTGGCTGTCCCTGAAACAGCAGTGGACCTTCACTTGAACTGTGTATAATGAAGGCACTATAGAGGAAGCATGAGTCCTAGGCAGTATCCAGATTCCCAGGGGTGACAGGTGCAGGCTCTGTCTGGCAAAGCATCATGGTCTGTCAACCATGTTATCCCAGGCAGACAGATACTGGATACCCTTTGACTTGCAGCACAACATTAGACAATTGTGGAATACAATCCTTTTGTCGCAATACTAGAGAGGTTGATATTACACGTGCTATGTGCATGGATAGTTACCTGGCTCTTCCAATTATCTTTGCTATCATGCTGCTAAACTGTCAGATGAATACAAATGATATGTATCCTGTTATTGAGTATTGTAATTGCCAACAGACATAACTACTGTTTGCATAACATAATAGAACTGCTATGTAGAATAGAATACAGGTCTGCCTAAAATACTGTACATTACACAGTTATTGGCACAATATCCCACAATGCAAACCATATTTGCACAGTAAGCCCACCTTTGACATGTTCATCATATTTATACTCCCATACATATGTTGACTGTTACAATATATCGACATATACTATCCCCTGTTATAGCACCTACTTGTTGGACCAATCCTGACACTGACAGTGGCTGGAAATGAATTGGTGAGTTCCAAGCCCATATCATCCCTTGTGGTGTATGAGGGGTTTGGCTTGTGACCTACAGCAATACATACATAGAATACTACAAGCATTACTACTGCTCAACAATACATCGCTACAAGATAGCTATTTCCACTATATGCATTGATTACACTGTAATTCTTACAGAACAGGTACTACATTCACAGACATACTACATGTTATACATACCTTCGTAGTAATTGTGGATGCTATTGACTAGTGTAATACTCGTTTTTGGTTCATCTTTCACTGTTTTGTACTGTCCTACTGGTAGATACAGATGGTTTGAATGTGTGACAAGGCAACCTTTTATAGTTACAGATCAGTAACACATGATATCCCGATAACCAATTGGTGTTCCTAAGTAGCTAATTATATGCACATTTGCTGCGCTGTTACTGCCTTAGCCAATACCATGGCTATAGTGGAGTATAATTGAGTACTCCACATGGGCATTGACCCTTTGCCTTACTTGTGAGGAAGACAGCGTGGAATTGTTGTTTGGAATCTATTGCAACAGCTGCATGGAGACAAACAGTAATATATTGTGTGTAATGCCTAGAGGATGTGGTCTAAATGTGAGTACTGCTGTTATATTTTTGAACATTGCTACTTGTGCAGGGTTTGTCTGTACTTAATACTTCTGCATATGTTTCATTCTGGCCATGATATTTGACCAGCTCAAAGCTGCATAGCTATGCATATAATGTTAGGAGGTTTACAGTGTGCTTACCAGACATATTTATTTTGGTGTTAATTTGTATCATACTGTGCTGATAATCAGTACTCGGTAACACTTACTGGTGTTCGAACCATTCCACCCTCTGAAACGGGATTAGTTCATACAAACCCTGTAACATCAGCAGCTGTTCAATTGTATAACAGAAACTATTTCACATAGGGCCATGTTAGTGTGTCTGTGTCCGGGTATGTTAAGGTTTCAGCAGATGTTGCACAGTAGTTGAATAATTGGTTATGATATGCCAGTATGTAGTGATGTAATTATTTTGGTTGTGGGGTAGATGTTGGTGTGTGTACATAGCACATGCAGGTGTGAAGGAACCCCTTTTATACAACTTCTATATGAGTGTGGGTGTTCTTTCCCTTTGTGAACACCTATCCCTTAGTGGACTAATACTATGGTAATTGCAGGCTGATTCATTAAGGCACTGTTAAATGCTTCCTGTATAGCATGCAGGTACTATTAGTCCTTGAATCCTTTTCGCAATACATCAGAATGTAAGTTTTGCTAAATGAAAGCTGTCTGTGTATTTCTGTCATGGATATTTGCAGTCATTACAGTTGTGTTGGTGACTGTGTCCATATAACATATTTGTAATAGTGTATTGGCATATACTCTTCATATGTTATGTTCATATTGTTTGGGGGGGTGGAATGTGTGATTGCTATGGTCCATGTTTTACTCAGATATGAACACTTTGGGTGCTGTCTACACACATGTATGCATGTGTGTATATATATATATATATATATATATATATATATATATAGATATATATATATATGTATATATATATATATATATATATATATATGTGTATATATATATATATATATATATATATATATATATATATATATATATATATATATATATATATATGTGTGTGTGTGTGTGTGTGTGTGTGTGTGTGTATGTATATAGATATAATATATAATATATATTATTGCATACGTTTATCTGTACCTCCATAGATGTGTAGATGTTTTTAACCTATCTATATATCTACATATATATGTAGATCTGTATATATCGACATGTCTCTATGTATCTCTCTCTCTCTCTCTCTCTCTCTATATATATATATATATATATATATATATATATATATATATGAGCATACACCTTTCATTGGGTACATGGCGGGTTGTCCTATTTCAACACATTCTTCCTTTTTGTGTTTTAACGTGTCTGCATACACATCTGGGATAAGTACATCTCAAGTAGCTTAGTGTTAGGTTACTCTGAGGATGGAGTACATTGTTGTGGGTTCTAATCCTGGAAGGTGTTATAATTTTACCTCTCAGAGTAGGCACTGGTAGGGAAAGTGTGAATAATGCACATTTAAGTGGTTGTAAGCAGGTTTGCCCATGGGCTGCACGACGTTAAGCAAAGGTTAAACCTGTGAAGCACTTTTCCGTTTACCATGTTTCAGTGCCGCTTACTGTCGTGCAAACCCGTGTTAACCCACTTACAACTGCTTAAGAGAGCTTTAATCCACCTGCATCCAACAGCCCTTATTCTGGCCCTCAAAATAACTTAGCAGCCCTTGAACCTGGGACTGTGAACACCACAGTCACTGACTTTACAACTAAGGCATCTGAGATATGTCCAAATGTTATGGTATTTAGAATATACATTTTACTACAGGCATTCCTCACTACTGAAAACAAATGTGACAGTTGGTGTACATATTTCTGATGCATGTTAATGTTCATGTATTTGTGAAATTAGGTGTTGCAATGTGACATGACAGGGTGTATTATGAATGAGAAAGGTTCTTGTTTTGTGTCCTTTTTATATCGCCCCCATACTCCATGTATACCCCTCCAGTTCACTTATTGAACATCCAACCCAGGCTCTCCTTGATACATGATTTCATTACCCATCATTCCTCCCCCACCCCAATCTTCACATACACAACAACCATCCCGTCTATGGTGAATTAGGTTAATATTAAGAGTTATAATACCAGAGCTGCATGTGTTTTGGTACACTTCAGTTCTTTTGGAGTGCTTCTGCGTCACGAAGTGTATTCATAGATGTTTATATATATGGCTATTGATGTAACTGTATAATATATATATATATATATATATATATATATATATATAGAGAGAGAGAGAGAGAGACAGACATTTTTTTTGTATTAATTTGTAACAGTAATACATATGTAGTCTTGAATGTGTTGGTTCACAAACTACAGTACATTACAATGTACTGTATATATGTGCACAAAGTGACTGTCCCATTTGAGATCATTACAGTGGAATGCATATGGTATAAGGTGTAGTCTAAAGATCGTGAAGCATATGTACACCTCAGGTGGCTTAGTGGTAAGTCCCATGACTATAGTGTGCATGGTTCAGGGTTCAACACCTGTGATGCTTTAAAATTTTTTTTTACTCCAGAATAAGGCTCATTTAAGCAGTTGTAAGCATGTTTAAAAGTGTTTGTGTGACATTATAGCAGCAGTTAAACACAGTTAAACAAACTTTGTAACGTATAACTTGTGCATGCAAACATGGCCACATCCACTAACTACTCAGGATATATACTTGTCAGTGAAGTAACATCTCACTATGTACTTACATAACATTACATTCTCTGTTGACTTTACTCTCCAGCACACATGGGTTTATATGGGTGAGTCGAATGTTTATTATACAGACAATTACTACCTATATATGCAAGCTGTGGTTAAGGTATACTTTTTAACATGGTAAACAGCCCTGACTTTATTGGGATTGAGACCACGAATGCACAGATACTGTGCAGATGTTGTAACCATTACACTATTGACATTAACGTTGCTTCTGCCTATTTCCTATTTAGATGATTTCTATGTGTAATCTACGCTAAGCAAAGGGCGGATGCACCCAAACCCACTGAGCTTCACTTACTTTTGAAATAACAACATATAACAAATGTAATGTGAGACAATGCATTACATTCCTAACTACATTAGGCATAGTTCCTCACTGACACACTTCAAGAGAAACTTTGTTGTGTGAATGGGTAACAGAATATACACCCCTGGGATCATGTGTCCCAGAACCATACAGCCGGGGGTTGGGGGAGCCTGTCCAGTTTGATAGCTGCGAGACCTGTTGCGGAAATTGAATGGTGTTGAATTGAAACATTAACATGCCCTCTTTATTCACTAAGTGCCCCTATCACCCTCCACCATCCCAGTCTTCAACAGCTTCTGGCAACTCTACCTGTAATTGCTTCATTGGCTCTGCTTGACATAGGCTCAGTTACTTCATTAATGGTGCGGAGAAAGCCAACACACTGTAGCTATGCTTCTAATTGCCCCTGGGCAGATAGGTAGTAGGCTATCTGTGAACCTCTAAAGTACAGGCCATCACAGCCATAATATGTGAATAAACAGACTTCCAGATCACAATATACAGTGAAAAATCACCATGTAGTCAGGAAACAGTTAAGTACAGCAAGAACATACAGAGCACTGATACTTAGTCACTCCAAAAGCCTATCTTGGAAGCTAGAAGACTTGTATAACTTTAAGGCTTTCTATTGCTTACCAGTAGGTTACCTACAGGAGAGATGGGAAACAAGCACAGATGAGAAACATGCATGCAACAATACCATACTGGCTTATGTCTCAGCCTTAGGCTTTGGAATACTGGCCAAGACTATTGGCACCCCCATGGTGCCTTTTTTAGGAGAGTCTCAAAGGTGAATACCTGCTCCATAAACAGCACTATAGCAGAATCAATGAGGGTTATGCTACTCAACACCAGGGGTTGTGATCACAACATGCATGCACTCACAGCACTCCTCAGGATGGACAATGTCAACATCTGTGCAGTAATTGAGACCTGTCTTAAGGCTCCTGAGAGCACACAAGCACTACCAGACTAAAACCCATACCACACATTTCAGCCACAGAACATGGACTGACACAGACATGGAGGGGGTGTATCCATATTCATCAGGGATACCTACACCTCCAGGTTAGTGGGGCAGCATGATACCACTGAGATCATCCATGCGCAGCTAACAGCAGCCACAACTGCAATGTAAACTGCAGCCTGCTATGGATCACCCTTCATGACCCAGGACCACCACTCCACTTACCTGTGGACAGTGGAGAACATGACAGTCCTAACACACACCCTGGCATTTGTCGATATCAACTACCCTACCATTAACTGGGAAACTTACTCAAGTACTCACTTCCAGGCCCAGCGCTTCCTGGAATTTATAACCTCATATGCCCTGTATCAGGTGGTAACCTCTCTAATGAGGAGTGGAAACATACTAGAAGTGGTCATCACCAACATGGGCAACAGGTGCACCACAGCAGAGATTAACCAGTCACATGTTAAATCTGACCATGAACTATTCACTGTTTCCACACCCAAGCATCTCCCCCACCCACAGAAACCACAGTGTATACCTTTCCTACAGCTAAATTTACACCACTAGTGACAGGGGTGGGGGGTTTTGCAGCCCCCACACTAAGGGGAACCACTGCTCAAGATACAGACAGATTTACAAATACAATCTATAAGCACCTACACGGATGTATGGATTGTGCCATCACTGGTAAATCAAGACTCACTCTTCCTAGACAAGGACACCAGTCTGGTGGACCTATGCAGTAAACAGGCTATACTACAGAATTAGGACAGTAAATCCCATGAAAGGCAGACATCCATGACCACTATTAGTATGATATGTAGGTCCCTCATGACATCATCCAAGGCTAACATCAGCAGGAAAATATGCAAGGATTCGAAAGATAACCACAAAGCGTTCTTTGGCTATGTCAAGGACCTAAGTGGTGACAGACAGATTTGCACTGTGCCGGCGAAATATAGCACAAAATATGCTGACCCTACTAATATCACCAACATCCTTGCAGATACATTCAGTGCATACGTCACCCTTTACAGAGCCCACAACACAACCCGAAAGGTACAGTATCCCACACATCAGAGACACACAGGTGGAAATGGCCCTGTCTAACAGCAGAACACAGAGTCAATGGAGGCAGATGTTTTCCCAGACTGCATCTCGCAAACTGTACAAGACAACCTGACCCACCACGTAATTAAGCTTTACAACCTCAGCCTCTCCACAGGCTACATGCCCATACAATGGCGTGTGGCAACAGTTATTCCAGTCCATCAAGGTGGAATCACAACTGACCATAGTAACTACCACCCCATAAGCCTGACTAGCCTGGTCTGCAATGGTATGGATCACATCCTCATGGCACTCATTAACAAAGACATTGGTAACCTCTGAACACGTGACCCAACCCAGGTCAGCTTGGTTGAGTGCAGTTCATGCCTACTGAACCTGCTTGACGTCTTACATACAGTCACCAAGAAGTCAGAGGATGGGAGAGGTGGTTCACACATACTACCTGGACCTCACCAAGGCTTTTGACACCATGCCCCACTCAGGTATTATTGATAAACACACCAGCCTGTACATACACCCATACATCACAGGTTGGACTGCCAGCAGGCTTACACACAGAACCCACATGGTACGACTAGCAGTCTCCAGGTCCAACTCTTGACCAGTCACGACTGGTGTCCCGCAAGACTCAGTCCTGGGAAACCTACTGTTTGGCATATACTTCTCAGAGTTACAGGCAAACACAGGTGGACTACAGCAGACCATGTTTGGCAATGACTGCGAACTGGGAGCCATGATTGATAATCCAGCTGACACAGACATCCCTCAAGGGGCTTCACAGAGACCGACACAGGGTGTCAATGTCATGGCCTCCAGCCAAGTACCACTAACTGCATGGTCATTCCATTGTGGAATTTTAAGCACTCACATATTAACACATAAGTGGCAGCCATTTTAATACGGACGAGGTAATGGGGTATCTGGGGACTAAGGTAGACAGTGATCTCCCCTTTGACAATCATATCTCCAAAGTAGTTAGGACATCCTTCTATGTAGGCCATCTGATTACTAAAGGGTTCCCATCTAGACATACTGGGGTTATAGTGCCCCTTTACTCATCACTCATCAGTCCCATCATAGGGTATAATAACCCATTTGGGATGTACCTCAGAAGACACTTCCAACAGCTGGAAGGTCCACAAATGTACCTCGCCAAGGGGATTACTAGCCTCAAATATATGCCCTATGCAGCCAGACTGAATAAACTCCTGCTTTACTCAGTGGCATCTCGTTTACCTAGAGATGATCTCTGCTGGCCAACACAGACATGTCAAACTCAGGCTTAATGGAAATGCTCCACCTATGGGAATCTATGTCACAGTGAGCACACACTGTAGTGAGCTGAATCTTGCCACAACAATAACTGGAAGATGCTGGAGGGATGGATTCCTGTCACAGACACTCCCCATACATTGGAACAGCATCCCTAACTACATTATACAGAGTCCTTCACTATCACTCTGAAAGAGAAACCTTGAAGAGTGGATGGGGAACAGTAGATGCACCCCAAGCATACCGCCATTAGCTCTGCTCCACAGAGGGACAGTTAATGAA
Organism: Protopterus annectens; assembly: GCF_019279795.1. Classification (NCBI taxonomy): domain Eukaryota; kingdom Metazoa; phylum Chordata; order Ceratodontiformes; family Protopteridae; genus Protopterus; species Protopterus annectens. Next base: position 1,921,301,112 of record NC_056735.1, read on the forward strand.
TCAATGGGGTGGCAAAAGCTGGCACATTTTGGCTAGGCTTATGAATGGCCTCTGGTGGTTGGCCAAGTACCTACCTATGAACCTATACATACAGTATCAGCACATGCTGATAGCTTAATTTACTGTTCAGGTGTTGACTTACCTTGTTCCAATGGCAGTTGTGTGTGCAATAGTTGAGGGCTGCCTATGTTGGATGCACACAGTAGACTGCCTATACATGACAATTTACAGGTAGTCTTGTATGTGTGTCATCCATTTTTACTGTGTGTGCAGGTAGAGAAAGGTGTCAGTCCCTATGTGCCTACACTGTCAGTGTGTGTGCTATATGTTCCCTCCTTGCCAAGGCATGGGCATAATGGGCACACCTCTGTCTGCCTACTGGGGCTGGCTCAGGATGTTCATGATCTGAGTACCTCTGTGCCTGTGGAGCCCTCGGCAATGGTGGTGGGCTGTGAGGGCCTTCACCATTCAGTCCCTACTGCAGCTGTTTCTGCTGGGTCATGTTGTGTAGCATGTCGCATACTATGAAGATGTGGACACACGTGCCTGGAGAGTACTGCAAGGCTCCACCAGATATGTCCAAGAACAGAACCATGATTTCAGCATCCCAAACACATGCTCTATGATGATTCTGTTTTGTGCGTGTGCCTCTTTATGGCATTCCTGCATGGGTGTGTGTGCATTTCTGATGGGAGTCATCATCCACAGTTCCAGTGCATAGCCAGCACCCCTCACCAGTGGCCATTTGGGATGTCCCCCCTGGCAAATAATTGATACAGCTGTGAGGCATGCCAGATCTGGGAGTCGTGATAGCTTCCAGGGCTGCCAGCAAACACATCCATGATAATGCCCTGGGCATTGCACACAATCTGGCAGTTGATGGAGGGGTATCCCTTGCAGTTTATGTAGCACCTACCCTGCTCACCGGGTGGTGACGTGATGTATATGTACGTGCAGTCTATTGCACCCAGTACCTCCGGGTATTCTTCCACACGGTGGAAGAGATGCATATAGCTGGCAAACTCCTCCTGCGTTTGGGGGAAGTATATGTGCTCATTGGCATGTGGTAACATAGCATCCAGGAACTGGTGTAGTACCCTGGATGATGATGCCTGTGAGTTCCCCATGATATCCCCAGTTTGTCTTTGAAAGGTACCTGTAGCTAGTATTCTCAGGCGTACACATACCTTTGTATCCACTGGGATGGGTTCCCCTCTGTTTGTTCTGGCTCTGAGGTGTGGCCAGCACAGCTCCACAAGTTGCTGTATGATGTCCTTGTCCACCCTGTGATGCTCTACTATCTCCAGGTCATGTAGTCCCTGGTAGGTTACCCTTGGTCTGAACACTCTCCTCCTTCTCTGGTGCCTGAGGTGGTTGTGTGCATCATCCTCCACACCATCTTCAGTCTCCAACACATGCTGGTGGATGAAAGCTATGGCAGTCCCTAACATGTACATACTAAAAGTTCCCCGTCTGTATACACCACTGGTGCAAAGTGTATGGGAATACACAAATGTGTGTGAGGAGCTTTCACACTTTATACTTTTGTGCTATGGATGCCTGCTGATGTCATTGGGTGTGTATGGGCTATTCCAGCTGCAGAGTGTCTTAATTATGGGTTTTACAATGAGTACTGCAAGTGTGGGGCCTTTACTGTGGAGATATGCTTGCCTGCCTTGATTAATCTGTTGTCCTTTAATTCACTTTTAAACCTAGATCCACTTCCATTATCAGGCATGCATCCACATGCCGTCTTTCTTGTTTTGTACTTTCCCTACCCAGTCATGGCAAAATGTGTCTTGTAGCTGATATACTGCAAATCGGCTTTGTTCTGCTTTGACACTTTACTGTTTTATTTGCAGTACAGCCCCTTCCCTTTCCTGTTCTGCAGGTAGCTGCTTGCAGCCTTGTTAGCTGTTGTCAATGGCCCACTGTAGGCTCCTAGGTGTTAATAAGTCATTTGTACTCCAATTTCCCTGCTGCAGCATTTCCTTATTTCTTTCCTATATCCTTCCTGTTTCAGCTGCAATGCGTGCCGCGCAAACCCATTTTCTGGGTTTACGAGCGTTTTCTTCTCCGTTCACATGCATACTCGGTTACCTTGTGTACGCTCAGCTAAGCAAAGCTATGGCCAGTTCAACACACCCCTATCCTGCAGCTTTGCCTAACTAGGGCCAAACCATCCAATGTGCTTACAGCAATGGCGACACACCCCTCTCTTGATGTCATCTTTATCTCAAAGGCACACCTCGGTGTTATAATGCTACACTGTGAGGTGCATCCTTACACCAGTGGGGAATCTGTGATTCACTATTACTCCTCTCATTTGCATGGCATTGCCTACTAATTCCTAGCTACCATGCATAACGCTGTCACAGCCCCTTAGCAACCCTTGCACCATAGTATGGTGTAGCATGCCTGCCATTGACTATTATGGGGAAATCATGATATGTGTTACATTGCAGTTTTAATCTATATTTTTATATTTTCCTTGCAATTCCCTTTGTGTGCCGCTGCCCTGCGCTTCCACGTCAGGATAGTGCGACTATATATATTAAATGTTAATTTTATATTTTATACATGTTTTTTTTTTTTTTTTTATGCCAATAGCTATATATTTAGCCATTGGCATATATTAACAATATAATACATGTAGAAAAAACATGTACATACTAAGGCAGGGCTCCAGTTTCTTCAACCAACACAGATGTTTATTAACACAAGCGCTTTCACTAAATGCTTCTTCAAGTGTATCTACATTGTTGCTAAAAGACCCAATTTATACTATCATCACAAATCACATGACAAAACCATTTCACTATTTAAAGAAAAATGCATCCAAAAACATATAAAAACTGTTTACATTTAAAAATATGTACCATCAAATGCAAATGCAGAGAAATATGTGCACATATAACACATTTAAAAACATCACCTAGGCAATGGTCTATTTTTTAAAATGGGTCTCATTGGCACATGGTCATTTAAATCATGTCCTACATCAGACCTTAACCTCACAATCCAGTTTGCTTCTAACTCTACCATTCTAGCTCTGATATCACCCCCCTCTTAATCTCATAACATCTGCCTAAGACCATAAATTTAAAACTATGTATTTCACTTGTCTCAGACACATGCTTTGCAAGGGCATTAAATATGCTCTTCTTTTTAATATGATATATATGCTCTCTTCTTCTATCTTTGAGCAATCTGTCGGTCTTACCAACATAGAATTTATTACATAACTGACACATAGCCAGATATACCACATTGGGGGTACTGCAAGTTGCATTAACGCTCAAATGAAAGACCTCATGAGAATCTGGATGTTCAAATTCTGTTCCTACATCTATACATTCACAATACTGTCATCTCTTACAGGGTTTAGTCCCTCTATCTTTAGAATGCCCTATCTGATCTCTCGGTGTACACAGTCTCCTTTTCAATGACTTTTTGTTCTTAAACGTAAACTGAGGATGTGGGTCCAGAAACGTACTCACTTGCCTATCTGTGGTCAAGAGATTCCAATGAGTATTAATAATATTGGTATATTTCCTTACATCTCTTGAATAACTAACACACATTCTAAGCTTACTATTATATATTTTATTAGTCCCAGAGTTTTCACAAGGTTCTGAAAAATAGGGCTTTGCTCTCGTACTCCTTAATTTTTCTTTCTCTATCATATTACAATGTACTTCATCCTTATTGTATCCCCTTTCCACCAACTCTGTACTTACTACTTCTGCTTGTTGTTTAAAGTCATTCTTTTTAACATTAAGCCTTGACACCATATACAACTGGTTATGTGCGACATTTCTAAACACATACTTGGGATGCATACTATATTTCCTTAGCAATTTATTGGAATGACATTCTTTCCTATACATTTTTGTACTTAATTCCCCTTCCTCTCCTCTCACTATACTGACATCCAGGAAATTCACTTCAGAACAAGACCAAGCCAATGTAAATTTAAGGAATGGTGTTGAATTATTAATCCATTCCACAAAATCCAATAATTGTTCTACTGACCCCTTCCATAAAAGGAAGAGGTCATCTACAAACATTCAAAAAAACAGTATGTGCTGTTTATAGTGACCCCTTTCCACATTCTCTTACCTCCCATGCTGACATTACTGCAGTCACATAACTGTTGGCACATGATGTGCCCATTGCAACACTATTGCACTGCCAGTATATTCTGTCCCTAAACATAAAGATGTTATTTTCAAGCACTAGTTTCAATAAGATCTGTATTAACTGTATCCTTTCTCTCATGTAATTTCCATCTTTCTCTAGTAACTCTGTGACACTATTAATTCCAAGCTCATTTGGGATTACTGTGAAAAGAGAAATTACATCAAGTGTAACCAACAAAATAAGTTCAGTCATTTATTCCTTTCTGGAAAACTCATACAGATCTCTAATAAAATGTTCAGTATCTCTTAAAATATATTCTGACTTACTCAATAAATTCTTAAGATTTTTATCCAAAAATATGGAAAGGGATTCTATGCACCAATCCCTTCCTGCTACGATTGGTCTCATAGGTGGATTTACCTTACATTTATGTAACTTCAGTAATCCTTGGATGTTAGGAGTGAAAGGATTTTGCATTAAAAAATACTTTAGAAGGCCATCATCTTTAAGGCCCAAACTTTCTACATTTTTAAGTTCACTATGTACTTTCTCTGTCATTTGTCTCACTTGTAAAGGGGAAACAATTTATAGAACTTAGTGTCTTTTAATAAGTCATGCATGTTTGCATCATAGTCTCCTCTACTCATAATGACTATTTGTCCACCTTTATCAGCAGGTAGTGTTATGATAGTAGGATCCATCTGGAGGTCTATCAGAGCTTCAAACTCTTTCTTTGTTATAGTATGCCATTTTTTCTTATTCTGTTTACTTTTCTCTTCATAATACAACTTATATACATTTTCTAAACAAAGTTTCTCAAAAGCGTTAACCAACAAATTCTGTTTAGGTATAAAAAGACTGGGCTTCCTAAAATTAAACGTTTCTACACTTTCATTATTATCAAACATAATTTTAAGCATTAAGTTGCGAGTGAACATTGTAATATCAAAAACAATCTCTGTAATATCCTTATCAGCTGTGGGGATAAAGGATAAACCTTTTTCCAAAACATTACATTCATATTGTGTTAACATATTCGATGATAGGTTAACTACTAAGTTTTTACATTCAAGAACACTTTCGTTATTGTGTATGGACTCACCATCTCTTCTACATATTTCCTCTTGTTTCGCATTATACTTCTCCCTCTCTGCTGATTTCTGTATTGTCCTCTGTCCCCTCTGCGTGTAGACCTTTCCGTGACCAAAAGTGGAAAAGTCAGACTCAGCTGTCCATGTGGGTGAAAAAAGGGGAGGTACTTTCCATGTTCTGCATTCCTGGTCTAGAGATATTGCCATTCTCTTCACTGTGAACTTCCACTACTGTGGAGAAAGTATTTTCTTCTCACTCCAGTCGCTGACGTGTTTAACGCACTGTCTCTCCCTTCCTCTGTGCTTTGAATCCGCCCTTCTTCTTCTTCCTGTGCATTAACAGAGTGCGCAAATAGAGGCAACATCTAATCCGGTGGCTGTTAATGCACATGAAGAAGAAGAGGGGCAGATTCAAAGTGCAGAGGAAGGGAGAGACAGCGCGTTAAACACGCCGGCAACTGAAGCGAGAAGAAAACCTTTCTCCACAGTAGTGGAAGTTCACCCTGAAGAGAATGGTAATATCTTAGACCAGGAAGGCAAAACATGGAAAGTACCCCCTCCCCACCTTTTTTTCACCCACATGGAGAGTTGAATCTGACTTTTCCACTTTCGATCAGGGAAAGGTCTACAAGCAGAGGGGGCAGAGGACAGTACAGAAATCAGCAGAGAGGGAGAAGTATAACGCAAAACAAGAGAAAATATGTAGAAAAGATGGTGAGCCCATACACAATAAAGAAAGCGTTCTTGAATGTGAAATACTTAGTAGTTAACCTATCATCGAATATGTTAAAACAATATGAACTTAATGTTTTGGAAAAAGGTTTATCCTTTATCCTAACATCTGATATGGACATTACAGAGATTGTTTTTGATATTAAAATGTTCACTCACAACTTAATGCTTAAAATTATGTTTGATAATAATGAAAGTGTAGAAACTTTTAATTTTAGGAAGAACAGTCTTTTTATACCTAAACAGAATTTGCTGGTTAATGCTTTTGAGAAACTTTGTTTAGAAGATGTATATAAGTTGTATTATGAAGAGAAAAGTAAACAGAATAAGAAAAAAATGGCATACTATAACAAAGAAAGAGTTTGAAGCTCTGATAGACCTCCAGATGGATTCTACTATCATGACACCAGCAGCTGATAAAGGTGGACAAATAGTCATTATGAGTAGAGAAGACTATGATGCAAAGATGCATGACTTATTAAAAGACATTAAGTTCTATAAATTGATTTCCCCTTTAAAAGTGAGATGAATGATAGAGAAAGTACATAGTGAACTTAAAAATTTATAAAGTTTGGGCCTTATAGATGATGGCCTTCTAAAGTATGTTTTAATACGAAATCCTCTCACTCCTAACATCCAAGGATTACCGACGTTACATAAATGTAAGGTAAATCCCCTATGAGACCAATCGTAGTAGGAAGGGATTGGTGCACAGAATCCATTTCCATATTTTTGGATAAAAATCTTAAGAATTTATTGAGTAAGTCAGAATATATTTTAGGAGATACTGAACATTTTATTAGAGATCTGTATGAGCTTTCCAGGAAGGGAGAAATGACTGAACTTACTTTGTTGGTTACACTTTATGTAATTTCTGTTTTCACAGTAATCCCGAATGAGACTGGAATTCATAGTGTCACAGAGTTACTAGAGAAAGATGGAAATTACACAAGAGAAAGGATACAGTTGATATAGATCTTACTGAAATTAGTGCTTGAAAATAACATCTTTATGTTTAGGGACAGAATATACTGGCAGTGCAATGGTGTTGCAATGGGCACATCATGTGCCAACAGTATGCAAATGCAGTAATGTCAGCATGGGAGGTAGAGAATGTGGAAAGGGGTCACTATAAACAGCACATACTGTTTTTTTGAATGTTTGTAGATGACCTCTTCCTTTTATGGAAGGGGTCAGTAGAACAATTATTGGATTTTGTGGAATGGATTAATAATTCAACACCATTCCTTAAATTTACATTGGCTTGGTCTTGTTCTGAAGTGAATTTCCTGGATGTCAGTATAGTGAGAGAAGAGGAAGGGGAATTAATTACAAAAATGTATAGGAAAGAATGTCATTCCAATAAATTGCTAAGGAAAGATAGTATGCATCCCAAGTATGTGTTTAGAAATGTCGCACATAACCAGTTGTATATGGTGTCAAGGCTTAATGTTAAAAAGAATGACTTTAAACAACAAGCAGAAGTAGTAAGTACAGAGTTGGTGGAAAGGGGATACAATACGGATGAAGTACGTAGCAATATGATAGAGATTGAAAAATTAAGGAGTACGAGAGCAAAGCCCTATTTTTCAGAACCTTGTAACAACTCTGAGACTAATATAATATATAATAATAGTAAGCTTAGAATGTGTGTTAGTTATTCAAGAGATTTAAGAAAATATACCAATATAATTAATACTCATTGGAATCTCTTGACCACAGATATGCAAGTGAGTATGTTTCTGGACCCAAATCCTCAGTTCACATTTAAGAACAAAAAATCACTGAAAAGGAGACTGTTTACACCGAGAGATCAGATAGGGCATTCTAAAGACAGAGGGACTAAACCCTGTAAGAGATGCCAGTATTGTGAATATATAGATGTAGGAACAGAAATTGAGCATCCAGATTCTCATGAGGTATTTCATTTGAGCATGAATGCAACTTGTAGTACCCACAATGTGGTATATCTGGCTACTTGCCAGTTTTGTAATAAATTCTATGTTGGCAAGACCGATAAATTGCTCAAAGATAGAATAAGAGAGCATATATATCATATTAAAAAGAAAAGCATATTTAATGCCCTTGCAAAGCATGTGTCTACGACAAGTGAAATACATAGTTTTAAATTTTGATCTTAGGCAAATGTTATGAGAATAAGAGGGGGGGTGATATCAGAGCTAGAACGGAAGAGTTAAAGGCAAACTGGAATGTGAGTTTGAGGGCTGATGTAGGACATGGCTTAAATGACCATGTGCCAATGAGACCCATTTTAAAAAATAGACCATTGTGTAGGTGATGTTTTTAAATGTGTTATATGTGCACATATTTCTCTGCATTTGCATTTGATGGTACATATTTTTAAATGTATACATTTTTTAAATTTTTTTAGAAGTATTTTTCTTTAAATAGTTAAATGGTTTTGTCATGTGATTTGTGATGATAGTATAAAATGGGTGTTTTAGCAGCAATGTAGATACACCTGAAGAAGCATTTAGCGAAAGCGCTTGCATTAATAAACAGCTGTGTTGGTTGAAGAAACTGGAGCCCTGCCTTTGCTTTTTTTCTGCATTCATTCTTAGACCTTTGGTGGCTTATTGCAGTGGCATGTCTATTTTGTTGGCTTTGTTTTTCGTTTTCAATATAATACATGTGTTTGGTCGGCTGTCATGGCTCCGATTTTGTTTGCTAAAATGTAGACCGTTTTCTATGGTTTACATTTATGGATGCTTACACTACACCTGCACCACTTCCTGGATCATTACATACCTTCATTTGCATGCTACACTGCTGCACATGGGATAATTAGCATACAGGGCCAGGGAGTTGTGCGGGTGTAGCGTATGCAGGTAGTGCATGTGGAAACAGATCGTACTTGGATCGCTCGGCAGCCATATTTGGTGTTAGAACGCCGACTCTATGCCTGCACCTGGCGTAAGCTTTATGAATCCCGGGGTTAGTCTAATCTTTATAGTCCTAGCTATTTCTACAAGAAAACACACTTCTATGATAACTTACTTAAGACAACAGGCAGTGCTGAGTTACATGTTCAAGATCAAAATGCTTAACAATCTCTGATTCTCACTGTTTAAATTGAAACTCCAGTTCTGATAAACATTACATCATCTTTATCCCCCTTCCTGGAGTTCCCAGGCTACACATTAACTGCATTTACATTCTTTTACACTTAGAGCAATAAAGGACATTCCACATGTAAATTCTGGTCATTAACTTTAGCCTTAAAACAATAGGCAGGAAGGCTTTATTTAGCCGGACTGGAGCCGAATTGTAAAACATCAAAGGCAGTGATGAAATAATTTTAATTTCAAAGGACCAACAAGAATGCTTGCCTTAGCTTTCTTTACAGCAGATCGCAATGTTGCCACATTGTTTTAAGTTCAACATTCACAGTATTTACAAATAATAGAATTATGTATCAAATTCTATTTGGCTAGGCTGGCAGCCTTCACCCATCTCTACCCAATCTTCACATCTCTTCCACCCTGGAAAACTCAAGCTAGTTTTTCAAGTGACCCTTGAGAAACACTGCTTGAGAAGGTTAGGTCTATCTGAGTGTACCTCACCCCATTCCCTGTCTTGAGAGCCCATCTACATTGGCATTGCCACTCCAGCTGTGGTGCTGCACCAACATATCACATGCTCGCAACGCCGGGCTCCATCCCAGCAACCTGGCATTTCTGCTGACTGGCTTTGTTTAACCATGTTAGAGGGTTGTAATCTGTCATAACAGTGAATTTCCTTCCATACAGATAAGGCTGAAGTTTCTGCAGTGCCCACACTATGGCTAGACATTCCTTTTCTACAGCTGCATAGCATTCCTCCCCAGGTTGCAGCCTATGACTGAGATAAACCACTGGGTGTTCTTCCCCCTCTGAGGAAATCTGGCTAAGTACAGCCCCCACCCCATAGTTCGAAACATCTACTTGCACAACAAATTCTTTGCTGTAATCTGGACTGGCTAACACAGGGGGTCATCACAAAGCTTCTTTAAGATTCTGGAATGCCTGCTCACATGCTGGGGTCCACACTACCTTATCTGGCCTGTTCTTTCTTGTCAGGTTTGTGAGGGGAGCAGCTATGGCACTATAACTGGGGATGAACTTTCTCCAGTACCCGGCTGTCCCTAAAAATGCCCTCACCTGCTTTTTGGTAACAGGTGCAGGCCATGCTTAAATGGCTTCCACTTTGGCAGGTTCTGGCCTTATCTTACCACTCCCCACTCTATGTCCTAGGTAAGAGACCTCTGCCATGCCCACCTGACATTTGCTCAGTTTAATGGTCAACCCTGTCCTCTGTAGTCTGCCCAGCACCTGCCTGACATGCTGAAGGTGCTCTGGCCAGGAATGGCTGTAGATAGCAATATCATCTAGGTAAGCAAGGGTAAACCCTCCTGCTCCTGCAAGGATATTATCTACCAGCCTCTGGAAAGTTGCTGGGGCATTCTTCATCCCAAAGGGCATCTTTGTTAACTCATACAAGCCAAAAGGAGTCACAAAGGCTGACTTCTCTCTAGCACTGGGAGTCAAGGGCATCTGCCAGTTACCCTTGGTAAGATCAATGGTTGTAAGATACTTAGCCCCACCTAGGCATGGGGTAAGCATCCAACTGTGTAACTATTTAATTTCCTGTAGTCCACACAGAACTTGGTGCTGCCATCCTTCTTTGGCACCAGCACCACTGGGGAGGGCCAGGGACTGTTGGACTATTGCATCACCCCTAGTTCCAACATCTCCTGTACCTCTTTCCTCAGACTCTGTCTGACTCTCTCAAACACCCTATAAGGGGCCTACCTAATAGGACTTTGGGGTCCTGTATCCACCTGGTGCTGCACCAGATGGGTACCCCCTTGTTTCCCAGTGAACATGTCCCCAAATCCCTGCAACACTGCACGGATTTCCCGAACCTGGGTAGGAGATAGCTGCTGGGACATTGCTACCCCTTCCATTGAGGTGTCAGCCCGAGCCTCACTGAGGGGATCAGTCCCCAGATCTCCCTCAGACTCCTCCTGCAATCTACTGCAAATGCTCAGCACAAGGGCCTCCCTATCATGGTAAGGTTTCATCATGTTAACATGGTACAATTTTTGCTCCTGCCGTCTGCCTAGCAGTTCCACCATGTAGTTAACATCACTTACTTTTCTTACAACCTTGTAGGGTCCATCCCAAGCTGCTTGCAGCTTGCTGTGTCTGACAGGAATGAGAACCATTATCTGCTGCCCCACAGCATACTCTCTATCTCGAGCATTCCTGTCAAACCACATCTTTTTCTGTTGTTGGGCTTCTGCCAGGTTCTCCTGGGTCAAGCCCATGAGTTCCCTGAGCCTTGTCCTAAGGTTTAGGATGTATGCCACAACAGACTCCTTGTGAGACTCACACTCACATTCCCACTCATCTCAAATTAAATCTAGAGGTCACCTCACGCTATGCCCATACAGCAACGCATAGAGTGAAAAACCTGTGTATTCCTGGGGAACCTCTGTAAGAAAACAACAGATGGGGCAAATACTTGTCCCACTCCCTCTTAAACTGATCTGAAAATACCCGTAGCATGGACTTGATTGTAGAGTTTAACCTCTCAACAAGACCATTAGTCTGGGGATGGTAAGGGGTGGTCTTCATGTGCTTCACCCCACAGGACTTTCACAGACAAGCCAGCAGGTTTGAAATGAAATCGGCACCTCTGTCAGACTGTATTTCTTTGAGAAACCCACCCTGCTGAAAATCTCTAACAAAGCATTTGCCACCTTCATTGCCTCAATGGAGGACAAAGCCACTGCCTCAGGGTATCGTGTAGCATAATCCACTACCACTAGGATATACTTTTTCTCTGTAAAACTTGGGGTACTCAAAGGACCCACAATATCTATAGCTACCCTCTGAAATGGCTCCTCAATCACAGGCAAAGGCATCAAAGGAGCTCTCACCTTGTCTCCTGCCTTGCCTACCTTTTGGCACTACTCACAAGCCCTGCAGTACTCTGCTACATCTCTGGAAATTCCAGGCCAATAGAAGTTCTGCATAATATGCCTCTTTGTACATTTTATGCCCATATGACCTGCAAAGGGAATATCATGGGCTATGGCTAGAAGCGCCAGATGGTAGGCTCTAGGCACTACCAACAGCTGTACTCTCTCACCTTCTAGCCCTCCCTCAGGGGTCCACTCTCTGTATAATAACCCTTTGTCTGAGTATACAGATTCCCCCTTTCCTTGAGAATCAGGTGCCTCCCTAGCTACCTGCCTCAGGGCTTGCAATGTAGGGTCTAAGATCTGAGGCTGTCTCAGCTATCTCCTTGTAACCCTTCCCACCTTCCCTTCCATAGGAAGTCTGCCATCTTCTGACAGTGGTGCCTCACTGCCAGCCTGGGTACTACTACTCACCTCTACCTTTGCAGTTACCCTGTCCAAGGGAACATCAGTACCCACAAGCAGCTGTGGCTCATCTTCAGTCTCACTGCTACAGAGTAGCTCACTCCCTGAAGTAACCACATCATCAGTTCTGGCATCGAGTATGCAGTCTGTCTAGGTCTCCCCAGGATACCAGACCCACATGCTTGTCTCCTAGTCTGACCACATGTAACTGCATAAGTACATGGTACTGTCTCATCCAAATCCTTCCCTGTCAGGACATCTGCAGGATGGTAGTTCCATACAACTGTTGTCTCAAGACAATCTACTCTTGGCATTTTGTCTTTCCCACTTACTGGCTCCCTCACCTTTGGTTCCCCACCTTGCCTCCGTGGACACCTGTATGCCACATGGCCCTACTGGTTGCATTCAAAACATTTAACCCTAGCTCCTGGATGTGTACCTGGACTAGTGGCTTCCCCTACTACTGGCATATTCTGTTGGGGCAGTCTGTGTGGCCTATCATGGGTTCCTTTAGACCCATGAGCAGTACTCGGGTTCCCCTTCCTATGCAGGGCTGCCATGCTGACCAGGTATAGTTCTCCCTTCTTCCTCAATTCATCTGAAATAGCACATTGTCTATCATCTAACCAGATCCTCATGTCCTCAGGCAAAATGCTAAGGGCTTGTTCCCTCACCAAAAGGTCTGCCAGCCCTTCAAAAGTGGTGATCTGATATCCACTCACCCAGGTATGAAAATAAGTGCTCAGTTCAGCAACATATTCACACACACTTTCATCTGCCTTGCGTCTATGCTCACAACACTTTTTCTTATACATTTCAGGTGTTAGCTTAAAACATTCTAAAATACATTTTTGTACAGTAGTATAATAAAACAGACAAATTCAGGCATTTTAGCCAATGCATTTACAGATTTACCATGGAGTAAGGGGGTCAGGAACCATACCCAGAGCCTTTGGTCAACACTATACTGTTTGCATACCCTCTCAAACATATGAATGAAACTATCAAAATTATCCCCCTCTTTAAATTGTGGAAGAAATTTACTGACCTGTTGTGCTTCTGGAGTCCAGTTACTCCCTTCCCCATTACCTCCATGACTCTGGTGAAGAGTCAGCATTTCCCTCTCATGCCTCCTCTGACGCTCCTTTTCTTTGGCTTCTAGCACCAAATGCCTGGCCTCCAACTCAAGACTCTTTAGCTCCAGCTGGATTTTTAAGTCCACTGCAGAAAGGTTGCGCTGTCCATTCTCCAAAGATATTGTATCTCCACTGCCAGTCTGATTGTCCTTCGCAGAAAGGTTGAGCTGTCCATTCTCCAAGGATATTGTATCTCCATTGCCAATCTGATTGTCCTCCTGGATGCTGTTTTCTGATGCAGCTGAAACCAAGGCTGCAATTAGGTCTGATTTAGTCAGGTTTCCATGCTCCAGTCCCCTAGCCTGGCACATCTCCACCAGCTGGCTCATTGTCAGCTTTCCATACTCCTCTGCTGACATGCTGCCTGCTCACCCTGACTAACTAAGCTAACAAAAGAAATAAAACAATTGTGATCTGAACTCTGAGTATTCACTGTGTGGCTAGTTTAGAGTACAAAACACCTTCAGAGATCACTGTACATAAGCTACAGGATTCACTCTACCCACACCACTACAAGCCAATTAGTATTTGCCAACTAATTACTATGTGATGTGGATATCCCACCACTGCCAAACACATGTGGCACCCGTGCCCTAGCCCAACATTCAAGGAGCCTCAATCCTCACCACTAACACCAAAGAGGGCGTCTCATATATGAGGAAAGGATAACGAATACACACGGTAAAGTGCAATTTCCCTTAAGAGCACACACAAATCACAGTCAGTCCCAGGCTGATTGCTCCCTTGCTCCCCAGGTCTCCAATAAGACTCCCCACTGGCACAGCTATAGGGTCCAGATCTCAGCCTAGCTGGCAAGCTAAAATCTCCAGTACCCTCTTTGTCCAACCAGTGCTTTGTGTCCCTGCCCAAGTAGCTGACACACACACACTTAGAGATAAGTATTTATATAACTTCACAGACACTCTTGGGAAAGGCTGACACAGATTCTCCAGCAGTGACCCTATACTCAGACTATATGGTAGTAATTACTGCCACCACCAACTAATAATTATCAGCTACCCAAAGGCCCTTAAAAGGGTGTCCAATTATTACTGTGCAATATTATTATCCAATAGTAGTGTAACTTAAGATATCAAGGCTTATTGGAAAGGCTTATTACAGGATGACTTATAAGCATGCAATGTACTCTAGAGCTTAATTTATCTCTATATAAACAAGCCACAGTTGAAAAGGGTTTAAAATATTTAATAATAAATACTAAAAAGTTAAGACAATACTACTACACCACAGTGCCATTCAAGAGTTCAGACCTCACATAGAAACTTAAAATAATTCATTAGTATAGTTCTGACATAACAGAAAAAACACTTAGTCTAATCTTTATAGTCCTAGTTATTTTTACAAGAAAACACACTTCTAAGATAACGTATTTAAGACAACATGCAGTATTCAGTTACATGTCCAAGATCAAAATGCTTAACAATCTCTGGTTCTCACTGTTTAAATTGAAACTCCAGTTCTGATAAACATTACATCATCTTTTTCACCCTTCCTGGAGTTGCCAGGCTACACATTAACTGCATTTGCATTCTTTTACACTTAGAGCAATAAAGGACATTCCAAATGTAAATTCTGGTCATTAACTTTAGCCTTAAAACAATAGGCAGGAAGCCTTTATTTAACTGGACTGGATCCGACTTGTAAAACATCAAAGGCTGTGATGAAATAATTTTAATTTCAAAGGACCAACAAGAACGCTTGACTTAGCTTTCTCTACAGCGATGGCAATGTTGCCACATTGTTTTAAGTTCAACATTCACAGTATTTACAAATAATAGAATTATGTAGCAAATTCCATTTGGATAGGCTGGCAGCCTTCATCCATCTCTACCCAATCTTCACACATGCGCCACATTTGCTTTGTGTTGGAAACTGTGTAACTGTGCTTGTAAGGTGGATGACATATGTATCGGCTGAAACTAGTTTTGCAATGGGGGAGCTCACAGGGTGGAAGAGGCACACAAAATGGTATAACCATCACATACACACAGTAAAGATAGCCACAGAGGATGTGCATACAAAAGCACCAACACAGTTGCCAATAGACATATTAGTAACCTTACGTATCCACTTGTATATACTATAGTGCTACATACACATGACATGCTCCACATAGATTATATGCCTGGGACATAACCCACAACTTCTTACAACAAGTAATCTTGGGAATGCCTTCATGGGTGGTGGGATAACCCACCATAAATAGTGACTGGTCTCATCTACTGCTCCTACAAACCTGGACAAGTGATAGAGTAACAGACTTTGTATCAGCCTGGTGTTTCAGTGAGGTACAATGGCTGATGCTGGCACAAGAGTCACTATGGTAATTGTGACATATTCGGCAATGATATCACAGAAATGCACATTGTTAGAGGAGACAGACCACTTATAGTTGCAAACATCTGGATATTCCATATACATCTGTACAGATGAGTGGTATGGACTGTATAGTTTAACATGGTGCATGTGAGGCAGATGCCATTAACAGGCTCTTTAAAGTAATGCCATGGGTAGAGGTCAGTAGGCCTTAAAATGGTATAACCTACACACAACACTATAGTTGTCAGTATTGAGATTAGTAACCCTACCTATCAAACTATTTGTACTACACTATTATGCAGTTATTGCACACACTACAGAGCTTAGAGGGCTGATGAGTGTATATAGTTACTTCTAAGTTGAATGACATCAGCAAGCCGTGTAAAGTAGGGCAATGGGAAGTGTACTGGTTGGTACATGCCTCAAAATGGTATAACCCACACCCCCTAGAGGATATGATTTTCACCCAAACACACACAGGGAGGATATAATTTGCACACACACACACACACACACACACACACACACACACACACACACACACACACACACACACACACACACACACACACACACACACAGTTGCCAGTATTGAATTTAGAACTCCTACCTATCTAGTTAGGTGTACTACAGTGTTACGCAGTTATCACATGCACCACAAAGCTTAGAGAATTCAACAGTGCCCCAAGTACTTCTAAGGTGAATTACATCAACAGCCCTTATAAAGTGTGGCAATGGGAAATGTACTGGGTGAGAAGGGCATCAAAATACATTACCCTACAAACACCATTACACACGGACTTGCAGAAGTGAGAATATAACCCCTCCCTATCAAGTAATTTATACTATACTGTTACATACTTATTACACATGCCACAGAGCTTATAGGGCTGAGGGCTGTCCAAAGGTACTTCTAAGGGGAACAAAATCAGCAGAACTGCTAAAGTAGGGCACTGGAAAGTGTGGTGGGTGGTAAAGTCCTCAAAATATGTTATCCTGACAACATACACACTTACAAACACTTTTAAACACACTTGCCAGTACTGAGATTAGAACCACTGCATATCTAGTTATTTGTGCTATACTGTTACATAGTTATTGCACACACCACAGAGCATCTAAGGCTGAAGGCTGCCCAAAGGTACATCTAAAGGGAATGACATCAGCAGGACTGCTAAAGTAGGCACTTGGAAGTGCCCTGGGTGGCAAAGTCCTCAAAACACTTTATCTTTCAAACATACACATACTTTTACAGCACATCTGCCAGAACTGAGAATAGAACCCCTGCCTCTCTAGTTAGTTGTACTCTACTGATATGTAGTTATTCCACATACCATGAAGCTTATATGGGTGAGGGTTGTCCAAAGGTATTTCTAAGGGGAATGACATCAGCAGTACTGCTAAAGTAGGGCACTGGGAAGTGTTGTGGGGGGAAAGTCCTCAAAATGCTTCATCCTACAAACATACATACTTACAAATAAATATAGGTTCATAGGTAGGTACTAGGCTATTGGCCCTAGGGCCTGTATAAGCCTAGCCAAAAAGGTACCCTGACTTTCGCCACCCAAGAAAATAATTTTCCTGTGCTTATGATGAGCAGAGCCACAGAGGTGATCCAGGGGTGAATTTCCTATTTCCCATCCAATCATCAAGATTTTTCTTGAAGAGTGCTAATGAGGAGCTTTGTTTGATGTAGACAGGTAGTTTTGTCCAGAGTATGGGAAGTCTCTGAGACAGGAATCTATCCCTCCAGCATGTTCTGTTTATTATAGTAACAAGGTTTAAGGCCCTAGCGTGAATAGCTCGGAGGGATTGGTATTTCTTTAAGTGGAGCATGTCCAACAGCTCTGGGTTTGATATAGCTTTGTATGTTAGGCAGAGATTGCCTCTGAGTAGGTGATATGTAACGGAGTAAAGCTAAAGTTTTTTGAGATGGTCTGCATAGGGCATCTGTTTGAGGCTGGTAATCCTCTTTTTGATTTTTTTTTTGGCTTTTCCAGTTGTTGTAGATGTCTTGTGAGGTGCATACCAAAAGGGGCATTGTACTCTATAATGGGTCTAATGAGTGATGAGTAGAGGGGAGCAATTACCTCTTTTTTCCTGGATGAGAAACCTTTTGTGATGAGGTGTGCCATGCAGAAGGATTTCCTGACTACTGTGGCAATGTGATTATCAATGGAGAGACTACTGTCCACCTGTGTCCCAAGGTATCTTATCACACTTTTGGTGTTAAGTAGACTACCACCTATGTGGTAGCTCATGGGTACAGAGTTTTTAACAAAGGGGATGACAATGCACCTTTTGGCACTGAGCTTGAGGCCATGGCTTTGACACCAGGCATCTGTCTCTTTGAGGCACTTTTGTAGGATGTCCACATCGTTAGGAGTTTCAATTATGACTCCTAGTTTGCAGTCATCTGTGAACTTCATTAGCCAAAAACCTTCTGTGTTAGCCTGTACTTCAGATAAGTAGATACCAAAAAGGAGAGGACCCAAGACTGAACCCTGTGGTACTCCACTTATCACTGGTCTGAAGTCAGATTTGGAGTCTGCTACTTTCACAGTGTGACTTCTGTCAGTGAGCCAGTTAGCAACCCATCTTGTGAGATAGGGATTTATACCTAGTTTAATGAGTTTATCTACAATTCCAGAGTGGGGGATGGTGTCAAAAGCCTTGGCAAGATTTAGATAGGCTATGTGAACCACTTTACCCTTGTCTACGTCTTGGCTGACTGCTTCAAAGAAGTCTATCAAGTTTAGGAGACATGCTCTGCCTTTTACAGACCCAAACTGGGTGGAGTCCAGAATTTGGAGATTACCAATGGTCTTTATGTATAAGATCCATGATGATACTTTCCATGGCTTTGCAGACCAGGCTTGTTAGGCTAATGGTACGGTAGTTCCCGGGGTCCATGGTGGCTCCCCCTTTGTGGAGTTGGATAACCATTGCTGTGCACCATTCAGTGGGCATAAAACCTGAGGTGAGGCTATGACTGAACAAGGTGCTTAGGTGGGGTGCCTGTTCATTCTGCAGTTCATGTAGAATGCAGCCTGGGATGTTGTTAGGTCCCAAGGATGATGTGTTCTTGGCTTTGGAGAGTGTGTATTTTACCTGTGCAGCCATGATTACAGGAACTTTGCATTCTTCCGGAATAGAGATGGGCCCTTTAGGGGGTGAGGGGGGGGGGTAAAGTTAGCACTGAACCTATCTATCAGGATGTTGGCAATATCAGTTGGTTCTGTATATTTAATGCCATTGTGCTGTAACTCAGAGCAGATCTGAGTGTTGCCATTGAGATTCTTGACATAGCTATATAATGCTTTGTGGTTGTCTTTAAAATCAGTGGCAATTTTGTTTTCCTAACTAGCTTTAGAGGATTTTATGAGGGATCTCCGCTTCTTACTGAGGCTGACCAGGGAGTTCTTCCAATCATGGGATTTTACTCTTTTTTACAACAGTTTCTTTCTTTTGTTGTAGAGTTTGTTTATGGCAGGGGACCACCAGATTGGCTTCCCTATTTTGTAGGATAGCATTTTGGCTCTGTTATGATCCATGCACTCATGTAAGTGCTTATAAAGTGCATTTGTGTAGGATTTAGCAGTAGTACCTCTATTGTCCATCTGAGTGGGTGTTGTGAAGTTTTCCACTTCTGTCTTAAGAAGTGTGAAGTTGGCTTTGGAGAAATGTTTTTACAGTGGTTTCCCTAATGGGGGATGGGGGTGGGATGTGGATGTCTAGGATGATTAGCTTGTGGTCTGATCTGACCAATGAGGAATTGACCTCTGGTGTGGAACACCAGTCACCCATGTTGGTAATGACCAGGTCTAGGATATTGCTGCCACTGTTGGGAGTGTGAATAAGTTGATCCAAGGCATTGGAATTTATGAATTCCAAAAAACGTTGAGCAAAAGAGTTGGTACATGAGTTGTTTTCCCAGTTAATGGTGTGGTAGTTGAAATCGCCCATTATTAGGGTGTTGGGTTGTACCCTAATATTTTTCAGTGTATCAAGAAATGAGTGGGAATCCTGGGGCATGGTGGGGGATCTGTAGCAAGCTACAATTTGGATTGTGGCCTTTCCCAGAGTTAGTTGCATTTGGATATTCTCGGATGCATTATGCTGAGCAACTAGCCTGGAGTTGTGGATATCCTTAATGAATATGGACAAGCCTCCGCCTTTAGTGTTTCGATCCAGGTTAGGTGGCCGAAAGGTGTGGTATAAATTATAACCTGGTAATGCAGGGGTGCTATCTGGAGCCTTGAACCAGGTATCTGTCACTGCACAGATGTCGATGTTCTCCATTTTAAGGAGTTCCTCGAGTAAATGCATTTTGAGGTTTAGACTTCTAGCATTGAGTAGCATTACCCTCAGATTTTGCTTGCTTGTACCTGTTAAGGTGGTGAATTTGTCATTTGAACCTTGCCTAAAAGGCACTATTGGGGTGATAAGAGCCTTAGCCAGTATCCTGAATCACAAGAGAGACAGGTGCAGGCCATCTCTGGCAAAGCATCGTGGTCTGTCGATCATGTCATCCCAGGCAGACAGATACTGGATACCCTTAGAATGACACTAGAAGCTTAGCCAATTGTTGAAGTCAATCATTTTGTCCTTCTACTGTGTTATCATTCTGGGTGATGGCAGGATGCTACTCAGGGCTAGGGTTATACCTGCCTGGGCTACAAGATCGGAGAGCTCCTCCATGTCTTTTTTCATGTAGTCCAGGGAGGTACGTCTCAGGTCATTCACACCAACATGGACAATGACAGAGTCATATTTGTGCTTGTTGTGGAGTGACCTGAGTGTGTGCATTATGTGGCGGATCCTGGCATCTGACAGGCAGCTGACAATAACGTTCTCCTTGTTTAGCCTGGTGAGTGGAACATCAGTGTGCCTGACTATAGAGTCACCTATGACTAATGTGTCGGGTACATTGTTATGACTTATGGGCTGTGGTTGAGTGGCACACTGAGGTTGTGAGCTATGTGTCATTTAGGTTGTGTTGGGGGGGTGGAGGTTGCTTGTGTTTCTGCTTTGGAGGTCTCTGTTGCTTGAGCAGATTTTTATTGAGAGCCTCCGCACATATGTGCACAGGGTCATATCAGTGAGATGTAAAAAGGTCACATTCAACAGAAAAGTCATTGGGGGAGGTAGCATACTCACAGCAAATGGTAGGGACCAGCTACTTCCTGGATCTGCAAAAGTATTTTTTCACTGAGAGGGTTCATAGGTTCATAGTTTCATAGGTAAGTACTAGGCTATCTGCCCGAGGGCATCTATAAGCCTAGCCAGAATGTGTTGGCTTTTGCCACCCCCTTAGATTAGTTCCCTGTGCCTCTGTCCAGCAGAGCCATTAGTTCCCTGTGCCTCTGTCCAGCAGAGCCACTGCAGTGATCCCCGGGGTAAATTTTCTGTTTCCCATCCACTCATCAAGGTTCCTCTTGAAGAGTGTTAGTGAGGAGCTCTGCCTAATGTAGATTGGAATCCTGTTCCAAAGCATGGGGAGTCTCTGGGACACACAGACTTGCTGGAACTGAGAATAGAATCTCTGTCTATCTAGTTATTTGTATTATACTGTTGCGTAGTTATTGCATGCACCACAGAGCTTATAGGGGTGAAGGCTGTCCAAAGGTACCGCTAAGGGGAATGACATTAGCAGGACTACTAAAGTAGGGCACTGGAAGTGTACTGGGTGGGAATCACCTAAAATTGTTTTACCTACAAGCAAACACACACATTTTCCCAGACTGAGATTAGAGCCCCTACCCCTCTAGTTATTTGTACTATAGTTTTACACAGTTATGGCACGTGAAACAGAGCTTATAGTGCTAATAAGTGTCCAAAAGTACTTCTAAGTTGAATGACATCAGCAGAACTTGTAAAGTAGGGCAATGGGAAGTGTACTGAGTCAGAACAGCCTCTTAAAACTTAAACTTACAGACACACACACACACACACACACACACACACACACACACACACACACACACACACACACACACACACATGCACACATGCACACACACACACACACACACACAAACAAAGGCAGGTGATGTGATATTACAACCCCCACCTCAGTACTATTACACAATGGAGCTCACCTTCATGTTGGGACATGCGACTGGTTATGACCGGTATTCCACTGTTCACAGCACAACATCACTCTATGCCATTCAGGGTAGTTTCATAGTTTCATAGTTTCATAGTATAGTACTAGGCTATCTGCCCTGGGGCATTTGTAAGCCTAGCCATAGTGATGTGGCTTTTGCCACCCCATGAAATGGTACAAAAATGTACAGAATAAATCTAGAATACTGTGCCTCTGTCTAGTAGTGACACAATGAAGGTCCCCTTATATAATAGAATTAGTTTACTGTGCCCCTGTCTAGCAGTGACCCAGATGTGACCCCTGGGGTAAATTTTGGATCTCCCATCCACTCATCAAGATTTCTCTTGAAGAGAGTTAGTGAGGGGCTCTGCCTAATATGAACTGGGATCCTGTTCCAAAGCATGGGAAGCCTTTGGGTTATGAATCTATCCCTCCAGCATGTTTCATAGGTTTCATAGGTTTCATAGGTTTATACTAGGCTATCTGCCCGAGGGCATTTACAAGCCTAGCCCATCGTTTTGTGGCTTACGCCACCCCTTTAGTATGGGGAACTATACCCATTATTTTGCTGTGCCTCTGTCGAGCAGTGACACTGAGGTAATCCCTGGGGTATATCTGCGATCTCCCATCCATTGGTCAAGATTTCTCTTGAACAAGGCCAGTGCTCTGCCTCACATGTGGGATTTTGTTCCACAGCATAGGAGTCTTTGGGTAATGAATCTATCCCTCCAGCACGTCCTATTAATAGCCGTGTCGAGGTTTAAGTCTCCGCCCTTGTGGCTCTGATGGATCTAGATTTTTGAGGTGAAGCATATTCATCAAATCTGGGTTTGACATGGCCTTGTATGTTAGGCAAAGGTCACCTCTGAGCGATGGCGTTTACTGAATAGAGCTGGAGTTCTTTCAGTCGGGCAGCATAGGACAGATTTTTGTGACCCTTTTTC
Source organism: Protopterus annectens (assembly GCF_019279795.1). NCBI lineage: Eukaryota > Metazoa > Chordata > Ceratodontiformes > Protopteridae > Protopterus > Protopterus annectens. Next base: position 1,921,323,998 of record NC_056735.1, read on the forward strand.
CTTTTGGTCAGGAACTTTTGTGGCCTCTCCAGCTGCTGCTGGTGTCGGGTCAGATACCTCCCAAATGGGGCATTGTACTCACTCATTGGTCTGATGAGTGATGAGTAAACTATGACCTCCCTTGATCTAGATGAGACTCCCTTCGTGATAAGGTGCGCAATGTAGAAAGTCTTCCTAACTACTTTAGCTACATGGGTGTCGAATGACAGACTACTATCAACCTGGGTCCCCAGGTCCCTGATAACTTCTTCTGTGCTCAGTGGATTGCCACCTATTTGGTAGCTAGGGGTAACCTTGTTTTACCCAAAGGGTATGACTATGCATTTTTGGCATTTAACTTCAGGCCGTGGCTCTGGCACCAGTTATCCGTTTCTGTGAGACCCTTCTGAAGGATATCTGTGTCAGATGTGTTTTCTACTATGAGTTTGCAGTCATCTGCAAACTTTGTCAGCCATAACCCTCCTGTGTTTGCTTGTACTTTGGAAAGTAGATGCCAAAAGAGTGGGCCCAGGACTGAGCCCTGTGGGACACCACTTGTGACAGGTTTTGAGTCTGACATGGCGCCAGCAACTCTGACCCTGTGGGTTCTGTCACTCAGCCAGTTTGCAACCCATCTTGTGATGTATGGGTTAACATTTAAGCTGATGAGTTTTTCAATGATACCTGAGTGAGGTATTGTATCGAAGGCCTTTGCCAGATTGAGGTAGGCTGTATGGACTGCCTTTCCTCATCAATGGCTTTGGTGACTGTTTCGAAAAAGTCAACCAAGTTTATTAGAAGGCATGATCTGACTTTGACAAAGCCAAACTGGGTTGGATCCAAAGTCTGCAAATTCCCTATGTCTTTATTTATGAGGTCCATTATGATCCTCTCCATGGCTTTGCAGATAAGGCTTGTCAGGCTAATGGGCGGTAATTTCCAGGGTCGGTGGAGGCACCGCCTTTGTGAAGTGGGACCACAGTTGCAGTGCGCCACTCCTGCGTATCCAGAGGTAAGACTTTGATTAAACAGCTGTCCTAGCTGTGGGTTTAATTCCTCATTGAGTTCCACAGCCGGGGACACCATCAGGTTCCATGGATGCTGTGTTTTTGCTTTGAGAGAGCAGTTCTCACTTGGGCGCTGGAGATGTTTGGGGGCTGCAATCGTTTGGTATAGATATCTCTCCTTTTGGGGAGGGGAGAAGTTTGCACTGAACCTGTCAGCCAGTATGTTGGCAATGTCTGTAGGATCAGTAATCTTCACATCATTTTGAACTAGTTCTGAGCATATCTGGGAGTTTCCTCCTAGGTGTCTAACATAGCTAAAGAAGGCCTTATGATTGTCTTTTGAGTCTTTAGCTATTTTTCTCTCGAAATTTGCTTTGGATGATTTTATGAGAGCTCTTAGTTTTTACTTATAGTGATCAAGGGTGTCTTACCTTAAGGATTTTGCTGTATCTTGTAGTAGCTTCCTCCTTTTATTGTAGAGTTTGTTTATGGCTGGGGTCCACCAGACTGGACGCTTGCCTTTGGTACTAAGAGTCTTTGTTTTGTTTGGGATTGCCTTATCCATGCAGTCCTGCAGGTGCTGGTAGAAGGCGTCTGTAAGTGATTCAGCGGCTTGAGTACTGTTTTCCACCAGGGGGGCCTTAAAGGAGACCACACTAGTCTTTAGAAGTGTGAAGTCGGCTTTTGAGAAGTTCTTTACTGTGGTCGTTTTTATTTCAGGTGGGGGTGGGATGAGGACCTCCAGCGAGATTAGTTTGTGATCTGATCTCACCAGTGAGGGGTATACTTCGGTGTTGAACATTGTGCTCCCATGTTCGTGATGATGAGATCAAGTATGTTATCTCCTCTTGTGGGGATGGTGACTAGTTGTTCCATGGCATTTGAGTTTATGAATTCCAGGAACTTTTGGGCTAGGGTGTTTGGGCTTGAGTAGTGTTCCCAGTCTATATTAGGGTAATTGAAGTCACCTAGTATGATGGTGTTTGGTGATACATTTATCCCCTCTAGTGTTTTCAGGAAGGCCATGTGAGGTTCCTGAGTTTGTGAGGGTGGCCTGTAACATGCTACAATTTGCAGAGCAGTCTTGCCTATGGTTAATTGCACCTGGATGGTCTCCGATGCATCGTGCGTTGCCACCAGTCTTGAGGTGTGGGTGTCCTTAATGAATATGGATACCCCCCCTCCTTTCTTGGTATTGTCCGGATTTTGGGGCCGGAACGCATGATATGAGTATCCCCATATGAGTATGTCCTATTCATACTTGTGCCGAGGTTTAAGTCTTTAGCTCTCGTGGTCCTGATGGATTTGGATTTTTTGAGGTGGAGCATGTCCATCAAATCCTGATTGGACATGGCCTTGTACGTCAGGCAGAGATCACCCCTGAGCAGGCGGTATGCCACTGAATAGAGCTGAAGTTTCTTTAGTCTGGTGGAATAAGACATATGTTGGAGACCCTTGATCCTTTTGGTGAGGTACTTCTATGGTCTCTCCAGCTGTTGCAAGTGCCGGATGAGGTACATACCAAATGGGGCATTGTACTCAATCATGGGTCTGATGAGGGAGGAATATAAGGGTACAATGACATCCTTGGATCTGGATGTGAATCCCTTCATGATGAGGTGTGCAAGGTAGAATGTTTTTCTAACCACTTTGGCAACGTGGGTGTCAAATGAGAGGTCGCTGTCTACTTGGGTCCCTAGGTCTCTGATTACTTTTTCCGTACTCAGTGGGTTGCTGTCTATGTGATAATTTGTGGGTACTTTGTTTTTCCAAAGGGATGACTATACATTTTTTGGCATTTAGTTTAAGGCCGTGACTATGGCACCAGTTGTCCGTTTCAGTGAGGCCTTTTTGTAGGATGTGTGTGTCAGCTGGTGGATCGACTATGGCGCCTAGTTTGCAGTCATCTGTGAACTTTGTCAGCCACAGCCCTCCCCTGTTTGCTTTAACATCTGAGAAATAAATGCCGAACAAGAGGGGTCCCAGGACAGATCCCTGTGGGACACCACTTGTGACTGGCTTTGAGTCTGACATTGCTCCAGCGATTTTAACTTTATGGGTTCTGTCCTTTAGCCAGTTTGCTACCCATCTAGTGACATAGGGGTTTACTTTTAAGCTGTTTAGCTTATCTATGATGCCTGAGTGGGGTATTGTGTCGAAGGCCTTAGCCAAGTCCAGGTATGCTGTATGGACTGCTTTGCCCTCATCAATGGCTCTAGTGACTGTTTTGAAAAAGTCAACCAGGTTTAAAAGGCAGGATCTGCCCTTCACAAAGCCGAACTGGGTGGGATCAAATGTCTGTAGGTCCCCTATGTCTCTGTTTATGAGTTCCATAATGATTCTTTCCATAGCTTTGCAGACCAGGCTAGTTAAGCATATAGGGCGGTAGTTTCCAGGGTCTATAGAGGCACCCCCCTTGTGGAGTGGGACCACTGTTGCTGTACGCCAGTGTACAGGTACATAACCCGAAGTAAGGCTAAGATTAAATAGCATTTTTATGTGTGGGTTTAACTCCTCTTGGAGTTCTCGTAACACGCACCCCGGGATACCGTCAGGTCCCATTGATGCTGTGTTTTTTGCTTTGTTTGGGTGGTTCTCACTTGGACATCTGAGATGACAGGGAGATTACATTCAGCTGGGATAAGTATTTCTTCTTTTGGGGGTGAAGGAGGCGAAAAGTTTGCACTGAACCTGTCAGCCAGAATGTTAGCAATATCTGTGGGTTCAGTGTATTTTTTGTTGTTGTGAACCAACTCAGAGCATATCTGAGGGTTTCCGCCCAGGTTTCTAACATAGCTGAAGAAGGATTTGTGGTTATCTTTAGTGTCCTTAGCTATTTTTCTCTCAAAGTTTGCCTTGGATGTTTTTATGAGAGAACGTAGTTTTCTGCTAATGTTGATCAGAGACGTCTTCCCTTCATGGGATTTCGCTCTGACGTGCAGTAGCTTCCTTCTTTTGTTATACAATTTGTTTATGGCTGAGGTCCACCAGACAGGATGCTTACATTTGGTGGAGAGGGACTTGGATTTGTTTGGGATTGCATGATCCATGCATTCCTGGATATGTCCATAGAAAGCATTTGTGAAGGATTCGGCATTGCGGGATGTGGTATCCACTGGCACAGTGGGCTTAAAGGATACCATCTCTTTCTTAAGAAGAGTGAAGTCTGCTTTTGAGAAGTTTTTCACTGTGGTCTTTTGTGCTGGGGGTGGAGGTGGGATATGTATATCCAGGGTGATTAGTTTGTGGTCAGATCTCACTAGTGAGGGGTATACTTCCGTGTGGAGCATTTTGTCCCCATGTTTGTGATGATCAGGTCTAGTATATTTTCTCCCCTAGTGGAAGAGGTGACTAGTTGTTCCAGTGCATTTGAATTTATGAATTCCAGGAACCTTTGGGCTAGGGTATTAGGGCTAGAATAATGTACCCAATCTATGTTTGGGTAGTTGAAGTCTCCCAGTATGATGGTATTTTGTGATACATTCATATCCTCCAATGTCTTCAGGAAGGCTGAGTGGGGTTCTTGAGATTGGGAGGGTGGTCTGTAACATGCTACCAGTTGTATAGCAGTTTTGCCTATTTTAGTTGCACCTGTATGGTCTCTGTTGCTTCATGTGTTGCTACTAACCTGGAGGTGTGGGTGTCCTTTATGAATATGGACACTCCCCCCTCCCTTTGTGGTTCAGCCCGGGTTTTGGGGCCGAAAAGCATGATACGAGGTATAGCCTGGTAGCACTGGGGTGCTCTCAGGAGCCTTGAACCAGGTTTCAGTTACTGCACAGACGTCAATGTTCTCCATGCTGAGGAGTGCATCAAGTGCCTGCATCTTGAGATTTAGACTTCTGGCGTTAAGCAGCATTACCCTTAGTTTTTTTCCATTTTTGTTTTCTAAGGAGGTGGGTTTGTCTTTTGAGCCTTGCCTAAAAAGGCATTATGGGGTGGCAAGAGCCTTAGCCAATATCCGGAAGCCCAGTGGTGACAGGTGTAAGCCATCCCTTGCGAAGCAGCGTGGCTTGTCCAACATATCATCCCAGGCAGACAGATATTGGATCCCCTTAGAATGACACCAGTACTCAAGCCAATTGTTAAAGCTGATCATCTTGTCTTTGTATTGTGGTATCATTCTTGGTGAGGGCAAGATGCTGCTCAGGGTCAGGGTCATACCAGCCTGGGCTACATAATCGGAGAGCTCCTCTATGTCTCTTTTCATGTAGTCCAGGGAGATACGTCTCAGGTCATTCACACCAGCATGGACAATGACAAAGTCATATTTGTACTTGCTTTGGAGTGACCTGAGTGCATGTGTTATGTGGCGGATCCTAGCCCCCGATAGACAGCTCACAGTCACCTTCCCCTTGTTCAGCCTGGTCAGTGGGACATCAGTGTGTCTGACTATGGAGTCACCTATTACTAGTGTATCAGGCAAGGTGTTTGGCCTTAAGGGCTGCGATTGGTCGACACACTGATTTATTGAAGTATGTGTTGCATGTGTTTTGTTTTGAGGTGGTGGATTTTTGGATGTCTGCTTTGGGAGCCTCTGTTGTTTTGGTAAGTTTTTATTAGAGCCTCCGAGTATGTCTTTGTGTTTTTATGTGTTTGGTTTGCAGTTGTGGTAGGTCTATGTGGGACTGGGATTGTTGTGTGTGTGGTTGCCATCTCCTCCTGTCTGGTCATGCCAGCCCTGAGTTGAGAGAGTTCAGCCTCCAGTTTGGCTATATAGTTGCATCTCTCACATGTAATTGTGTTTGTTGGGAGGAGGAGAGGGTTGTCTGTGTACATGAGACAATTGTAGCATTGTCTCAAGATGCCCAGATTGACCAGCTGAACTGGAGATGACGCCAGTGATCTACCACTCAACATGCTAGAACAGTATAAGGGGGTGATATACCTTTAAGGGAGGTGGGTATTCACATGGGTGGTAAGTAGATGTAGTGCTTTACTTAGTACGAGAGTGCTTACTTAGTAGAGAAGTATTGAGAACAAGTGCTAGGCTTATAATACAGTGAGTAGTCTGGTTTTACTAAGAGTAGAGCTTCCTTAAGGGAAAATTTGAAGAGCAGACTTGGCGGAGCCAGAAAAAGTTTAACCTTGTTTAACCGGCACTGCGCTATGCGTACGACCGCGCAAAGCCGTGCAAATGCGGATTTTAAGCAGTGAACTACAAAAGAGCTAGGAATGGTCCCAAACAACCAATTACTACAGCTTCTTGTGCTGAGGTCACTTCCCCCAAGGACAGGTAGGCTGCTCAAGGCTCCCCACTCCCACTGGTGAGCAAAGAAACTTCCTTCTATCCAAGTAAGGTAATGGACAACACAGGAACTACACCACAGCCCAGAATACAGCAATGCCTGTAAACTGGTCTAAACTAGTCGAGGAAGGCGGGAAAACAAGGATTATTTTTTGTTTTTTTGTTTTTTTGGTAGAAACACACAGAAAATGCAGAGACAGTGATAAATTAGTTGCACAGGCTAGCACACTTTAGTGGGCAGTCTCCACAGTTAAATTAAACAAACAAACAAGCAAACTTTCGATCAAATTCGACTAAATGTAACTTTTAAGTGCAGATTTTAAAATAATGCAGCAATCAATTAAAAAACAGTTCAGGCTAGTTCAAAGTAAGCTACAGCAGCTATTTCCAGTGGAAAAAAAGCAAAGATACTTAAATCCAGAAGGTAGTCGCTTTTTCGAGTTCCTTGCTGTATCCCCGTGTATGACTCACTCTGTGTGTGTGTCTCCCTGTGTGTCCACTGTTTGTTTCTCTCTTCTCCATGTCTATGCATGTGTATGCTTGACATATTGTTATTTGTTGCCCATATATATGTCTGTGTATCACACACAACAGATCCAGATATATCACATATAGGCCACCTACAGCTAGCTGAGGGTAGTCTTGTCTGATGGGTGTGTATAAAGACAGTTAAGGTGCACATAACTGTCTGTTTGCAAAGACATATGTGCACAATACAGTTATATAGTCTGATGTGGGTTCCGACATGGGCTGTAATTCTCTTAAGTGTAGGACCCTGCCCAGTATGACCTTCTATAGTAAGAGTGGGACTCCATTCCAGAGATGGATGTATTCCTGTCTGAGGTTTTGTGTGCTACAACCATACCTCTCAAAAGTAAACAGAAAGTTGCTAGAGTTACAGGATTTGTTTTAGCAGACATTTTCTGACATATCTGACGTCTGACACTGAAATGTATTGTGTCATTACCTAGTGATAGAAATCCTCAAATCATCACAGTGCTTTACCAGAGAAATACAAGATGGATGATGCATAGACCTTATTAGCCAAACTATAGACATTCTTGCCCAATCCAGCCAGTTGGGACGTGTGGCTACAACTGATTGACTGATGAAGCTGTATAAACAGTCCAGCACCTTGGTGATATAATGGCTGGGGATCCCCTACTTGTGTGGTATTCTTCTTACCTTAAAAGTCATATCTTGGTGTGGCCGGACCTCTCAAGTGTACAGTTTTTTGCAGATTGTCCAGGTGTTTGTCTAGAAGTTTCATCCAGTCTACATGAACTTGTGTTTTTATGGCAAGTTAGTTGCAAATAATTAAAGACTGAAGTAAGAAAATAATGATAGACATTAGTGTTTCAGACTTCATAACCTTCAGACAATTCTTGCTAATGCAAAACCCATTATTCTACCAACTTCCACAGGTTGTAAGAGCAATATTTAAAACACATGCCTATCACTGGGTCTTTGTCCCACTTTTATTTATGACCTTGTTCAGATGTTTTGCTGTAAGAGGTTGAGATGTAAGGGTGTATATAGAGAGTGCATTCTACTAAGCAGAAATGTCCATTATATGTGTGGTATATTCCACATAGCACTGTGATTTCCAGATATGTCAGTGTTAGATCAGTACAGAGTAATTTGGTGAACCACTGACAGACAGTTGGGTTTAGCTTGATAGGTTGATATGCTGTTAGTAGGCTATTAGCCCTGAAGCCCTTATAACCCACACAGATGAGAGTGGAGCCCATGTTAAGTCATATCAGTACCCAGAGCCAATATCCAGCAGGGACACAGGTGGAATCACAGGACCGTATTTTCTGTTTCCCATGCACTTATACAGGGAGCATGTCACTAGGGGTATTGAGACACTCGGCTTGATGTGGACAGGGAGTGTATTCCACAGATGGGAGAGTGTTGGACACATATCTGTCATACCAACAAGCTGTACTGATATCAGAGACCAGATTGATGCTGCTCCTACAGGTTGATTGAGTGTGCCTTGACTTCCAGATGTGCAACAGTCCCATCAAGGCAGGGTCTGGATTACTTTGTATGTCAGACAAGGGTCACCTCTGTGGAGTCTGTATGGGATGGAGTAGAGGGCAGTGCTGTTAGCCTATCTGTGTATGGTAGGTGTTTGTGGTCCTGCATTCTCCCAGTGGGGAACCTCTGTGGTATCTCCAGCAGCTGCATGTGCTTTGTGAGGTACATGCCGAAGGGGGCGTTGAGCAAAATAATTGGCCTCATAAGGTTAGCATACATGGCTCTTATGACCTCATTGTCCCTGGATGAGCTACCCTTACATTTCAGTTGTCCCATCTATGAAGCTTTCTGTACAATGGGAGCAACACGATGCTCAAACATCAGGTTGCTATCAACCTGGGTGGCCAACCACCTCACTACTGATTGTGTATGTAGGACATTGTTGTTAATGTGATACTATGTGGGGACATCAGCCTCCCTGAAGGGGATGATCATGCATCTGCAGGCATTCAGCTTGAGGCAATGTTTCTGGCATCAGGGATTTGTTTTGGTGAGACCCTCTTGTAGGACGTCCACATCACTTTGAGTATTGATGACTGTTCCTAGCTTGCAGTTGTCTGCCAACTTGGTCAGCCATGGGGCAGTGTTGTTGGCCTGCACCTCAAGGAAGTATATCCTGTATACCAGAGGCCCCCAGACTAATCTCTGGGGTATGCCATTCATCATGGGTGTACTGTTTGAGCTAGCTAACCCTATTATGATTATGTGGGTTCTATCAATGAACCAGTCTGATAACCATCTAGTAACATATGGATTTCTGCCAGATGACAGAGTTCATGTACTATGGGCAAGCGGGGAATGGTGTGTAAGGCTTTGGCCAGGTCACGGTGGCTGGAGTGCACCATCTTTCCCTCATCCATTCCTTTGTTGGCTGCCTCAAGGAAGTCATCCAGAGTTCATTGACATACCTTCCCTGAGGATGACAGACCATGTAGGGTAATGTATTTGGATTTTGTCAATGTCCCTGTTAATGTGACCTATGATAATCCATTGCATGGTCTTGTGGATCAGGCTAGTTAGGATGATGGGTCTTTCATTTCCTGGAATGGTGAACACTCAACCTTGGTGTAAAGGGATGACAGTGGCTGTCTGCCACTCAGCTGTGACATACACAGTACTCAGGCTTTAGGTGTGTAGGGTGCATAATGATGCTGCCAGTTCATGCCTAGGTTCATGTAGTTTGCAGCTTTGGATGTATTCAGGTCCCATGGAGGCTGTCCTCTTGACTTTGAGAGGGCAATGATGCTCTACTACCTAGTGATAAGGGTTGGGTGTTCAGGTACTGGAGATGTCCTGCTTTACTGATGGGGGGGAGAGACAAGAGACATTTCCACTGAATCTGTCAGCCAGTGGATTGGCTATATCTACAGCATTTGTGTATGTGGTGTCCTTGACCACCTGTTCTAAACAGATTTGGGAGCTTCCTTTGGGAAATCAGACATATGTGAGGAAGGCCTTATGATTGTCTGTCTTAGATGTGGGCAATTTGGACTCGGTGTTGCCTTTAGTGGATTTCACTGGTGCTCATATTTGTTTGTTCAGGCTAAGACATGATTACCTCCAATTGTGCACCTGCTCCTTCTTGGTTCTGGATAGCAAAGGTATGTTTTTGGTATATAGTTACTTTATTGCAGATGTTTGTAGACAGGTTTACTCTCCCTTGCAGGTGGTGATGTTCTCCTGTCAGGTATTCCTGATTCCATGCATCTCTATCTATATAATGGCATACTAGTTTTGTGTATGTTCGGAAGTTGGTGCCTGTTTCTCTAGTGGGGTAGGTGACTATTCTTTATACCATCCATCTGGTGGTTGTGATCAACTTGTGGGACATTTTCCTTTTACCAAGGCTAGATGTGGGTTAGGAGAGCTGGTGATATGACATGTGACCGCTTTTCTGTCGGATCTTGCCAGGGAGGATGATACCGTTGGGGTGATGCAGTCGTTGATCATGTTGGTTACTGCCAAGTCTGACATAGGTATCACATCTTGTATGGTTATCCAGTGGCTGTCCTAAGGGCATAGCATTGGTAAGATGGGGGTATCTCTGTGCATTTCCATTCTGGCATGGTTGGATTTCCAATCAATGTTTGGGTAATATACACCAGCTAGGATCAGGGTGATGGGTTGAATCTTGATAGATTTTTAGAGGGCCAGATATGTGGGGTGGGTGTCCTGAATCAGATATGCTAGCCTGTACTATATATAATTTGCATAGGGGTCTTGTCAACAGTTAACAGCACATGGAGTGTCTGGCATGTGTTAGACTTTTTGACCAGCATGGAGGTGTGTGTCTGTCTAATATATATTTGCAGGCGCTGTTTACTGACTGCATACACTGCATGGCACCTATACTACTCCACAATTTGTTCTGGTGTGCACATTCTCCATTTGTCTGGCCAGTGGTTCCCTTTCCCGGTATGTGTGGCTCTTTGTCATTCTGTAGTCCAGTCACAGGCTTTTCCCACAGTGGCTGCTGTTATATATTTGTAATTCTGGTGTGAGTGGGGTAATTGCTGTAACATCACACACACGGTTATGGACTTCACACCTCTGAGTGTCCCTGTTTAGCAGGTTGTCCATCACTGAACCACTAAATTTGCTATGGTCCTCAGGTGGTTTGTGTTACTATATGTTATTATGAGGTTACATGTTGGCCTAGCTGTCAAATCATCACAGACTGACATCAGGACAGGCCCATATATGACAGTCAGACAAAGGCCCACACATGAGGACAGGGTGTTAATACTGGTCTGCCAAACATAGACATTGGGGAGACCAGTTTGGTATTTGCTTGCTTTCTCTTATGGGTATGATGTCTGCTTCTCCACTGTCTGCCATTGATGTTTTGACATGACCCTTTCTTGTTTTTCAAATAGTTGGCAGCCGAATGAAATGTTAGGACAAGCAGAATAGATATACAAGGCATACTTGGGCTCCTTCTTTGACAACCTTCCATTCCAAGGGTATGGATGTTGGTCAGTGACATGTTGTCAGTGCTGACACAGTAAGGTGGCAGCCTTTTATAACCTGGCAGTACACTGACCTTCAGGTACCTGCTGTCCTACTAGGCACCATAGCTCCTGACTTTTTACAGCCAGACATCCGGACAATGCTATAACTAATTTGGGGACAAAGGCCTACTTATAGGGACCATTGTTACCTATTGGCTTTACAAACCTAGAAAGGTGATACAATAACAGGTTTTGCATTAGCATGCATTTTCCTAAAGGGTATGAAACTACAATGAGTCATTATTTTCCGACTTTAGTCTTTCATGATTTGCCAAAGCTTTGCCAGAAAACCACAATTTCATGTTAAAGAGAGCATAAATATGATGCAATCCTCTGGACATTCTGCAAAGACTCTGTACAGTTGAGAGGTATGCTAGGCACTGTGTAGGTTACTTTGAGCTGTGTAATGTCCATATGTGTGGACCCTGTCTCTGACCTGTCCAGCTTTCCTGCAGTAACAGATATTGATGTCTGGACATTGTGTACAACTCCTACTGTAGGTGTAGTTGACATGCAAAATAGTTGGCACTGCAGTTCTTGGAATGTGGACCCTGTCAACCATTGTACTGTACCTAGACCACTAAGACATGATAGCCAGGAGTAAGTGCAGGCCACATATTGACAGTATTAACCACACATATACATAGCTCATTGAACACTGCATATTGTGGACAAGCAACAAGTTATCAAGTTGCCTGGGGCAGCTCTGGGAATGTGTGCTCTGCTGCTAATATCCTACAAACATTAATGTTACTGCATTTATATGGAAACATGGGTGTGTGGGGAGGGAGCACGCCTGTCAACTGTACAAATTTGCACAGACTGTGCTGATGTTGGCTTTACATTTTGGTTCCATTTAGCATAGCATTGTGCCTGTCTTGGAGAACACAGGCATATCACTAAAGACCACAGGTTAGACTGTAATGGCAGACATTTGGGTTTCAGAATTCTTACCTTCCGAGCCTTAATGCAACTGCAAGACCTGCTGTGATATCACTGTGTAAGTGTGTATGAGAATATTTCATCATTGCCCCATTTGGGGGCCTTTGTCAGACATTTCTTCATGGTTTTCTACAGCTGACTTGCTGGGTGAGGCAGAGGGGTGTGTATGGGACCTCCACATTGAGTTCCATGCATGTGACCTATGACCCCCAGTTAGTTAGCCCCCCACATATTCTGCAGTGAGATTTGTCACCTAGGGAACTGCTACATACTCTGGGGAAGCCAGTATTGGGAGGACATTTCCTGTGGTACCACACAGCTGTCAGTTGTCTGCTGTTATCCCAGTAGGCTACCCCATTCCCTTGCATACATGCAATGATAACAGAGCTATGCTACTACAATGTACTACTCCATTCAGTTATTATTAAGAACACTGCCTTACCTTGTGCCTGCAGCAGATGTGAGGACAGTGCTTGGGGGATGGTGATGTTGGATGCACGCAGTACACAGCCTATACATGGTAAGATACAGGTAGTGTGATTTGTGTGGCATCCATTTTACTGTGTGTGTGTGTGTGTGTGTGTGTGTGTGTGTGTGTGTGTGTGTGTGTGTGTGTGTGTGTGAGTCAGAAAGTGGTGTTAGTCCCTCTGTACCTACAGTGTCAGTGTGTGTGCTATGCAATGCCTCTTTGTCAAGGCCTGGGCATACTGGGCATGCCTCAGTCTGCCTACAGGAGCAGGCTTAGGGGGGTTCCTCGTCCAAGTCCCCCTGTGCCTGTCGGGACCTTGGCAATGGTGGGGGGCTATGTGGCCCTTTCCAGTGATGTTCCAGCCACAGCTGTTTCCACAGGAACATATTGTGTAGCATGGCACATACTATGAACATGTGTGCACATGTGGCTGGAGAGTACTGTAGGGCTCCGTCAGATATGTCGAGGCAGCGGAACTGTGATTTGAGTATCCCAAACACATGCTCTACAATGTTCCTGGTTTGTGCATGTGCCTCATTATGGCATTCTTCAGTGGGTGTGTGTGCATTTCTGATGGGTGTCATCATCCACGGCTCCAGTGCATATCCAGCATCCCCCACCAGATGGCCATATGGGATGTCCCCCCTGGCAAATGCCTGGTACAGCTGTGAGGCATGCCAGATGTGGGAGTTGTGATAACTACTAGGGCTGCTAGCACACATTCATGATAATGCCCTGAGCATTGTACATGACCTGGCAGTTGATAGAGTGATGGCCCTTGCGGTTGACATAGACTCTACCATCTTCACCAGGTGGTGCCTTGATGTGGATGTGAGTGGAGTCTATGGCATCCAGTACCTCTGGGTAGTCTGCTACATAGTAGAAGAGATGCATATTGCTGGTACTCTTCTCAGGGGCACTAGGGAAATATATGTGCTCACCAGCATGTGTTCACCTGACATCCAGGAACTGGTGGAGTACCCTGGATGCAGATGCGTATGAGATCTCCATGATGTCCCTAGTAGGTATTTGGAAGGTACCTGTAGCTAGTATTCTTAAGGCTACACATACCTTTGTTTCAACTGTGATGTGTTCCCCTCTGTTGGATCTGGGTCTGAGGTGAGGTCAGCACAGCTCAATGAATTGCTGAAGTAAGTCCCTGTCCACCCTGTAGTGCTCTAGTATCTCCAGATCATGTAGCCCCTGGTAGGTTACCCTGGGTCTGAACACTCTTCTCCTCCTCCTCAGTCTGGGTTGGTTGTCAGCATTATCCTCCTCATTGCCCTCAGTCTCTAGCACATACTGATGTATCAACTCGACAGCAGCCCCTAGCATTTTGTCAGTTAAAATTCCCAGCTGTGTACACCAATGGTGCAGGGTTTGTGGGAAAAAAACAGACTGAAAGGTGTTTGCATACTTTATACTTTTGTGCTGCAAATGCTGCCTGTGTGATTGGCTGACTATGATACATTCCACCTGCCAGCTGTATTACTGAGGGGCTTGAATGGCTGTTTTAGTGGTTTGTAGGTCATTTCATTTTTACTGCTATTTCCTTTTTTTTTCCACTCTATTTAGGCCCCATGGTGTTCCGCGCAAACTGTTTTAGCAAGTGTAAACATTGCCAAGCAGAAAAAGCCCTCCCCTGGACATGAACATGCTTCTCAGTTCTTCAAATAGCTAAGCACAGCTAAGCAGCCTCAGACACACCCCCTTGCTTAGTTGTGCTTAGCTGAGTGCAAATAGGAGCCACAGAGCTCCGGTGTGCTTACACCCAGCATGACATTCTCCCTTTTCATGTCAGCTGCTTCTCCTGCTTACACCACCATATTATACCCCTACATGGTTAGGTGCATGCGGACATTTTGCTATTCAGTAAATTTAGCTTATTTGCATACCCCACTGCCTTAGACCCTTGTTACAACATTATTCCAGAGCCTATGTTCTTAGCTATCACTGTTACCTGTTATTGTTTTGGTTCTGAATGTTACCTACTGTAATGTAAAAATTTATCTTTCAAATACAATTGTATTTTTACATTTTTATTTTTATTTTCTGCATGATCTTGTTTGCATGCCACTGCGTTACTCTTAAACGTCCAAAATCAGCCAAAAAATGTGATTTTTATCATTTTGAAATGGTTTTGCATGCCAATGGCCATAATTTTGCCCATTGCCATGCCTAATACTCATAATACATGCTTTACTTTGAGCTGTCATGCCTCATTTTAATTTGTGAAGAAATGTACAAGGTTAGTAACCAAATACAATTCTGCAGCGGACACGCTATGACATGGATGATTGTCTGTTTGCTGAATCGCTAATTCACCAGCAAATGAGGTGATTAGCATTATTCCATGGTATCTGTGTTAGAATAGTGCTGGGAGGCTCACGCACACCCCTAGCCTTGTTTACTGGATCGCTGGGCAGCCATATTGCATGCTGCTACACTATTCAGACATGGAGAATAGCTCCATGTAAGCTTTATTGAATCCTAGCCACTGTATATCTCTTTTCATTGAATTGCCTCTTGATTTAATTTTATCTGCCTTTATATGCAGACAGTGCAAGACAGAGAGAGAGAGAGAGAGAGAGGGAGAGACAAAGAGATGGCCATATGGTAAATAATCGAAGTACACTTACTTCAGCTTCTGTCCTCCTCTGTAAAACATATCTTCTTCTTCTTTCGGCTTTTTCCCGGTTAGGGTCACCACAGCGAATCACCTGTCTGCTCATGATTGGCAGTGGAGTTTTACAGTTTTGAACTGCCAGCCCGGCGCCCAAACTTCCACAGAAGGCACACACACGCACACACACACATAGGGCCAATTTAGAGTGTCCAATCCACCTACAGCATGTCTTTGGGATGTGGGAGGAAACCGGAGCACCCGGAGGAAACTCACGCGACCACAGGGAAGACATGCAGACTCTTCACAGAAGGCACCACAGCTGAGAATCAAACCAGAGAATCTCTTGCTGTGAGGCGGCAACTCCTCTGTAAAACATATAAAAGTAAAAAATTATCAAAGAAAGACAGTTTGCTAAATACAAGACATGTTCTTTGCAGAGGTAATAAGCTTCCTTGCACCCCCCCCCCCCCCAAGTTCAATATACCAAATTTGAGGCTGGGCGGTATCTTTTGTATAACAACATTTTTTTATTTCATTTTATTTGATCATTTTAATTTGAATAAAATGAATTCCAAAAGATGGCCCTTCATTCTTGATTTGGGATGTTCTGTTCTCTGGATCAGGTATTGCTGGGTTGATCTTCAGAAAACGGACTCAGTTCCACAAAAATTATTCTGTTAACAGTCATCAAGAATGAGTTTTTCAAACTAAGTAAACTGAAACAAAATCTGCATTTTGCATAATAACTGATTAAAACCTTCATGATATGGAATGGTATAAAGAATTCTAACTTATGCAATCCCCATTCAGGCACTAATAGGCAAGCAATTTTACAGATTTTAAAAAATAAAAACAGATTGCAATACTAACTAGAAATTGTTCCATATGTGTAAATAAAAGTTATTCACTTATACTTGAATTAAATACCCACCATGGTATTTCTAAAAGAAGTTTGAGACCACAATTGAACTTCCAACTTTTTATGATACTCAGTTTTAATATATGTATAATAGGTCCATACGAAGTTCAAAGTCAGGACAGTATGCACTGAAGAGACTAATAAACTGATAAATGACACACAGGCCATAAAGTTGCAAAATTATGGCCTTTAATGAGTTCCAAAAGTATTAGACAATATCTGGAGAAGGGATTTGGATCAATTCAAGCATGCTAGACAAATGAATAGCCTGGAAAGAATAACTAGGTGTATATATTTTGATTATCAGCATCTAGATTCGCAGTGCCACAGGATCAGTACTGTCATCAGAGACAGGTGAGTCTTCAGCTCCATAACCACAGAAAGACATATGCAGTACACTATGATTAAAGAATAAAGGATGTCATAGGGACTAAAGATCCCTCAAGCTCTAGGACAAACACAAGGATGAACACTGACCTGAATAGGTCTACCCAGATGAATGACAGGATGAAATTATATTTCCTGGATTACACAAAGCAGAGTATCTATCCAGGAGAGATCAGTGGTACAATGGCATGCTGCCTCACCAAGTGCTTCCAGTGTAAAGATTCTACAATAAAACCCATGTTGATTGTGATAAATAGCCATGAAAACTGTCAGGGCACTATGCAGAACATCTTAGAATAACTGATATAGTACAGAGACATCGAGAAAACTGTAGAACAGTCCCAGCAAAACTTAGTTTATCATGGGGAAGTAAATATTCTAGAACTGCAGTCAACAAATATCATTAAAAATGAAACAAGCATTCCATTAAGGATGTTCTGTTATTACAGAATTATAAAATTGACTCATCAGAGTATATATAATTGCAATGAATGTATCCATAGTGTACATTGGTAATTTATTTGGTACTTACGTGTTATCACAACCATATTTTCGCGGTTGCGATTTGACAATACTTCCATAGAAACGAGTCCATGAACCACTGTAAGATGGCATTGAGAGTCTGTTTTTTGCTGTGGAGTGGACTACCTTTGCATTACATGGTCTGTGAAGGGGAAGACAAACTTTTGAGGAAACCTGCTTCCTGTTTTACACACGCATGCTTGAATTGTCATGCCTGCTGTTGTTCTGACAAACAGATTCTTTTGAGTGTGTAGAAGGAAGCCTCAAGAGAAGGCAAAGACAGATCCTGAAATGATGGTTTTGGTCACTTTTTTTTGGGGGGGGGCAATTTGTAAAGACATCTTCTGGTGAAAATGTAAAAAAAGCTGCTAACAGTCACAAAGTACAAGAAGAAGCAAATTTTTACAATGTTCCGCTAAGTATTACTGTAAATGGTGACATGAAATGGTGGCGGTAAAGAAGGTACATGCAATGAAACATTACTTTCTCATGTATTTAAGTCACACACCTGCCTAAACACACAAATTCCTACAGAAAACAAGGTTTTTGTGCTTCTCAATACTTTCTGGTAGTAGTTTACACAACGGGAAGCAACCTGCAGTAACATGAACATCTTGTTGCAATAACACGTAAGTACCATTTAAAATTTTTACTGATGTTATGTCATAAAGCCTTATGTTTCCTTTAGAATACAAAGCAGATATTCTTTGAAGCCCCACTATCCTTTCTTGCTTCCTCAGTCTCGTAATAAATTCTAAGTATAATTTTATTATTTCATTTATTTATATTTATTTACATTTGTTGACTGGGCTAGTCTAACTGGATATATGTCCATTTTCAGTAGAGGCCCAGGGAGAAAAGCTCCAACCAGTAGCAGAGACAAGTTTGCAATATACAGTAAAAAATTACATCTATTTAAAAACACATTGTTTAATTTGAGGATGAGATACTTATAAAAAAAAGAATTCCAAAAAATATAACATTGTGTTTTTTTTTTTGTTTGTTTGTTTTTTTTTTTTTTTTTTTTTTTATAAAGCAGTGGAGAAGATAAGAGTTGAGAGAGTAGAAAAGAGGTTTAGAGGTCAGAGAGGGTTATATAAGGGAGAGAGCAGTGAGTTATCAGATGATGGTTAAAGTTAATTCTTATCGGGTGGGAGTAGATGCAAGAAAGGAAAGAACAATAGGAACCTGGTTCTGGTGTAATTCTTGTATATTGGGTCTAATCAATCAGGGTTGGAGCAGGGACAAGGCCAACGATTCTTTAGATATTCTTTAAGATGCTTTTTATATAGTTGAGTGGAAGCAAGAGAGGAAAGTTCACTAGGGAGTTGATTTCAGCTTTTTTCCACTGTGTTGGTGAAGAGTGAGTCCCCTGCTTTGTTGTTAGATTTGACAGAAGAAACTAGAAATTTGTTAGCTGAGCGAAGTGTAGGGAGATTTTTGTAGGGGGTGATTAGATTAGTAAGGATTGGGGTATTATTAGGGTGATAGAGTATTTTCTGGGTGATAACAAGTTGCTGATAGAGTATTTTGTTATCCAGTTGTAGCCATCCCAGTTGTTTGAGGTTGTGACAGTGGTGTGTTCTATAGGGGGAACTGGTAGCAAATCTAGCTATATTATTATAACAGGTGGAAAGTTTAGTAATGTTATTTCTAGACAGATTAGTATAAATTGCAGAAGCATAGAACAGGGTAGAGGATAGGTGTGTCTGAGCAATAGTAATTCTCGCTGGGGGGGTAAGGTAGGGTTTGAGTCAGTAGAGGGAGCCTAGTTTTTTATTGACAGTTTTTATTGTTGAGTTAATATGGTCATCAAAGCTAAGGTTGTTGTCAATTGTAACACCCAGTAAATGGGTTGTGGTGTCAGGGACTATATTTGTGCCATTGTTAGAGGTTATTATGAAATTTGGTAGAGGTGACTTAAGAGTAGGAGCAAAGAGTAGCAGTTTTGTTTTTTAGGGTTCAGAAGGAGGCAGTGTTGCATGAACCAATTTTCAACACTGTTTAATACTGTTTGGGTCTGGAATTGAAGAGAGTTTATGGACTTGGCAGAGCAAATTAATGTTGAGTCATCAGCATATTGAATGGAAGTGTCTTGAGGAATTTTGGTATGCAGATTGTTAATAAATAATGAAAAGAGAAGAGGACCTAAAATGGAGCCTTGAGGTACTCCGATGTTCACAGGGAGGGAAGAAGAAAGGGTATTATTCCAAAGGACTGCCTGCTGTCTGTTTTCAAGATAGGATTTAAACCATAGTAGAGATTGTGAGTCAAGTGATTGGGCTTTTAGGATTTCAATGAGTAAGTTGTGGTTCACCATGTTGAAGGCCTTTGAAAGGTCAATAAATAGAACAGAAGAGAAAGTATTGTTGTTACGATTTTTGTTTATAGAGTCAATAAAGGATAGTAGAGTGGTAGTTGTGCTATGGAATGGTCTAAAGCCATGTTGGCAGTTGGCAAGTATGTTATTATGGATAAGGTGGTCAAGTAGTTGTCTGTGTATGCATTTTTCCATTATTTTGACAATTGGTGAGAGTAAGGCTATAGGCCTAAAATTTGAGAGCTCAGTAGATGTACCACCTTTGTGTAGGGGGGTGATATGGGATACTTTCCATATGGAAGGGATTTTACTTTCTGAGATTGTTCTGTTTATAAGGATGGAGATGGGGTAGGCAATGGCTTTAGCTGCTATTTGCAGGTATTCTGCTGGAAGGCAGTCAGCAGAAGGGGTTCAGGGTTTAAGTTTTTGGAGGAGTTTGGAAATTTGGGATGTAGGGACAGGTTGTATGTGAAAGGTAGGAGTTGTAGTATTAGGGGTGTTTAGAGGTGAAGAGGTGCTTGGTGGTATAGAATTGTCAAGGGTTAGAATGGCTTCAGTAAAATATTTATTGAAAGCATCTGGAATCTGGTCAGAGTTATTTTGGTTGAATCCGGAAGGTGAAGGAGTTTTAGAGTGACCTGGTTGAAGAAGTTTGTTAATGCCTGACCAGAATTTCTGAGGTTGTTCTTTATGGGTTTGTAATAATCTTTTTTGTCTCTGAGAATGTCTTTCTTGGTGGCATTTCTTAACTGTTTGAAGTAAAGATGATCTGATGGACTTTTAGAGGCTCTCCATTTGTTCCAAATTTTATTTCTGAGGAGGATCTTTAGCCTAGTTTGTTTTGTAAGCCAGGGGGCAATTTTGGTCCTTATGCGGGAGGAACGAAGTGGGGCATGGGAGTTGAGGATATGAAGGAATTTTGTATTGAAATAGGTTACTGCTTCATCTAGTTTAAGGTGTAACATGAGAGACCAATCACATGCTTTGAGTTCATTTTGGAAGGACTGAGGATTGAAGAATTTTTTGGAGCGGAAGGTTGTAACATTATTATAATTAGGGCAATGAATTTTTTGCTTAATAATATAGGTAATCATGTGGTCACTAATATCATCTGAAAGGGTTCATGGTTTATAAGTATTATGATGGCTATTGAGAAGGATCCAGTCTAAGGTGGTTGCTTTATTACTTGGTTTATGGATTCTGGTAGGAGTGGTAATTATTTGAGAGAAACCATGAAGATTCATGTGATTGGTGGGATTGGGCAAAGAACAGGTTATCCAGTCTATATTAAAGTCTCCTAGGACAATGATTTCCTGAGGTAGGTGTGTAGAGAGGTGATTAAGTATGTTTTCAAGTGTATTAATATTATTTCCTGGGGAGGAGATATATGCAAATAACATAGATAGATTTGGAGTTGTTAATTTGAAGCTTGGCAGTAAGGGTTTCAGCATTATTAGCTGTTGGTAGGGGCGAGTCGAAGGTGCTAACTTGGAGTCCTGATTTGTACAAAATGGCTACTCTCCCACCTTTTTTTGGTTTTCTGGTAATTTCTTAAGATATTGAACCCTGGAGGGATGATTTCCTGGTCGAGGGTAGTGGGTTTTAACCATGTCTCTGTGATGCAGAGAATGTCAAAGGAATGCACTTGTAAGAGTGCATGAAGGTAGGTAATTTTATTGTTAATGCTACGGACGTTAAGGTGTGCTATCAGCAGGGAGTTTGATGGCCTATTTGGGGTAGTGCTGATGGGTGTCATTGAGTTATTTGGGAGGTTGAGTGTATGAGTATAGAGACTGGGGTTAGGATGAATATCGCTGGCTAATAGAGGGTGTTTTTGAGGATATTGAATACACTTTAGACTTTTGTAGATATTGAGAGTGGATAGTTTGACAAGGAAGTAGGTTATATGGGTTGATCTATGGTACTTTGGAAGTAGGTATGTAGAAGTACAGGTTATATTACTATGTTGGAGTGTATGTCTAAGGGGAGTAGGGAAAGTTTGTTGGTTGGGAAAGTGTTCTAGAAAAGAGAAATGTTCAAAGGAGGTTAGTGTATAATGTATAGTAAGAGCTGCAAGAGATGTAGTTAGGAGAAGAAGGTATGTATAAATTGATTTGTGTGTTGGGTCTATTAGGTTGTAAATGGAAGCAGTATAAGTCAGTGGAGGGAAAGACTGAATATGGAGGTATGAGGGAAGAAGGTGGAAAGTAATATGGAAGTATAAGGGAAGGAGGAGGAGGGAGTAAATGTTAAGTGTGGTAGGTTGGAGGGAGATTTGAGTTAATAAAATAAGTAAAAGGAGGTTGTAGAGATACAGCTATGCTATATAATGGCACAAGGTAGGATGTGGAAGGGGAAGGGGGTGGAGTTAAACCTGAGATAAATTAAAGTAGGAAGTTGTAGAGGTGGGAGTGTGGTTGTAAAGTGGCAAGAGATTGTGATAGGGGGAAGAATAGGGATGGGGTGTGGTAATAGAAGTATATAGTTAGGACCAGTGGTGGTGGGTGGGAATTGGGGAAGGGTAGGGGATCGGAGTGAGCCCGAAGGGCGAATGGAGCTGGTTGGAGCAGGTAAGTAAAAAATTTCCCGGAGTCAATCGGAGCGGGCTGGAGCAGGTAAGTAAAAGATTTCCCGGAGTCAATCAGTGAGGAGGAGGAAAATCCAGAGGCAAAGGCAGTAGGCAATAGGGGGGATACACCACAGGCACAAGGACAGGGAGGGGTCTGGCTGCTGGCTGTCTGACTCAGTGTCATAAAATTCCAAACAAGCTAGGTAAGAGATACCTAGAAAGGTCAGACTAAGCTTAAATAGTGGGTACAGTGACACTATTACTAATACACTTTAATGTTTAGGACCAGGAAGGAGACATATTTTCTTGTTTGGTTAACACAGGAAAGATTATAGTCCAAGTCAGCAGAATAGGATGACCACTCATTGGGATGGCTTGAAGGTAGATTTGTAACAAGATCCTTTATGACCCAGAGGTTCTTTCATGCAGAGTAGGGGGGTAAAGTTTCTTGTTTGGTTAACACAGGAAAGATTATAGTCCGAGTCAGTAGAATAGGATGAACACTCGGGATGGCTTGAAGGTAGATTTGTAACAAGATCCTTTATGACCCCACAGGTCCTTTCATGCAGAGTAGGGGGGTAAAGATAACATACACTCATCTGAGGCCAGGGACGCCCAGCAGCCAGGGCAGGTACCAAGAAAGAAAAGATAATATGGCCTTACATTATTTATTTAATACAGGAATTAAATAGAAACTATGATTACTAGGACAGTCATTGAGCTACAGTGGAACACTAATTTAATCTGATGTGTAAACCACTGCAGACCAGTAATGAAAATGTTCTACTAGTCTGTAATAGAATATGAAGTTTAATACAGCAGGAATCAGTAATACAAGTATGTCCTTTATCAGTTAGGCTACCAAGCAGAGTTGCCACCTGTCAGAAAATGTTCCTGACAGTCAGAAAATCAGGGTCTTTGTCAGGAAATGCAGAAATAAAGTTTTCTGTCAGGAAATCCAAAGAGCTGTCAGATGGCAGTATATTATAGTTACTGTATGGAATGTTCAGCATTTTATATAGGAAAAATGAACAGATCTTTAAGGGAGAGTGTTTAAGAGATATTAGGAATAATAAAGAGAGTAATGCACTGGCAATGCATACTTAGGAGTAAGGTTTGCATCACACCTTCAAATTCTTTGTACTTGAGATAGTTAAAGAGAGCTCGAGGTAAGGAGATATTAAAAATAAAACAGAGTTAGCTGAGCTCAGATGGATAGAACACTTTAATGTAGATAAAAGACCAGGCATTAATGATACTCTGTCCATTAAACCGGTATTGCATACATGCACACTCCCCCACTGACATAAGCATTGCATTTGGTTTTTTATGTATGTGTATTTATATGTCGACAAGGTGTTTGTGTGAAATGTAGATTTTTTAATAATTTCTGGAGGTATGCCTTTAAGCTGACTAATTAATTAATTACCTAACCCAGGGCAATCTTTTTAAGTGCTTTGGTATCTGTTTTATTATATTTGAGTCTGAAGAAGCGACTGGAAAGTCATGAAAGTGCTTACTCTTTTTTGTTTTATTAAAGTTGTTGTACACCGAGCTGTGGTTGATCCTCTTTGGTTTATAAAGAAATATTATTATTTTACTTGCAGAGAACCTTCACCTAGTTCCTGCTCTTTTTTGATAGTTACTAGGGTATCAACCTGGAGGTCATTTCAAGCCTAACTGTTTCATCTCAATGTATTACCATAGATACTCTAGTCAATACCCAGGATTGTATTTTGTAATGACTGCCCATGCACAGGAGGGTTGTGGGCACTATCCCCTGTAAGAATTGATAGTCTTGCATCATCTGGTACAAGACTGTGGATCACCAAGCAGGCTGTGGCCTGCTTCTCTTCTTGGGATTAGTGCCAACATTTTGCTTCTGGTGAAAGAAGAAACAAAGGAGCATTGCATCCCAACAGAGTGAAACTGTCATGAGAACAGCATTAGTAGTAGTCAGGCAGTAGCCATTCATGTGACTCCCCTGTTTTCATCATTCTTGACAAGATAATTATTTGTTTTCAGTAAGTACTGCTTGATTTGTTTCTAGCTTCAGAATATCTGCCTAAATACTTCATCTTTATATTTTCAGGGTCTATGTATTAGTTTCCCCTCAAGTGTTTGGCAGTGCTGTGTACAGACTCAGACACCTTGAATGACATTTTTCCTGTAAAATCACAAATAAAATTCCTCTTATACCTTGTTGCACACAGGACAACTAGTTTGCAGTGACAAGCACCGTCCATATCGTTGTAAACCAGATACACCTAACAATGATTGATATTCTCACTCCAACTGTCTAATCAATAAAAAGGGGTCTGTTGCTATGGATATGAACTTTACTTCTGTCTCCATTAATGGCTTGTGGATATAGGCATCCTGAGGCAATGTAAAAATTGCCTCATGTTTGCTGACAACTAGTTAATTCTCAAAAAACTGATATGGTATGTGGCAGATGTATTTGCACAATGTCACTGGAGGAAATATTCCTAATGTCAATAAGTTGTCAGTTGTACACACACTGCACCCATCATGCACAATTCAAAGTAGACATATCAACACACATATGCTGAGGCACTTACATGTAATCTTCCTATACTACAAAGACCTCCTAGATGAAGTACACATAACAAATACCCTCAGCAGTCCCAAATGCACTCTTTCAAAACAACATCCACATCAACACATAGACCACCATCTTATGAAGCCTCTACCTCTAAGCCCATAAGGCAAGCCACCACACAATCCAACATTCTTGTCATCAGATCCTCCATTGTGAGACACACTGATGTCCCTCTCACCAGGCTGACTAAGGAGAAAGTTACAGTCAGTTGCTTATCAGAGGCTAGGATCCACCCCATTATGCATACACTCAGGTCATTGGGCCACAATTACCAATAATACTCAGTCATAGTCCATGTGGGAGTAAATGACCTGAGATGTACATCCTTATACTATATGAAGAAAGACATCATGGAGCTCTCAGAATATGTGTCTCAGGCTGGTATGAGCCTAGCACTGAGCAGCATCTTGCCTTCTTCAAGGATGATGGCACAATATGAACAAAAGATGGTTCACTTTAATAATTGGCTTAGTTTCTAGTGGCATTCTAAGGGGGTGCAATATTTGTCAGCATGGAAGGAGATGGTCAACAGACCACGCTGCTTTGCCAAGGATGGTCTGCACCTCTCCCCTCTAGGCTTTTGAATATTAGCTAAAACATTGTCTTCACCCATAGTGCCTTTTTTAGGCAATGCCAAACTGAAAGTACTTCCAACATAACAAATCAAAACCAAGAAAATCTAAAGGAATTACTGCTCAATGCTAGGAGTCTAAACAAAAAAATCCACTTCCCTAGAAGCTCTCTTTACCCTAAAGAAGGCTGATGTCTGTGCAGTCACTGAGAAATGGTTTAAAGCCATAGAGAGCACACCAACAGTGCAAAGTTATAATGCCTTCCACACATTTAGGCAAGCTAATTCACAGCCAGGTAATACAGGTGGAGGTGTCTCTATTTACATCAAAAGTAAACATACTTCAAGACCAGTCAAACAGGATAATGCATTTAAGCTGCTCAATGCAAAAATCACCATAGGTAAAATCCAGTACCACTTCCTTGCAAGCTATAGGTCCCCATCTATGAACAAGGAAACCCATACCATGTATTTAAACTTATTAGAAACACTAACCATCCAACCCAATACTATATTCATGGGTGACTTTAATTACCACACTATTAACTGGGAATCCTTTTTGACACCAAACCTATATGCACAGAGATTCCTTGATTTTGTTAACACAAACTCCCTGGAACAGATAGTCAATACACCAACCAGGGGTGCAGCCATACTGGATCTAGTCATCAATAATATGGGAGACTGCTGCACACCCCCTACTGTAATGCCTTCCCTGGTAAGGTCAGACCACAAAATATTCTCCTTTGAAGTAAAAATAAAACCTAGACCCCAGCTAAACCTGGAATATTCAGGAAGTATTCTTAGGCTAACCTCCTGCTGTTAAGTGAAAACCTGGCAAAATTTCAAGCCCCCATAAACCCTGTGAACACTGCTGCCTATGCAGAACTGTTCACAGAAACCCTGTACAAGCATGTTAATAGCTGCATAGAGGAAGCTATACCCACCAGGAATATGTACACAACTAACTCAAAAAACAAGCCACCCTGGTGGAATCACAAAATCAATAGGCTGTATAACAGGAAGAAGAAAATCATGGCAAAAATTAGGAGGTGCAGCACCCAGCAGTATAAAAGTACTCTCATCAAACTAAACAAACAAGTCAGAGGACAAATAAAGACTACCAAAACCAAATTTGAGGTAAGTTTGGCCTCCCAGGCCAAGGACAACCACAAAGCATTATTTAGCTATGTCTGCAACCTCAAAGGCAATACACAATTGTATGCAGAGCTCATTGTAAATGGAGCCACCTATACTGAGCCAGAAATATAGCAAACCTCCTGGCTGATAAATTCAGCTCCAACTTTACCCCCCCCAACCTTCCCTCAGGAAATATCTTGAATATAACCCCCCCCTACTATCAGTAGGGAACAGGTCCTTAATGCACTCTCTAAGACCAAGTACACTGCATCAATGGGCCCAGACAATATCCCAGGATGTCTTTTAAATAGCATGAAACATGACCTATCAGGGCCTCTGGAATTACTATTTAACTGTAGCCAACATTCAGATTTTGTGCCTCATGAATGGAGAAATGCAACAGTCATCCCTCTGCACTAAGGTGGGCTAGCTACAAACCCTGGAAATTACAAACCCACTCACTAGTCTTATATGTAAAACCATGAAAAGAATTATCATGGAGATAATCAACAGAGATATAGTAAACTTCCAGACACTGGACCCAACCCATTATTGTTTCATCAAGAGTAGATCATGCCTATTCAACCCAGTGGGCTTCTTTGACTAGGTCACCAAAGTAATGGATGAGGGCAAAATCATTCACACAGCCTGCCTTGACCTGGCCAAGGCATTTGACACAATACCCCACTCGGGCATTGTTGACAAACTCAAGAGGGTAGGTACAAACCTGTATGTCACCTGTTGGATAGCCAACTGGCTCACAGACAGGACTCAGGAAGTTAGAATTGGGGACTCCACCTCTACAAAGAGGCCAGCCATGAGTGGATTCCCTCATGGATCAGTCCTTGGACTTTTGGCATTTACTTCTCAGAAGTCAAGGCCAATGTCATTGGTCTCTGGTTGACTAAATTTGCAGATGATTGCAAATTAGGAGCTGTCATTGAATCTCATACTGACAGAAATGTGCTCGACAAGGGGCTGACACAGGCAAATAGCTGGTGTCAGAGCCATGGACTAAAACTAAATTCCAAGAAATGCATAATAGTATCCTTTGGGAAGTCATCCGTCCCTGGAAGCTATCATATTGACAACACACCCCTTATAGCTGAACCAATAGTCAAGGACTTAGGAACACACATAGATAGTAATCTAGCCTTTGACCATCACATGTCTACAGTGGTGAGGAAATCATTCTATGTGGTGCAACTTCTAAACAAAGATATAACATCTACTATATCCAAAAAAGTCATTGTTCCATTGTATTCAGCATTCGTCAGACCTATCATTGAGTACAATGTCACCTTTGGTATGTACCTTAGCAGGCACATCCAACTGATGGAACGTCCACAGACGTTACTCACTAAAAGAATGCAGGGCATATGAAAATGTCCTATGCAGACTGCCTCAAGGCACTATCCCTGTATTTTGTCTCCTACAGGCTTTTGAGGAGAGATCAATGTCTCGCAAACAGGGCATTTTCAGACACAACTCTGATGGACCTCCTGCATATCCAGAAAACAAACAGTACCAGAATTGCCCATTTTAAAGACTTAAACCTTACCTGTGATATAAATGTAACCCGCTGGAGAGATAGATATGTATCCCAGAGACTACCCTGTCTCCATGTGAAGCAGAGTTCCTCCCTAACCCAATTCAAGTGCAACTTGGACAATTGGATGGGAAAGTGGAAATTCATCCCTGATTTGGTATCTATGTCTCTAATGGACACAAGTAACCTGTAAATGGTTCATCTCCCAGCCAATGCTTACACATATCAAGGGTATCAGAACTAGTCAGAGATTTGGGATTCATGGCTAGGCTTAAGAAGGCCCTTGTGGCCGTTAGCCTGGTAAACACCTATGAATCTATGAAGTTATAGTACCCCATCTACTTGTCAGGTTCCTTTTGAACAGTGTCATAGAGGCACTCTCCTTCACATGAATTGGAAACCTATTCCAAAGATGTGGCAGTCACTGGGAGACAAATCTGTCCCTTCAGCATGTCCTATTCAAGTTGCAAGCCATATTTAGGTCCCTGGAATGTGTAGCTTTAATCCTGTTTGATTTATGGATGTACAGCAAATTCATTAGCTTTGGGTTAGAGATTGCTCTGTAAGCCAGACATAAGTCTCTCCTAAGAAGTCTATATGATACTGAGTATAGTGACAGGGAATTTACTTTGTCTGTGTAAGGCACGTGCCTGAGTCCCTTGATCTTCTTAGTTTGAAACCTCTGAGGTCTTTCCAATTGCTACAGGTGTATTGTATGATACATGCCGAAAGGGGAGTTATACTCGATTATGGGCCTGATTAGTAACAAGTATGGAGGAGTTATAACCTCCTTTGCTCTAGAGGTGACTTTGCTTATCAAGTGTGCTTAGCAGAAAGCCTTCCATACTACAGTAGACACATGGTAGTCAAAGTTAAGGTCACAGTCTGCTTGTGATCCTAGATCTCTTACCACTTTGTAGGTACATAGAGTGTTGTTGTTAATTTGACAGTGTGAAGGTACATTGCTTTTACCAAAGGGAATGATGATGCATTTCTTTGCTATCAGTTTGAGACCATGACTAAGACACCAGTGCTGATCTGCGTAAGATCTTCCTGAAGTATAATGACATCATTTGATGATTCAATAATTTCACCCAGTTTGCAGTCATCCACAGACTTGGTCAGCACTGCCCCTTAGTTTTGGCCTGAACTTCTGAGAAGTATATAACAAGCAGAAGGGGGCCCAGCACTGACCCTTATGGCACCTTGCTAATGACAGGTCTGCTGGTTGATGTGGAGTCACCCACTTTGATAGTGTGTGACTGGTTTGTGAGCCAGATGGCAACCCACCTTACAATAAAGGGGTTTACATTCAATTTGCTAAGTTTATTGGTAATGCCTGAGTGTGAGATTGTGCCAAAGGCTTTTGCCAAGTTGAGGTGTGCTTGTGCACAGATTTGCCTTTGTCAATGGCCCTGGTCACACTTTTGAAGAATTCTTCCAGGTTTAACAGGAGGATTTGCCCTTGATGAAGCTGAATCGGGTTGGAGCCAAGGTTTGGAGGTAGCCTATGTCTTTATGAGGTCCAGGATGATATGTTTCATGGCTTTACAGATAAGGCTGGTCAGACTTATGGGTCTATAATTCCTTGGTTCTGTTGCTAAGCCACCTTGGTGGAGGGGAATAACTGTTGCTGTTCTCCATTATTCCAGAACAAAGCCTGTGGTTAGGCTGTGATTGAATAGGGTACTTAATGATGATGCTAGTTCATGTTTTTGTTTGTTTAGAAGACAGCCTGGGATGCTGTCTGGTCCATAGAGGCTGCGTTTTTTGCCTTAGACAAGGCTTTAATGACCTGCTATTTGGATATGTAGGGTGGGAGGAGAGTTGAGGACAAGGTTTGTGATAAGTTTGGAGGGAAAAGAGGAGTGAAATTTTCAGCAAATCTGTCTGCTAGTAGGTTTGTTATCAATGCAGGTTCAGTGTGTGTGATACCATTAGTCACTAGTTTGGCACATGCTTGGGTCTTACCTTTTAAGCTATGTATGTAGCTGTAAAAGGTCTTATGGTTATCCTTTGCTGTGATTGCTAAATTTTTCTCAAAGTTACTCTTAGAAAATTTTACATGTTGTCTTATTTGCCTGTTGAGGCTGAAGAGGGTACTTTTCCATTGTTGGGACCTCACCTTAGTTTTCTTAGACAGCAATTTGTTGGAAAGTTTGTTGATGCTTGATGTCCACCAGGGCAGCTTGCTTTTACTTGGGGCTCTGGCTTTGATTCTGTCTGAAACAGCCTAGTCTATACACTTATACAAGTGATTGTACAGGGGTTTTAGTGTAAGCTTTGATGTATTTATCATGTCCAGCTGGGGATGGGGAATGGAAGGCATTTATACTTTTCCTTAGGAGGGTATAGTTTGCTTTAATGAAGTTGTTTTAGTCTGACTTCATCCTTTGTGAGTTCTTGTGTTAGTGCCAGTTCCAAGATGACTGATT
This sequence comes from Protopterus annectens, assembly GCF_019279795.1. NCBI lineage: Eukaryota > Metazoa > Chordata > Ceratodontiformes > Protopteridae > Protopterus > Protopterus annectens. The sequence continues at coordinate 1,921,354,361 of NC_056735.1, forward strand.
TGTGGTCAGATTTGATTAATGATGGTCCGACAGTTCAAGAGTATAATGCGATCCACATCTTCAGACCACAAAATTAATGTGTGAGAACCAAAGGAGGTGGTATGGGGCATCTGTTTGCCATGTTAGTGAGGACCAGATCTAGTATGTTTGTTCCACTTGTTGGGGTTTAAACAATGTGTTCCAGGGCATTTGAATTAACAAAGTCAAGGAAATTTGCACTAGTGAGTTAGGGCTAGAGTAGGTTTCCCAGTTGATGTTGGGTTAATTGAAATCCCCCATTGCCATAGTGTTTGGTAATATTTGGAATGAGTCCAGTTTGGTCAAGTAGGCCTCATGGGCATCATGATCCATGGAGGGGATCTATAACTATCTATGACTTGAATGGAGGTCTTACCCACAGTAATATGAACTTGGAATAACAGCAAGTATTTGTCCAATCTAACTAGATGGGAGGTGAGTTTATCCCTAATATAGATAGAAACACCGCCTCCTTTGGTTCCCATATGTTCATTTTGTGGTCTGAAGGTGTGGAACACATTGTGCTCTTGCACAGCAGGGGGTACTCTCTGAGGCCTTGAACCAGGTTTCTATGACTGCACAGACAGCTACATCCTGCAGTGAAAGAAGTGCTTCCAGGGTGTGCTATTTTTGGTTTAAGCTCCTCGCATTTAGCAGCATAACCCTTATTTTGTTATGGTTGGCAATTTTCACACTGGCAGTTTTGTTTTTGAGATCTTGCCATAAAAAGGCACTATGGGGGTGGCAAGATCCTTTTCCAGCAGCGAAAGCCTAGTGGCACCTGGTGCAAACCATCTCTGGCAAAGCAGCCAGGTTTGTCAACCATGTCATCCCAGGCAGACAGAAACTTGATCCCCTTTGAATGACACTAAAAACTAAGCCAATTATTGAATTGAATTATTGAAATATCATTAATGTGCTTATGACTCTTCTGTAATCACTATTGCTGACACCCTCTCAGACTTAGATTCCATGACTCAGAAATCCTTCAACTTTGTCAAGACCCGGCTTTCCCACAACCAGCCAATTCTGAATGCTAAAAAGAATAAACTCTTACTTTTTCTCCCTAAAAGCCTGAATAACCTCAAATCCACTTTTACTATCTAGTCTCTAGATAATACACCCATCTTAGTCGAACCCTACACAAAATGTATAGGGTTTTAATAGACGACCAACTGAAATTCGATTTGCATGTCAACAACTGCATTAAAAACCCATCAAAAACTTGGCCTTTTATATAGAAATAAAAAGTTCCTATCCAACAAGGCCACGGTTTCCCTCTCTCATGCCTATCTCCTACCTAGCCTACTGTACAGCTCTCAGATCCTCTCTAACCTCCAAACCACCCTCCTAACTAAACTAGAAAATACCTATAACAAACATGTGGCTTAAATACTAGAATGCAAAAACTTAAGAAAACTTAAAAAAAACTCAAAAGAAACGGTGAGGATGTTTACTCCAAGCCCTAGACCAATCACCCTTCACCAGACAGGTCTCAATAGGCATCAGGCATACTTCTTTCACAAGGGTGAAAAAGGTCCATTCCAATCAAAGATAGCTTAGAAAATGTGCTTGGAGTACAACAGCCACCATAAATAGACCCAGATGCAGCAAACCTGTATCTGGACTATGCCACAGCCATTAGCAACCCCAATCTAGGTGAGAAACAACAACAAAATGTTTAAAATAGCAGGAAAAACACCAAGGAGACAGAAACAATTGGCCTAAAAAGTAAACAAATCAGTTATCCAAGACACTGCTTGGCAGAAAAAATAGAGCCAACCAAAAAGATGCCTTGCAAATAGTGAAAAGTAGCAATAATTATCTTGCAAACAGTGAAAATAGCAAAAAAAAAAAAAAAAAAACAACTTTGCAGGCAGTGAAAACAGCAACCAAATACAATTTAAGAGGCACAGCAAGGCAGTAAAATGCAGTGCAAACCATGCAGTTTAGTTTACAGTATGAAAATACAGTATTGAATAAGCAGGATGCAATAAAACATGCAGCAAATAGTATAATCAAGCAAAATAAATTAAGCACTTTTCCAGGCAGAGCCTAAAATCGGTTCATAAGGATCAATTATCTACTCTATTAAGCATGTATGTATGCCCCCCACACCCCCCCAATTTAATATTCTCACTCCAGGGTTGCACTGCAGTGGGGCAGGGGCTATATTCCATTTTCGACCTAATGAAATTCGACCAAGTGAGCTTTCAGTCAAATGAGCTTTTAGTGAAGTGAACTGCCTAGAATCATTTTCGACTAAATGAAATTCGACCAAGTGAATGGAATCCATATATATATATATATATATATATATATATATATATATATATATATATGTGTGTGTGTGTGTGTGTGTGTGTGTGTGTGTGTGTGTGTGTGTGTGTGTGTGTGTGTGTGTGTGTGTGTGTGTGTGTGTGTGTGTGTGTGTGTGTGTGTGTCTGTATATTTATTACCGAGAAAGTCCATCTAAGCCATTGGCCCATTTTCAGCAGAAGTCTGGGGAGAAAAACTCTGATATACATATACATACATATATACATACACACAGACACACACACACACATATATATATATATATATATATACATATATATATATATATATATATATATATATATATATATATATGGATTCCATTCACTTGGTCGAATGCCAGTTAGTCGAAAATGATTCCAGGCAGTTCAGTGCACTGAAAGCTCACTTGACTGAAAGCTCACTTGGTCGAATTTCATTTGGTCAAAAATGGAATATAGCCCCTGCCCCACTGCAGTGAAACCCTGGAGTGAGAATATTAAATCGGGGGGTATGGGGGGCACAGCCCCCCACATTATGCCAATAGTTTTTACTAAAGATATATATATATATATATATATATATATATATATATATATATATATATATATATATATATATATCAATGCATTTCTAATGGATATACCTTCATATAACAGTAAACACAGTAAAATTATGTGGGGGGCTATGCCCCATACCCCGATTTAATATTCTCGCTCCAGGGTTGCACTGCAGTGGAGCAGGGGCTATATTCCATTTTCGACCTAATGAAATTTGACCAAGTGAGCTTTCAGTGAAGTGAACTGCCTGGAATAATTTTCAACTAAATGAAATTCGACCAAGTGATGGAATCCATACATATATATATATATATATATATATATATATATATATATATATATAGATATATATATATATATATATTTATATATATAAACTACACAGCCTTCTCTCTCTCTGTCCAAATACGATGATGTATATGCAGATGTATGTACATAACTTGTTTTACAAAACTTGTTGCAAGTAGCTGACAAAGATCAGAAAATAATAAAGAAGTGTTATCTAAAACGGTTAATATTCATTCAGTGAGAAGAAACTGATTTCTTAACAAGACAAATATAGTAAAGTCAGTTCATACATTGTTAAAAGTATTCTTTTCAGTTTTACTTAGAGCATTTTCTCTGCATGACAAGAACTGCTTGTGGTAGGGAGTGATGTAATTTACATGGTAAAGGGTACATTACATTCAATAATGGGCCTATTAAGAGGCGAATAAAGTACAACTATACCTTTTCTGGTCCTTGAGTAGGGAGATACCATGGAAGATAAGTTGTGCAAGGTAGAATGCTTTTTAATTAGACACAGAGACATTTTTCATAGTAGTAATAGCCTATTATCCCCTGTTGGTCATTTTATGCCTTGCCATATTTCACATCCCAAAGGTAAGAATCAAACCATGCACTTTGTGTTTTTGAGGTAAATACCTTAACCATTATGCAACTTCCTGATTTTAGAGGAATGTCATCTATATAGTAAGCTGTAGTGATGCTAGATTTGTCAAATTAAATTTGCTTGCAGTTCTTGGGGGTTGAGGGTAAGCCTATGATTAATACACAAAGCATTTGCTTGGTTCAGTCCTTCCTGGAAAGTATCAGAACAGCATCTGATTATTGATCTACTGATACAACTAAACTTTGCCCCATATGTAATGGTGAATTTGGACACAAAGTATGATGAAGAAAGTATGCTAGGCACAAATCATATCAATCATTGCTTGGATGGCTAACAGAAAAGGTAACTGGATTAATTCATACCTTGCCTTGTTATTTTTGTAGTGCACTTGTCTTAATTCACCATGATGATGTACTATTGTTTATTTATTTATTTTTTACATACATCTGCATATATATATATATATATATATATATATATATATATATATATATATATATGTAGATATATTTATTTCAGTCAAGTGATCTTTCAGTGCAGTGAACTGCCTGGAATCATTTTCGACTAACTGACATTCGACCAAGTGAATGGAATCCATATATGTATATTTATATATACATATATATATATATATATATATATATATATATATATATATATATATATATATATGTCTGTATAGATGTATAGATAAGGATAAATTGTGCTAAAAATGTTTTAACCTTTTTTATCTACAGTTGAATTCATTCCTTTTCAGAATAGAAACACTCATTCAATACTTAATGCTGATTATATGCATGTAGCATTAACTACGTCTTAATTTCTTGCAAACGTAATGTGTTCTTATATTGACAGTATATGCAGAGACCCAGCATACATGAAAAACTGTGAGCATTTTCTGCTCATACAATGTACTAAAATGCCAAATGGCATGTGTAGGTTTGAGTATGTCATTAACTTTTATTTTCATTGTTACTGCTTTTGTCTGCTGAGCAAGGCTAATATTATTAACAAGTATTAACATATGTATGAATGAATGCAGGGATGTAAACAGCATAGTTTGGTTATTTAACTGTGTAATTACATGATATGATGGCATCATTTCCTATTACAAAATGTTCTCCCTTGCTGCCTTGCTGCAACCTACATCAGAAGTTTACAGAGACGACAATTATTAGTAAAAATGTTTAAAATGTACTCATGAGAAGCAGAGCTTATGGCAAAAAAAGTAAGTGGTCCATACTTCAGACAGACAGTTGCTGATAGGATTTTAGCTCCACTGCTCTGAATGTGTGTTTTTTTTTGTTTATAAGCCTCCATACCTCAGTAAAGACAATGGATTGACTGACATTTTAGAGGAATAAGCTGCACAGGATTTGGCATGTACCATATAACCCTTACCTCACCTTCATTAAGGATGAACATTCACAGTTTCAGTCGAGTTCTTTCAAGCTGGTGTGTGATCCCTCAGGTATGAAAATGGAACCTAGTTCGATTTTTATACTATGTTTGCTCTCAGTGTGCTTTTTGGCCTCACCAAAGACATCTGCTTCCTCAGCCCTGTCCACCCATGAATGTTTTTGTGCAGAATACACTCAGTATGCCTGTTAATGCCTAGGGTTTAAGGTGCTTTGTCTGTCCTTATGAAAAATGCATATGGATTGAGAGAAAGGAATAGTTCTTGACTAGCCGTCTGGTTCTTAGCTGTGTGAGGAAAACATGTAGTGGGAATCCTAATGCAAACATCAGATATCTGAAATGTCAGGTGCAGAGAAGAAAGCAAAAATCATATAGAAAATATATTAGGAAATGCAAATCTTATTCAAGGAAGGCCATCTTCCCAAGTAGCAAATGATTTCATATTTAGTTCTTGTGATTATGATTTTATGAAAAGGATTGCTGTGAGTCAGCTCTACACAATGTTGACACATAAAATGGAGGGAATTCACAAAGAAATTAAAACTGAAATTTAGGAAATTATTCATATGATCTGCACTGAAACACACCATTAATGAGATATTGCATGTTTTATCACTTCACACATAGTACGTTATTTTATGAAACTGGGTAGTACCTCAGTGGTATAGATAACTGCACTCTCTCTCATTCAACCAAAATATATGCTATTTGTTGTAATAATGGCAAGAGATGCTTAGGGTTATTCTTTATGCAGTTTTATTGCTAGTAAATATCATTTGTTATCATTTCATGGCAGATTTGTAATTTGACTTATTGGGTACTTGGCTCCTATACTTGCCATTTTTTAAGTAGTTATTTAATCAGCTGGACTGGAAGCTAAACATGCAGTGATGTTTAATTTAACAGTGACTCAGGGATTTATAGAACTGTATCCTTAAATACATTCATTCATTAATTTTCATTTCGTATTATGAACTAAGATTAGAATAAAGGGAATAAATGCGGCAAATAGTATGTTCTTCCCACTGTACATGAGCTTATATGGTTATATTTTATTAAATATTTGAATTTACTTTTTTGTGTCGTTAAAATGTTTTTTCAGTTAATACAACACTAGTTTCATCGTCTTTCTTGCACTTGATGTTTGTGCACTCAAAATTACCTTCATGCTGGTTACCTTATTGAAAGGAGAAACTGCTCTTAGGGGAAAACAGGTACCTTACTGTACAGACTCATTGGTCCAATGGCAAAGATAACCACATGGAATGCTGGGTTCGGGGGGATAACTTCAATCCCCAGACAAGGCTTAGCGTTTACCTGTTCAGTTAGTGCTAAAAAGGCATATAATTAAAACTTTAATGCAGACATGGTCATTTTTGTTTGTTCTGTGCTGCAGTATTCCTGTATTGTTGCTTAGTTATGTCTGACTCATCATGATCTCAAGCATTGAAGCACACATGACTTGCCTTCTAATATCTGCTTTTCTAAGTTCTTGTAAGATCATATTGACTACTTCAGAAATGCTGTACAGCTTAAAATTATTTCAGTCTGGTAATATATACCTTTATCCTGGCTCACTAAATCCACTTTTTATTATGATACAGTGCAGGTGAATTAAGCAAAATTTGAAACTGTTTTTTCAGACACATACATCTTTGAATCTCCACAACAGGCAGTTAGATGTGCAACCTACATACTGTAAATAAATGCAGACAGCTCTAATAATAAATGGTGCTTACAAGAAGCCAAGGTATTTACTGAAAACCACAAATGTATTAACTTGGTTTAAGGATGACCAAATAATGTTTTGTTAAATAGCAATAAATAATTGTGATTTTAATGACTTCAGAGAGGGTAATGATCTGGGGATAGGTTCATAGGTAGGTACTAGGCTATCTGCCCGAGGGCATTTATAAGCCTAGCCAGAGTGTGTCGGCTTTTGCCGCACCATTGATTAATTAACTGATCCTCTGTCAAGCAGAGCCAATGAAGTGATCCCAGGGGTGTATTTTCTGTTACCCATCCACTCGTCAAGGTTTCTCTTGAAGAGTGTTAGTGAGGGGCTCTGCCTAATGTAGTTTGGGATTTTGTTCCAAAGCATGGGGAGTCTCTGTGACAGGAATCTATCCCTCTAGCATGTTCTATTTATTGTTGTGGCAAGGTTTAGCTCACTAGAACACGTGGCTTGCAGTGACTTGGATTTCTTTAGGTGGAGCATGTCCATCAATTCTAAGTTGGACATGGCTTTGTAAGTCAGGCAGAGATCACCTCTGAGTAAGGGATATGCCACTGAGTACAGCCGGAGTTTTTTCAGTTGGGCTGCATAGGACATATGTTTGAGGCCAGTAATCCTCTTTGTGAGGTACTTTTGTGGTCTTTCCAGCTGTTGGAAGTGTCTTGCGAGGTACATCCCAAATAGGGCATTGTACTCTATGATGGGTCTGATAAGTGACGAGTAGAGGGGAACTATAACCTCTTTATTTGTAGATGTGAACCCTTTAGTAATTAGATGGGCCACATAGAAGGATTTACTAACTACTTTGGCAATATGATTGTCAAAGGAGAGATTACTGTCTACCTGAGTCCCCAGATCTCTTATTACCTCTTCCGTATTAAGAGGGCTTCCACCTATGTGGTAATTTGTCGGTGTTTTGTTTTTCCCAAATGGGATGACTATGCATTTTTTGGCATTTAGCTTGAGGCTATGACATTGACACCAAGTGTCCATCTCAGTAAGACCCTTTTGGAGAATGTCCATGTCAGCTAGAGTGTCAATTATGGTTCCCACTTTGCAGTCATCGACGAACTTGGTTAGCCATAGTCCTCCTGTGTTTGCCTGTACTTCTGAGAAGTATATGCCGAACAGTAGAGGTCCCAGGACAGAGCCTTGAGGAACACCACTTGTGTCTGGTTTAGACATTGAGCCTGCTATTGTTACCGTGTAAGTTCTGCCTGTAAGCATGTTGGCAACCCATCTCGTAACGTAGGGGTTTATGTTCAGGCTGGTGGGTTTTTCTGTAATACCCGAGTGGGGAATGGTGTCAAATGCCTTGGCGAGGTCACAGTAGGCTGTGTGAACCACCTTTCCCTCGTCTATGGCCTTAGTGACTGCCTCAAAGAAGTCAACCAGGTTTAGTAGGCATGATATGCCCTTAACAAAGCCAAATTGGGTTGGGTCAGGTGTTTGGAGGTTCCCAATGTCTTTGTTAATGAGTTCCATGAGCTCCATAGCCTTGCAGACCAGGCTAGTCAGGCTTATGGGGCAATAGTTACCAGGGTCAGTTGTGGCCCCTCCTTTGTGGAGAGGAATAACCATTGCTGTGTGCCATTCTATGGGCACATAGCCTGTGGAGAGGCTGAGACTGAACAGCGAGTTTAGGTGGGGGGTTAGTTTGTTCTGTAGTTCATGCAAGATGCAGCCTGGGACACCATCTGGCCCCATTGATGCTGTGTTTTTGGCTTTTGAAAGGGCTGTTTTCACCTGTGCGTCTGTGATTTATGGGACACTATACTTTTCCGGTATTGTTGTGGGCCCTTTTGGGGGTGAGAGGGGGGTGAAGTTTGCACTGAATCTATCTGCCAGGATTTTGGCAATATCAGCAGGTTCAGTATATTTTGTGCTACCTTGCACTAGTTCAGTGCATATCTGTGAGTTCCCACTTAGATTCTTAACATAGCTTAAGAAGGCTTTGTGGTTATCTTTTGTATCCTTGGTTATTTTTCTATTGAAGTTAACCTTGGATGATTTTATGAGGGACCTTAGTTTCTTACTGATACTGATCAGGGATGTCTTTCGTTTTTGGGATTTGTTTTTTTTTACTGAACTAGTTTCCTCCTTCTGTTGTATAGCCTGTTTATGGCATTGTTCCACCAAACTGGTTTCCTTCTGTTACAGGAGAGAGTCTTGTGTTTGCTAGGGATGGCACAATCCATGCATCCTTGCAGGTGCTCATAGAGTGCATTTGTACAGGTTTCTGCATCTTGGGCAGCGTTATCCTTTAGAGTGGGGCATGTGAAACTTGCCACCTCTGTCTTAAGTAAGGTGAAGTTTCCTTTAGAAATGTTTTTTACTGTGATTTCCTTAGTTGGGGGTGGTGGTTGGGTGTGGACATCCAGAGTGATTAGTTAATGGTCTGATCTAACCAGTGACGGGTTGACCTCCAGTGTGGAACACCTGTCGCCCATGTTGGTGATGACCAGGTCCAATATGTTTTCACCTCTGGTAGGGGATTTTACCAGCTGATCCAGGGCATTTGAGTTGATGAATTCCAGGAAGCGCTGGGCCTGGGAGTTTGTAATCGAGTAGTTTTCCCAGTTAATGGTAGGATAATTGAAATTGCCCATTATCAGAGTGTTCAGTAGGACCTTCATGTTTTCCAGTGTCTCCAGAAAGATGGAGTAGTGGTCCTGGGTCATGGAGGGTGATCTGTAGCAGGCCACAATTTGCATTGCAGATTTGCCCGATGTTAGTTGCACATCTCAGAGATCTCAGAGGTATCATGCTGTGCTGCACCACTAACCTGAAGGTGTAGGTATCCTTGATGAATATAGATACACCCCCTCCTTTTGTGTTTCAGTCCATGTTCTGTGGCCGAAACGTGTGGTATAAGTTGTAGCCTGGTAGTGCTGGGGTGCTCTCTGGAGCCTTGAGCCAGGTTTCAGTTACTGCACAGATGTCAACATTCTCCATACTGAGGAGTGCTTTGAGCCCATGCATTTTGAGATTTAAACTCCTGGCATTGAGTAGCATGACCCTCAGTTTTTTGTTAATTGTGCTGTTTAGAGAGGTGGGTTTGACTTTTGAGCTTTGCCTAAAAAAGGCACTATGGGGGCAGCAAGAGCCTTGGCCAGTATTTGAAATCCTAGAGGTGATAGGTGCAAGCTGTCTCTTGCGAAGCAACGCTGCTTGTTGAGCATGTCCTCCCAGGCTGACAGACACTGGATCCCCTTTGAATGACACCAGAAGCTTAGCCAATAGCTGAAATTGATCATTTTTTTCTTTATACTGAGGTATCATTCTTGGTGAGGTCAGGATGCTACTCAGGGTCAGGTTCATACCACCCTGGACTACATGATCAGAGAGCTCTTCCATGTCTCTTTTCATGTAGTCCAGGGAGGTACGTCTCAGATCATTCACACCAACATGAACAATTACAGTCATATTTGTCCTTGTTCTGGAGTGACCTGAGTGCTTGTGTTAAGTGGCGGATTCTGGCTCCCGACAGGCAACTAACAGTAACCTTCTGCTTGTTCAGCCTAGTGAGTGGGACGTCAGTATGCCTGACTATAGAGTCACCTATTACTAGGGTGTTAAGTATGTTATTTCGGCTTAAGGGCTGTGATTGTGCTGCACACTGATTTTGTGTTTTATGTGTTGTATGGTTTGTGATGGGAGGTGCAGGTTGTTTGGGTGTCTGCTTTGGAGGTCTCTGATGCTTTTACAGTTTTTTATTTAGAGCCTCCGAGTATGATTTTGTGTATTTATGTGTATTTTTTTGCCAGTGCTGTTTTAGTAGGTCTATGTGTGCCTGGAGGTGTGGTGCAAGTTTTAACCTTCTCCTCTTGACTGTCTGTTCCAGTCTTGGGTGAAGACAGCTTAGCCTCCAGTTTGGCTGTATAACTGTATCTGTCACATATGTTAGTGTTTTGTGGTAGGAGGAGAGGGTTGTTTGTATACATGATGCAGTTGTAACATTGCCTCAGGATACCCAGATTCACCAGCTGGACTAGAGAGTACACCTGAAATTGCCCTTTGATCATGCCTGAATAGTAGGGTAAGCTGCTTAGTCACTTGGTTGGTGAGGGGTGAATAAAGAGCCTTGCCCTGCTGGGCAATCAAGTGTCAGGGTATATTAGTGCTTGCTATTAGGTCTGAGCAAGTGCTGGGCTGTAGGATGCTTTTTGAGTGCTTAGGTTGAGCGTTAGACTAGTTTCAAGGGAAAAACTAAAGAGGAGACTTAGTAGAGCAGGGAATAATTTAACTGTAGCTAACCGGCGCTGCCCGGCATGCAAAACCATGCAAACACAGTTTTTATAGTAGGGAAATGAAAGAGAAACAAATTAGCCCAAAATGGCCAATAAACGACTAACATCTGGGCTGGAATCACTCCTCCAGGCACAGATAGGCTGCTCAAAGCTCCCATCTCTCACAGGTGAACAGAGAAACTTCCTTCTATCCAAGTAAGGTATGGGCAACTCAGAAACTAGTATCACAGCCCTGAATTAGCACTAGCCTGAAAACTGGACTATACTAGCTTAGAAAGGTGGGAAAGAAGGAATTTGTTTTTTTTTTTGTTTGTTTCTTTGAAAAGATATGGCAAAAACAGTAAAAATACACTTAAAACAGCTTTAAACGACTACAAACAATCAGAAAAGGCTATCACATTAGTGTTTAGCCTACAACAGTTAAAGAAATTATTTAAACAAAAAACGACTTTTTAAAAGTGCAGGCAGTCAAAAAAGTACAATATGTGAAAAAAAAAAAAACTTTTAAATCACAATAAACACTGGAAGATCTGCGTTTAGGCGGAAAACAGTTAAGTACTGCAAGAAAGTACAGAAAACTGATACTTAATCACTCCAAAGTCTCTCTTCTAAGCTAGAAGGTTTGTATCAGTTTAAGGCTTTCTAGTGCTACCCAGTAGGTTAGTTACAGGAAAGATGGGAAACAAGTGCAGATGTGGTCTTTTAAACCAGAAAGTTGAAAGAGACGGAAAAACTGTCCAAATGGTCAATAAACTACAATTTCTGGGCCAAGAAAGCATAATGATTGTAGTGAAAATATCCTTTAAATGTTTTATCAAGTATTTTAACAGCAGAAGCCTTTAACTATACTTCAGTGAGTTTCTGATGCTGAAACTGCTAAACGAGTTGAAAAGACTCAAAGCCCGCTGGTCAATAGATCAGTTCCTTGACGAGCATTCACAATTAGTGGTCACTACTTTCAACAAATAAATATTTTTAGCTATTTTCAATAAATAAATATTTTACAAGGAAGAGAATCCTGCCTGTGCATTCCATGTTGTTCCCTCTTACTTACATACATACATCATTTCTGAGATGGACTTGCCAGGAAGGCAGGAGATCTGCCCCAGTACTTTGAGTATATGTCATTTTATGGAAAAAAAAACTTTGTCAAATGAATTACAATAAAAAATAATCAAACACACAACCCACTGAAACTCCTGAATGGAATTTAACATTGGTCCAGCAGGTCACCTTTCGCCAATAACTATGTTCCCCGCATTCCCTGGATAAGTCTTAAGACTAGTCAAAAATGAGGCACATCCAATAAATTATATTTGATAAGATGTGTTGCAACTACTTTTTCCTGAATCGTAAAATACTTTGGCCTCTTTGTGATCTATCACTTGAATGTAATCCAGATCTTCATAAAGGGCTGTTCTGCTCCATCCAAAATTGTGGTGCAGATTCAGTAAAGCCTACACAGCTTGCTAAAACTGTATGGGTGTTGTGACTCAATGCACACATGCTAGCATGCTGATTTGTATTCAGTAATCTGCTTTGCACTATATGTAGAGCTGCGCAAACATGGTAAACATTGTTGAATGGTAATTACTGCTTAAACAACTGAAGTGTATGCCAATCAACCAATTCGAGATGGAGGAGCTCTTCAACAAGCTATAAACCAATCATGTACATTCAGTGCAGGTTTTAGTTTTGAGTTCCAAAATCTATTGGAATATAGCCATTGAAAGTACTGTAAACAGAAAGAATGTTAGGGGCTGCTGTTGCTATTTGGCATGAGTATGTGCAACAGGCCCAAGTCTATGCTGCTGCTGCTGCTAATAGATCTTGGCCAAGAAGGAGAAGGGTGCTCAGACCCCATTTAACTTTTCATGGTCAGCATGAGGTGGTAATTGTAGAGCACTACAGGGTAGATAGAGACACACTACAGGAACTCTGCAACCTCAGTCATCCTCAAATGAGAAAAATGGGCTATCCAAGGGGAACCAATACCTATGGAAACTAAGGTATATGTAGCACTTAAAATATTAGCTACAGGAACCTTCCAGAGACCAAAAGGGGTAATGTTGGGGATGTCACTGGCATCAGCATTCAGGATACTCCCTTAAATCCTGAATGCTATGCTACAGCAATGCCAAGTGACTACATGCATTTTCCCCTTACAGCTGAGGGCGGAGCTACAACTATGCAGGATTTCTATCCTGTAGAACATTTTCCTGAAGTCCTGGGTGCATAGATTGCACACACATTGAGATCAATACACCGGGGAAGGGTGTACATAGACGGGAAAGGCTTTTACTCCATTTACTGGCAGGTCATGTAAAAAGTTAAGAGAATCATCCTGAATGTGAATGCTGGCAACCCCAACAGTTAACATGACTTCCATATCTGGCACAACTCTCAACCTTATCAGAGGTTTTCTAGGGGATATCCTATAAGGTCACTTACTGTGTGATGCAGGGTATGCATTCAAACCATGGCTGATGATGCCCAAAAGAAACGCACACACACCCACCAAAGAATGCCATAATAAGGCAAACACTCAGACAAGAAATATCATAAAGAATCTGTTTGGGCTGCTGAAGTCACTGTTCTGTTACATAGAGATATCAGGGGGAGCTATGCAGAACAATCCCTGTACTTGTACTGAAATTGTCACTGTCTGTGCTTATCCTTCACAATATTATCCTAAGAAAACAGCTTCAACAGGAACATCAAGGGAAAGGGGCACACATCTCACCACCACCGTCAAGGTCACCACAGCCACACTCAGGTGAGGAGTCAGATGGGGACCACCAGTTCCTGTGGGAGTTGGTAGACATACATGTGCACAATATGTCCATGCCCTGGCCAAGAGGCAATGGATAGCACACACGTGCACCACCTAAGGTGGTACAATGTTCATCCTCTGCACATACATACAGTAAAACTGATGCCATGCAATGCTCACAACCTTTACTTACCCAAGTAATGGCTGTGTACTGCTAGCATCACACAGACTCAGCCACAAATTAAAATGCTTGTAACTGCCAGACTATCTAGGTAAATGTTGAACCTGGAATAGGAAAATAGATGGCTAAGAACACAAATGCATGGCAGATCCTTGTGCACTGTTACTTGCTAATGTACCTAAGAAGAAGGTGGGTGAGTTTTACAGCTATGACATCAATATAGGACAAGACTGACTTATGTAAATAGATGTGTTCTCTATCAACTGATAGGCCATATACACACAATATAAAAACCTGTAAGAAAGCAGTACGATTTTCAAAAGAGCATCACAAACATATATGTGTGTGTGTGTATGGGTCTACTTTTTAATGTCGAAATTCTGAAATCTTGACTTTTAAAAAAAGTACCTAAAACAGTGAGATTTCAGAATCCCGACATTTAAACGTGGGTTAAAAAAAAAGAGAGAGACTTGAATTAAAGTGTTTGCAGGGGGGGCAAGTCCCCCTGCACCCCCACACCCCCCCTACTTGAATATACCAACTCTGAGATTGCTCTGCAGTGAAGAGAACGGTAATGCTCCTGTTGCATTTACCATTCTCTGCACAGTACTGTGATCTTGGAGTTGGTATATTTAAGTAGGGGTGGTGTGGGGGGGGGTGCAGCAAACAGTTTGTTTTGCTTTATTTTTGTTTTTTTTAACCCACTTTTAAATGTCAAGATTCTGAAATCTTGATATTTTGGGTACGTTTTTTTTAAAGTCGAGATTTCAGAATTTCAACATTTAAAAGTGTAGATATATATATATATATATATATATATATATATAAATATATATTAAACACTCAGTCAGATATGCACCTTGTTCATCAGACAAAAGACTTATATATCCCTGAATTCCAAAATGGAATTAAGGAAATGGTACAATTATCATCTTTTGCATAGGGTGTTGTTTGAGATGGCACAAAAGGTAGAGAATACAAAACGACACAGAAATGTTGATAAATTATCAAATGGCACCTGAGACAGAGTGAGCTGTGAGTCTTATGAATGACTCATGTACCTATGTGTGTGTGTGTGTGTGTGTGTGTGTGTGTGTCTGTATGGGCACTTAAGATGAAATATGTGTGTGTGTTTTTGCAAGAACACAGCCAAGCTCTGTGCTAGGTCTACTTCCTGGCATGTTGGGCAGTTGCAAGCTATGCATGATAGAGGTAACTGTTCATTATCATCACTGCTGACTGCAAGAACTGGCACAGCTAGGAGTTGCACTGTCATGTCCATGCCCATGTTCAGATCGTCTGTTGCTACCTGACTGTGACTGATGTTTGCTGGATGAGCTCTCCACACTAATATATACAGGACCAAAACCCCATGGCCTACCACATCTGAGTTTGGACACATCAATCACTGATGCAACAGTGGAAGTAATGTCACTACAGAAGTGTGATCAGGTACTGCCACATTGGCTAACATCAGATGATGCTGCT
>NC_056735.1:1921377474-1921411804 GCF_019279795.1 Protopterus annectens
TTTTTAAAACTAAGGAACAATATAAAGATAATTATACATAACAATAACTATGTATAGCAGTGGCCATCATATGAATTGTATGTGTGAATGATGGTATCTTGACAATTATGTTTCTGTAATTAAAAGTTTCTTTTCTGCCTTGGGATGGACTTCATACTTCACTGACAGTCATATACATATAAAAGTATAAACAAGGGCTTTGTCAGGTTACACATATACATGGCTAACCACTCACTCTTTAATGTGTCTATGTACTGAATGAGCATGCCTGACAATTACTTGTTCTGTGGCAAGGAGGAAAAACACCTATGTGGAAGAATATGTATTCTCTTTTTAACATAGATTTGAATCCCACATTGTACAAATTACTTTTATTACTGTGTAAAGCCACACAAAAATATGTCAAGTCATAAAATGTATAAGCCCCAATATGTCTGTAAAGTTAAGTCATCTAACAGGTTCAGCAGCAAAGAAGCCAACAACTAATGCCGTATTTTCAGTTTTATAAACTCTCTTCCCATCTGTTTGGCAATGCTGCTGTCCTTAATATTGCTCAAACATGATTGGAATGGTTGTTGTGTAGTTGTGCACTAGCTGTAAAATGTAATATCCCAAACTGGAGGGAAACACATTAACTGTTGCTGGATGACCTATGCTGACATGTCAGGAGCTATAAAAGAAGGTGCCCAATTTAGAGATTTAAGATAGTATAGAGGAGTCCAAAATATTCAATTGACTCATTGTAAAGTGCCACAGCCATAGGCTTTTGCAGGGGGCTGCACTGGGTCCCAATATAAATCAGACACTTGAAATAGTCTAGCCAAGGCTATCTCTGGTGTGACTGGCAGTCCATGCAGTGGAGTGCAATGCAGGCACCATCACAATGACTTGAAAAGACACCAGCAAGAACAAGAGAACCAGTTGCTGGATGAGTTTAGGATTGCTGACATCCCACAGTTAAAAAGACTGAGAGACACAAGTCTATGTATGCAGCACAAACTATTAATTATTTTATTAAAAGTATTGCTCTTCCATACATTAGTAGCAAATTAAGCATGCATGTTTTAGCTGTAAAGTCAAGTGCATGCTTCATTCTGTAGCTCAAGGTAATTGCAGGAGTCAGTCATAGTAGTGCATTCCGATGTTAGTAGTGTATTCCGATGTTATGGGTTGAAATGCCGCAAGTAAGAAATATACACTGAAATAACAAAACATATTAAATATTCATTTCTACAAACTTGTCATAAATGCCATGTATTTAACTAAATCAGTATTATTTAAAAAAAATGGGTGCAATATATGCATATTGTAAGGGTTATTTGGAACAATTCTCAATCCTATTTTGGATTTTTTTGAAGTACAGTTAATGGAAAAGTAAAAATATATTTGAATTGAAGTAATTTATTGTATGTGACATATGATGGTTCTAATTTAACTTTTCTTTTTTTTTTCTTACCCCATCCCTTATCTCTTTCTTTTTATTTTATTTTTATATATGTGATCACACTATTCTGATGTCATACATTTTTGACAACTGACAAAATGATTTCCAGCACAGGGAGGTAGACCATCTGGTGTAGCTCTCCTCCAAAGGCTGCCACACCAATGTCCAGCACATCTGGGATGCAATCTGGCAGTACTGACTCTGCAGCCACTGCAATACCTGGACACTCAACATCAGGTAGCATTACCACAGTAGTGAGTGCAGTGATACCCTCAGGGAGTATTGTTGGAGTGGAGATATCATCATCCAACAGGAGCTGCCAGGCATGGTGAATGAGGTTGTGGAAGATACCATTGGTGTATACCTCAGCCATATGAAGAAGATGCTCATTGGAATGCTGAGAAAACAAAAACATTAAAAACTGCAACAGGAAGCTGAGGAAGGAGGCAGTGATGACAGTTCTAAGGGGAGGACTAGATTCCCACTGTCCCCATGCTTGATGGCATGGGCCTACAAAGTTCTCCCTGTCAACAATCACGGTGCCCCACAACTTTTGTGTCCCTCACAATTCCTGTCTCTGTCTTGTTTTTCCTGTTTGTCTGTGCCCACTTCCTCACCTATCCAACATACCTGACCTTGACATACCTTCTTCCCTTACGCAACATTCCTCTCTTACCTAAATAAAATAAAATAATGGACACCTGTCCCACAAAAAAAAAAAAAAAAAATCCTGTACACATTTCTCCACTTTGCATGTTTTTTTGACAAACTTGACTCAGTCTAATTGGCTATACGACATGACTGCATCTTGTCACCCATCTGTGTTTTAGTGACAGTCCAAATTCATCCACTTTTATATACATGTTCATATTACACTGTGGAAGAAGTGGATAGTTTATGTTCTTCTGTAATTCCCTCCTGCAAATTTCTATATTGCTTCCTCTTTGCTTTTCTCCTTGCTTGCTCTCCAGTTCACCACTTTACTATTTACTCCATAGTCGCATCTTTAATCTGGTCAAAAAAATAGAATCACACAACATACAGATGGCAGAAACTCCCCCTAATAAATTCCTTCACTTTTTGTCCACTGCATTTGAATGTAATTTGGCATTGCACACCAATGCTGAGCAACAGGGAATAGCTCTTCATATCCTATGGCATACTGCAGTTACCTCCAGTCAATGATGCTTAAATTCAATGTGCTAAAGGAACACACAGTTACATCAGATTAAAGTCACTACTATGAAACATTTGCTCTAACATTTATTTAGACTGCTGAATGTATAAAAATGCAAATCCTTATGTGTACTGTTAACACAAATCAATTGACTGATGTTCATTTTTATACAGTACTTAACTGTCCCAGTTTCCTCTCACATTTGCAGAAATTATCACATTTCCTTATGTAATGCCATCCTGACAACATATATAAAACAATTAGACTGAGCTGGATTCAAACCCTGTGTCATGTGTATTAAAAATATGAGCTCACTGCTCTTACCACTGCTCTCACAGGGAATGTTAGGCAGTAGGTGAATTTCTTGCACTCAGTACTGTCCAAAGTGCTGATGGCCATACCCTGCCACTTACAGTGTTTTTGAGAAGGAAAGCAAACCAATAAAAATATTACTATTTTCCCATTTAAGCAGACAACCACATTTGTTCATTGCTTAACTCCCTGCGAAAGGGGAAGGCAATAACAATAGTCCTTAATGTTATAAAGGTTATCTCACATTTCCAATATAAAATACAGTATGAACACCATAGTATCTGTCAGCTACTTCTACCATAGCATATATGCATAAGCAATTCTCAAGTTAAAGTTGTATTCATTCATTGTTTATCTCACATGAGCATACACTTTGCCTGTGATCAAGCAAACCAATTTCTTGCAATGCACTAGGAAAAGAGCTGATTGGCATGTATTAGTAGGTTTAATGCCCAGATAGTCTTCATCTCATTAAAATTCATGTAAAAACACAAAGTGACTTCTTAGTGACTGAACACATATTTACTCAGACTCATGTCTGCCCTGCACCCATACACTTGAAAATGGATATGTCAGTAATAGTTCCTAAATCGTCAACTACACTACAAAAATAAATAACACAACTGCATCGTTACATTACTTAAAGGTTTATACTGACAACAGGGATTGAGGCATTTTATACATGTCTTAATGTGGGCATCAATTCATCACAGATATGAACATTTTTACATCCACAGTTGCATCCATGCTGATTACAAAAGTTGTGTATACGTGACTGTAAATGTAATGTGTACAAAATATCGAAAAACAAGTATATATGTCTCAGTTCTACAACATGCATCCCTGACAGCTTATTGCATCTAGTTTGCAAAACTGTATTTTAAAGTATAATCTGCACATTTGAATCAAAACAGGAAATCCAAAGTCCACACTTTATAAACACAACTGCCATAGCAGGATATGTTAATTACGGTATATAATTATGATGTCATCATCTATATAGACCACTATGACAAAGAAAAAGCATACTTCAGGGATGGCACAAATATTAACTACTGTGTTCTGCAGATGGGAACAAAATAGTTAGGTTGGGTTAACTTACCATAACAGCCACATTGTTTGTGTCTGTATGTATGTGTAAGTGTGTGTATTCATAGTCAGAAAGCATGAGTCTTAATCCTACTGTCAACTATCAAGTGTCATGGAGAACAAAAATGTTTGCAGACATGCAGACATACACTTCTATTTCATATAGGCCACTCAACATGTCCCAAACATACAGTGATGATGTCATCTGCTATAAAGTGTCTAGCAACAGTTTAAAAGTCAGACTTGTGCCGTGGCACTTGTGTTAAGTACTGTGCTTTTTTTGTTTGCATAACTAGTTAGTTAAAGGTTCTAATCTCAATGCAGTCAATGCGTGTATGTGCTTGTATGCAGTTAGAAGAGCATGAGTCTGTATCCTACTGTCAGCAACAGAGCACAAAATGTTTACAGTCATACATGCCAACACAGCCATTTCATACAAGTCTTCCAACATCTTCTTCCAAACAAAGAAACATTGGTGATGTCATGTGCTATAAATTGTCCAGCAGCACTTTAGTAGTCAGGGTTGTGCTGTGGTGCTTGTGTTAACTAAGTAGGTAAGCATTCTGATCTCACTGTTGTCAATGTGTGTGCATATTTGTGTTCAGATAGTTCAGATTCTGGAGACTATTTTAGAGCATTGTGTGAGATACTCCTCCTAACATCTTCTCAACATGCACTGATTACATCATGTGCAATACAGTGGCATATGATACTACAACAACCACGCTTATGCCATACCACTTGTGTTAAATACTGTGCTCTTTAGATAAGCAGGTAAGGGTTCTAATCTCACTGTGATCAACTTGTGAGTGTTTGTATTTAGTTAGGTCACAGACCATTTCAGAACAGTACGAGAGACATTCCTAATACCTTCTTCTTCTCAATAGACACAGCTGATGTCATCAGCTATAACGGGCTGCCTGACAATATGAAAATCAGACTTGTACTGTGGCAGTTATGTAAAGTACTGTGTTTTGCAGGTAGGAGTACTAATCTGACTGTAGTCTATGTGTTTGTGGTCAATTAGTTCACATTCTGGAGAACATTTTAGAGCAGCTTGTGAGGCACTCCTCCTAAAATCTTCTTCTCAATATACACTGATGATGTCATGTGCTATAAAGTGCCATCTACTACTATGAAAGTCAGATTTGTGCCATGGTGTTTGCACTAAGTACAATAATCTTTAGAGAGGTTAGTAGTAGTTTTGATCTCACTGCATACAACGTGTTGTGTGTTTGTATTCAGTTAGTTCACATTCTGGAGACCATGTTAGAATAGCATGCAAGAGACTCCTAATACGGTCTTCTACTCACCAGATACTGCTGATGTCATTAGCTATAAAGTACTGTCTGACAGAACAAACATTAGACTTGTGCAGTGGTGCTTGTGTTAAATAGTGTGGCCTGTAACTAGGTACATAGGGGTTCTAATCTCACTATATTCAATGTGTGTGTGTGTGTGTTTGTGTTCAATTAGTTCACTCTGTGGAGACCATTTTTGAGCAGCATGTGAGACTGGAGAACATATTAGAGCAGCGCATGAGACACTCCTCATAACATCTTCTTGTCAAAACACACTTATGGTGTCATCTGTTATAAAGTTCATTCTGATATTACAAAAGTCAGACTTGTGCTGTGATGCTTGTGTTAAGTACTGTGTTCTTTAAATAGGTAGTTAAGGTTTCTAATCTCACTGCAATCAACTTGTGTGTGTGTTCAGTTAGCTATCATTGTGGAAACCATTTTAGAGCAGCATGTGAGACAATCCTCCTATCATCTTCTTCTCAAAACACATTGATGATACATACTCTATAAAGTGTAGTCTGATCTTATTAAGTCTGACTTGTGCTGTGGCACTGATCTAGTCAACTTCAGTGTATGATCATTCACATCATATCTTGCAATTTTACACTGAGATGTGACTCCACATCTATTTCAGACACTCCTCCAAAAATATCTTCTCAGCTTACAATGCTGATATCATCTCCTATAAAGTGCACCATGGCACTGGTAAAGTCAGATATGTCTGGTGGTGTTTGCCTTACAGTGTATAAAATCCAGCTTCTATACTTCCACAGGTTTATGTATAATTCTGACCTCAGTTAACTGCTATGTTGGTGGAGTATTATAGTCATTATATAATCTTTTAAATCTCTTTTCATTTGACTCCCACTCAAGAGTACCTTTAACATAGTCCCATGAAGCCACTATCCCCTTTTTCCCCCTCTGTCCACATAGCATCCTTTCTGCAGAGGAATGGAGGATCTCATCATCTCAAAGATGCATACATACATCGTGAAGCAGAGTCTTTCCATGATGCTCTGCAAGTCAAGTCCAGACCACTGGATGTACGATTGCTAATTCTCTCATAGTGTATTGCACATGCCACATGTGGACAGAGACAATATGTAATACAATCAGATACATACACACACATATGTGCATACCCTTACTATATTTCATCCTATGCATATTGCAGTTTTTGTTAAAATGCCATAATAATGGCTAGAATATTATGTGATGTTGGTCCGTAGCCTACTAATGTCCTATGACCCTATGAACACTGTGCATGTCAATGTTGCTGTCATCTACTTGTGCTGTGTATAGCTGTAGATGTACAGTAGCTCTACAACAGTGTACTTCAATCTGTGATTTGATGTCCAGTGCTGTCATTTGAATACATGTTCCTTACATAGCAGTTGTAGTAATACCTCCCGAGAACTGTTGAGATGGGATGATGCTATGTATGTTGTTTATGGTTTACTATCAAAATCCTAAAGTGCACTTGTGCATTTTTTTATGTCACAGAACCATATTGTTGACACTGAAAACAATTTCATGTCCCCATTTCAAACCATGTTAATACTGATGGTTTGAAATTCGCTGTTATGAAAAATTTAGCCATTGGATTTCATTTGTCTTTTGGTGTTCATTGATGATGGTTCGCTATGTTTATGTTCAATTTTTAGACACTTTGAAATAGTACTTCGATGTAACACTAGTCGATGAATTGCACTTCAGGATTTTGATAATAAACCATTGTTTCCTTACTAAGGCATGTGCTTTTTGGAGTTTATAAACATTCTAGCCAGTTGTCATTCAACCATCACAGTAAGACTTGCAATATGACACAAGTGTGCATGTCTATGCCTAATATCATTAAATTCTCTGTGAGATGCATCAATGTAACACAGTACTGAGTGTTTTCAACTCACCAGACAACATAGCAGTTTATATTCACCTGGCTTTGCTTCTCACTGACTCAGTATGTGGGAAGGTGTGAAGACCTTGACCAAGTCACGATAGACAAAAATCTATGCTCTATGCACACATTCTATTTCTGTGTTCTTATTATGGAATATCAACAGTTTTAGCATGTACAACATTCCCTTGGGGAAACCATGCTGGAACAGATGTAGTGTTTGGATGTCAACTCTGCTCTTGTGACTGACATCAATGAAAATCCATTCCATTGTCTTTCATTTGAGGCTTGTGAAACTTAAGGGACTATAAGCACATGTGTATGATGCTGATCCACACTTGTGTAGGAGAAATAGGTCACTAATTTCAAATCTGTGTGGATAAAGGCAGTATTTAGACTGTGATTGTATAGGGTACCTAGTGCAGTAGTTCACTGGTTAAGACCATTAGGGATGCATACCAGAATGCCATCTGGTCCCATAGAGGCTGTGTTCCTAGTATTGGAGAGAGCAGTGACTACATGCTCTTTGTAAAGGAAGGTTGGGGTGATGTCAAATACATGTTGTGGTAAGCTGTTGGGTGAGTGGGGGGATAATTGTTAGCAAAGCATATCTGCTAGCTTGTTTTCAATTCACACACTGGTTCAGTGTTTGCAATGCCATCTGCAATTAATTCAGCACACATCTGAGTTATACCTTTGATGTTGCAGATGTAGCAGATGAAAGCCGTATGGTTATCCTTGGCTATGGTTTTGACATATTTCCCACAGTTGCTGTGTGAGGATTTTACAAGGTGTCTTATTATCTTGTTTAGGCTGGGGAGATTAGTTTTCCATTCTGGGATTTTAACTTTTGTAATTGTAAACAGCTTCTTTTGCATACTGTATAATCAAGTAATGTTAGACATCCGTCAATATGGCTATGATTTTCTTATTCTTTCTTTGATCCTATCGGGTATGTCTGTGTCTATATATTTGTGTAGATGTTTATACAGGACATCAGGGTATACCTTACTATAGTTGTCAATGTTTTATATGGAAACTGGAGTGCAGAAGATGATTTTACCATCACTTAGGATGGTGATTTTACCTTGGAAGATGTATGTTCAGCTGAGCTCTCTATTTAATTCTGTTCCTATTGCAAATTCTGAAAAAAAACTACTTTTTGAGTGGACTGAAACAGTGCAAGCTCTAAGCATGAGGGGCTACATTGGTCAATGCTATTTGTGAGGACTAGATCTAGAATATTACAAACACTTGTAAGGGGGTGCAGTGTTAGTTCCATGTCATATGTGTTATCAAAGCCCAAGAATTTATGTGCAAGTGAGTTTGGCTTCGTAGATGTTTCACGATCAATGTAGTTATAGTTGTAATAATCCCTGAGTAGGTTGTGTTTTTCAACTTTAATTGTTACAAGTACTTGTGAATAGGCTGTGTGGCTTTTCTTGTTCATTGAAGGGGACATATAACTGATGAAAACATTTAGGGGTTTCATAGCCACAGTAAATTAGAGTTACATTAACTCCATAGACTTTTGTTTTCAACTCCTGCAGAGGAGGAACTAACCTCAATGAGGAGAAATAATCGACCTCGTGTGGTTCCTGCAACTTCAAATTGCAGTCTAAATGTGTGGACAGCATTGTAGCCTTGGAAGACCAGGCTACTTATGGCTACCTTGCATCAGGTTTATGTGACTGCACAGATGTCCACCACTTCCATTGGGACACATGCTGACAGAGAGTGCAGTTTCTGATGTTAACTCCTACAATTTATCAGAATGGCTCTTACTTTGTTGGAGGTATATATTTTCACATAGTAACTTCTGCTTTTGTGACATTGCATAATAAAGGCATTATGATGGAGGCACTTGCCTTAGCCAGCAAACAAAAGTGTAGAGATGCCAGGTGAAGACCATGTCTTTCAAAGCAGTGTGGTCTATCCACAATGTCATCCTACACTGACAAGAACTGGATCCCCTTAGAATGACACCAGACACAAAACCAATTTCAGAAGTTCAGTTCTTCTTTATAGTGCTGTATCATCCAAGGTGTGCTTATAATGCTGGTCAAACATAGGGACATACATGCTTGAGGCACATATTTAGAGGGATCCCCTTCAAAACATCTAAAGTTCATAACATCGCAGCTCAAAACGTTGAGACCAAAACATTTAAAACCCATAACATCTAAAACTCATAACACCAGATTTCATAACATTGAAACTTTGCATCACAACTTCAAAACCTACAAATCACATGTAAATAACATCCCCTCCATGTAAATCAACATTAAAGTAATAAACACACTTTGTACTACATTTCTGCAGTGCAGTGGGGTTAGGAAATTCACTTTTTCCCAACTGTAGTGCGATCTTGGAGTTTGTATATTTAATTTACGGGGGGATGCGGGGCGGCTCCCCACATGGGCAGTGCACATGGGAAGTGGAGAAAAGTAGTACAAACTGTGTTTACTACTTTGGTGTTGTTTTAGGTGGAGGGGATGTTATTTACATGTGATTTTTAGGTTTTAAAGTAGTGATGCAAAGTTTCAATGTTATGAAATTCGATGTTATGAGTTTTAGACATTTTAGACATTATGGGTTTTAGATGTTATGGTCCGAATGTTCTGAGCTTAGATGTTATGACCATTCGATGTTCTGAAGGGGATCCATTTAGAGAGCTCAATCTTTTCTATCTCCATATATTCCCTAGAGATACATATTAAGCTCTGCATACCAATGCCAGCTATGATGGATTAATAGTGGGACTTGTGGAGAGACTTGATTGCATGTGTGATGTGACAAGTACTTGTAACACACAGCTGACCCTACATTTCTCCTTGTTTTAGCTGGAGAGTAGGGCAGGTGAATGGCTCACTGTATAATCAACTTTAGGCACTCTTGAGTGAAACACTGGTGCTCCTTTCCTTATGTGAATTGTGTTCTCTGGGTTTAGTATTAGGTGTGCCATGCTTCTGTTTTGGCTGTCTTTGCTTTTTCTGTAGGTTGCTGGAGAGTACCTCCATCCATGATGGTACTTCACTGAGTTTGTAGTACAAGCCTGAGCCAGTATCTGCACTGGGTCAATAAAGACGTGTCAGCTAGGCTAGAAAATGAAAGAGAGGGACACTGACAGCTCAAAATGTGATGTACGATCCTGGTATCTGCATAGAAAATGAAAAAAGGATGGTTGGATGTCATACAGTGCTATCTTTGGAGGAATAACATATGGAGTGTACAGTAAGAGGTCCATCAAAAGTGGGATCTGTACTTCTGTTGTGGAGAGATAAGATGTTACATTAATGTTTGCTTAACTGACATTTGCCCAGCAATGTGGAGCTGCTGAAGATCTGCTTTTCTAGATAGCATTAGTCGATTGTAAGGGAAAATAATATAATTGTTTTTTTCTGCATCTATAACCACTAAGAGATCAGCTCTCTGCGTGCAAACAAGAGCAGAACAGCTAAGACAATGAAACACTGTTAAAGCTCAAAATGACAGCAGAAACAACTTAAAATATATAGTCCTAGTGTACACTCGGGTCACAAGGATACAGGGGTGCTTTCTCACTTATTATGTGTAATAATGTTTACTTATCAATAGATGAACTGAACTGGATTTATGCAGTGTGAATCCAATGTATAGTGTGGGCAACACAACTTTTTCTTAAATAAGTAAAAGCAGCAACTGCACATACTGCACGCGTTTTACTTCATAACAGTGGCTAAAAACAGTGGCCTGATGAATATGCATAGGACAGTGTTCCATGGGCAGCTGTAGAACACTCTCTGTGTAATGTCCAGTAACAGCTCAGACACACTATATCCCCCAGTTGACTGCAGTGAGAATAGAAACCCTCTATATCTAAGTACAGAGACTGCAGGACACAATATTTAATGCATGAACCATAGCACAAGTCTGATTTTAACAGGACTGCAGGTGATCTTATAGTAGATGACATCAGCAGGCCATGTGGGGGACAAAAGGTTGGAGGCCTGCTTGTAATGGATGTTGGTGCAAGCACCAAAACACTGCAAAAGCATGCCATTGGAGAAGTCTGTTAGGAATACACATGTCTACTATTCTTTATGGAGACACACACACACACACACACACACACACACACACACACACACACACACACACACACACACACACACACACACACACACACACACACAGTCTACTACAGTGAGAAACAAACCCCTACCTATCTAAGCACATAGACTACAGAACACAGTACTTAATGCAAGCACCACAGCACAAGTCTGATGTATCTAAGAGTGCAGGTTAACTTATAGTAAATGACATCAGCAAGCCATGTGGGGAAACAACAGCTTGTGAGGCCTGCATAGGCACATCACTTCTTAGTGTCCTCTGAGGCTAATAGCCTAACAGAAGTATATTGTTTAGAAATCTAGCTGTGTAACAACACCAGTACCCTTATTGAGCATATTTGGATATTTGAGTTTGGAAGACCAAGATTGTGAGCACCAGCAAATGGTGATGAGGGAGCACACAACATTTTATATTACACTTTGTATTGTGATAGATGTATGTGTTGAAAATTAAGGAGACCCCTGGGTTGTACTAATGGTTAGTGTGGTTGGTGGTGGGTAAATGGGTGGACTGTAAATATGTTTACATATATTGTGTCCTCAGTTTGCAATGTTTCCACGTGTAGTGTTAGGTCAGACAAAGGAACTGAGAAATGTAGAGCAATAAGAACATATCATATCTAAGTATATATCTATATATTTATATATAATGTAATAGTGCAAGAAGCATTGGATATGCGCTATGGTTAACTAAGTGTACACTCATGCATGTTTGCCTTTTTACCTGTTTGAGCATGGTTTAGCAGTGGGCAAATGCTAACATCTGAGACTTACTATTGTGTAATACATAACTGCTATTAGTGCACGCTCCTATCTGTACTCCAGGCTAGGATTTCCCAATGACTGAAGCAATAATTGAATGTATTTGCTTTCTGTTGTTGGCAGTCTGACATACATCATATCTGTCTTTTTCCTGTTTCTGCAATGCTGCACTTCAGACAAAGTAGATAAGCCTTCTCAAAATATTTTCTAGATGCATGTGTATGACACAAATGTGGAATTAAAATAAGACAAAGAGGATAAATATTAAAAATATGGAACACATAAGCAACGTCTTTAAAAAGCACACTACAAATTGATAGAACACATCCAAAATTATGTCTACTTATGTCAGGAACCTTCACATCAATACAGATTCAGAAAATAGGATGGCTGCCTTAGTCTTCTTTGCCAGAGAAACAACTTCCCAGCATAGAACTGGGGTCATTCATCACACAACCGACTGCATAAGAATGTACACTGCTATCAAACCATGGACTGTATATTGTACAAGTATTTCTCTGTATTATATTTGGGCATAGTGCAGTTAGTAGTCACACAAGCTGCCATAATTATGGTTACAAATATACATCTCTCTGTCTTACATGTACATGTGTGCATTTGTTGGTGATTCATCAGTTACCTAACACATGCAATGTGTAAGTAATTCTACAACATTGTCCATAAAGTGTGTGAAGATATTAACTGTGGCATGAAGATGCATATACTGTGAGTTTGGGGGTATCATAGCTGAGTTACTGTTATGGCAGGTACAAGGGTACATTTCTCTTTTGAGAGGTAGGGGAACAGAGCACACTTCCTGTTATGACACGAACAAGTCTGAAGTCAGAAACTGCAATGTGTAGCCTCACTTTTTAACTTCTCTCTTGAAAGATTTACCAGTATTCTGCAGAGATAGGACTGTGTGGTTGTTTCATGCCTGAGGCCTACTAATTACAAATGGACATATATTTAGTAAAATATGTATCTGTAGCCCCATGTTATTATAAATTCTGCACAAATCCACCACTGTTTTTTATGCTTACCATACCAAGTTAAGAGGTTGAAGAACATGTTATAACAATCTTTAAGAATACAGTCTAGGTTCAGAACTTACCTTGCAAGTACAGCAGTTGACAAAACTTTAGTTCAGGGATGACTCTGATGCAAGCAGTACACAGCCAATACATGGATAGGTGAAGGTTGTGTGAGTTGTCAGGCATTACTTTTAATATATGTATGGGAGTAGGAGAAAGATGTTGGGTCACTAGCTGGCCAGTGAATGTGTTATGCATACTGTGCACACCTACATCTGCCTACAGAGACAGCAGCTTGTGGTTCCTTCTCAGAGTCATCCTCTGATTGTGGCTGTAGTGACCTAGGAGCTTGTGGGGAGATGCTTGGCCCTTCCCTTTGCTGATCCTGCTGAAGCTGTTTCTGCAGTATCAGACTGTGGAGCACAGCACATACTGTGAATATCTGCACGCATGTGCAAGGATTATACTGCAGCGCTTCACCAGATATATAGTTTGGGTGTATGCCTCATTATGGCATTTTTCTGTGGGTGTATGTGCATTTCTTATAGGTTCTCATCATACTCATTTCCAGGTTTTTTTGTCTTTTATTTTAGGTGACACTCGACATAAAGTCAATTTTTTAGATGTACAATCATTCTACGATTCAGCTAACACATGTTTTGAAAGTAGCATTTATAGAAAAATCACTTTTTCCAACAGTCACTTACATTGTTTGAGTAACCATCCATAGTACATGAAACATAGTATTCCCAGGGAGAAATATATTAGGGCTTCGCATATGATTAGTAGGGATGATGTTTTTGAACAGAAGGTCAACTTTATTACTAGACTTTTCATAAACAGAGGTTATCCATCCAGTTTATTGGAAAAGACAGCTAAAGTAATTTGGGAAAAGAGGGATACTTTCTTTCCACCTATCTTGTTAAGGAGTTTTGTTAACAAATCTAGTAGATCGGATGAGGAAGTAAATCCCAACATCCCTCGCTGTACTTTACATTTGTCACTGGAGGCTCCAAACATGAGGAACATTATAACTGGATAATTATTAACAGTAATAAAGAACTTGGATAAGTTTTGGGAAATACCCCATGGTTTGTTAACACTAGAGGTTTTAGTATAAAACAGCTGTTGGAAAGGTCTGATACTAAAGTCAAACTAATTTCTATTAACAAAAGTAAAGGGATCTGTAAATGCAATTGTTGTTCCGTATGTAGATATATTTATGAGGGATCTTACTTGATGTTGCACCACTTGTCTTATACTCTAAACTTTGAATTTAGATATAATTGTGAGTCTACAGGTGTGATTTACATTGTGTTATGTTCAGACTGTGATTCTTTCTATACTGGAATGACTACAAGAAGACTAAGAGATAGAATCAAAGAACACTTAAGTGCAATTAAATGACATGATGTAAATAATGCTTTATTTAAATATTCCGATGTTTGTAAGAAGTAAAAAAAATGTTTTACTGTCTTAGAACAGGTTAGTGCAGATAAAAGAGGGGGAAATTTAAAAAAAACAGGTGGAAATGACAGAGGTATTTTGGCAGATAAAACTTGATGCTGCTATTCCAGCTGGTTTAAATGAACATATAAATATTTTTTTAAGAGATAGGAAACTAAAGGGTTAATTTTGTAATAGGGTTGTGTGACTTAACTTTTTGATTTGTTAATTAACTTCAATTTGTTACTTTTTTACAGAGTATTTAAATGTGTGTGTTCTGAAAAAGTGTTTAATGAAAGCGGATATTAAAATGGACTATGCTAACTCGAACTTGGTCTTCCTCTGTGCATTTTGAGTGATTTTTTGATTTTAAGTTTCAATATGTATTTTCTTCTCTTACACGGTAGTGAGAATTTACATATACTTGCAAATGAATAAAATATTCACTTGTCTAATCTATTTACTTTTAAAGGAGGCATAATATCACATTTGAAAATGATTCTTACTTATTTAGCATACATCATTATATTCTTTTTAATACTTACAGATCAGAATTTAAATGGATTTACGTATTCTTTAGATAAACATTAATGGCCTTAATAATAAAATAATGATATGATCTTTTGTCAAATTCTGTGATTCTTAAAGCCTAATATACTATATATCCAAGAATCACCTTTTATTCATAATGGCAGAAATCTAGGGAACCATTCTAAATATCAAATACTCATGTGTTACTCATTTAATGAAAAATAAAAGAAGTAATCCTTTTATGGAGGGAAAATGCTATAATGCCAATGGATTTAATTAAACATAAAGATACAACTGGATTATTCTCTCTTGTGATACTTCTTTAAATCATTGAATATGGACTCCTGCCAGTTCATAGGTTAGTACTAGGCTAACTGCCCTTGCGAGCCGTTTTAAGCTTAGCCAGTTATCCCCTGTGAGATTCAAACCCTGTAACTTGTGTTTGTAAGGCAAACACCTTAACCATTAGGCCACCTTCCCAATCAAGTTAAACTTGCCAATAAAAGTCTTGACACTGTTTTAGATAAACTTAAAAGTACTTAAACATTAAGTGAGGATTATTAATTACAAAAAAGATACTAGTTGTTTAAAACATTTTAAACATTCTTTTGTTAATAAAGTTTTTTTTAAATGGGTTGAATTCTTAAATTTAAAAAGATGCATTTTTATTTAAAGATATAGAGTCACTATAGTATACACACTCATCTTATATTTATGGTACTCAAACAAGAATTGCTAAAATATTTATTTCCAATGAGCTTACCTGCAAATATAAATTTACCCTTCCCCTTTATTGGATCATAACTCACTTCTTTAAATTATTTCTATTGACTTAAAAACTCTTCCAATTATTAATAAAATATTTCCTTATATAATTATTCAAAATGCATCTAGCTTAATTCTGATATATGTTCTTTTATGAAAGTAAATAATACAGAAGATATAAACAAACTAATGGTCTGGAATTCTTTTAATGTTTTTGGCAAATCTATTGCTTGGTTTAAAAATAAATTTAAACACTGGGGAAACTATCGGACATTCATAATAAACTGTATATCCTTAATTTAATTTATCAAAATGGTGACTATGTAAATTAGATTTAATTAAATCTCTTAAAAGAATATCAAAATATTTAAATATTTTATTGGCCTTGAACAACTCAGAATGACATATTCAATGACACCTATGGGTTTATACAATTTATCTGAAAGAGTTAAAATAATTTCAACCTCTAAACATGTTAGTGAAATAAAAACAACTACACAATGCAAAACTATAATATATTCAAAAAATGTTATCAGAATTTAATAAGTATTATTGTTTATTAAATAATACTAATAACAAATAATTTTCATTAAATGTAATTTGAAACCTACTTAATTCACTTCAAATTCCCAAATTATCAGAAAATTCTAAAGATATTTTACTTAAACCAATCTATTTTTATAAGTCTGTAACATGAAGTAAAAAAATCTCCTGTTCCTGATAATATTATACCTGAACTTTTTAAATTATTGCCTAGTAATATGATACAGTTTCTTTATAAAATTATTTTAGAAATTCAAAATAACTTACTCCACCTTCATAGAACTACTTATGTATTTCTCCCACTGCAAAAGAAGGCAAGGATCTTTTATTTTGTTTATCTTATAGACCAATAGCATTATTTAATATCAATTACAGATTATTCATGTGTGTGTGTGTGTATATATATATATATATATATATATATATATATATATATATATATATATATATATATAAAGATAGACTTAAAACATTTATTTCATTCATGATAAATGATGAACAAATAGGTTTTATAACCAAAAGATACACACAAGATAATATTAAAAGAGTATTAACCCTGGTAGATTATACAAATAAGAGAAATATCAAAGCTACCTTTACTATCATTGACATTGAGAAAGCTTTTAATTTTTTTAGATTGGACTTATCTTTTTGAAATATTATATGCTTTTATTTTCCAGCACACCTTGTCAATTTAATAAAACAAATGCATAAAAATAATAAAGCGTATGCTAAAATAGATTTTTCTACCTCTGATTTAATTGTAATCAAGAAAGGGGCTGAACAATGATGTCCAGTTTCACCATTATTATTTACCTTAGCTGTTGAAATATTGGCAATTCAAATAAGATCTAATCATCTGATATTAGAAATGAAAAATTTACTGAACACAAATCTAAATTGATGTTCTTTCTAGATGATATTATGTTAACTCTTTCAAATGTATCTTCTTCAGTTAACACAATCTTTGATATTATTACCAGTTTTAGTAAAATTTCAAACTTATCTTTTAACAAACATAAATCTAAATATCTTTTATTAAATACAGGCTCAGCTATATCTAACTTATCTCATATTTGCTCAGGAATGCAGGATTTTATATACTTAGGAATCACTATAAAAAATGTAATGATATTAAAAATGGAAATTACAAAAATATACTGCATTTAATCCAACACAAGATAAGCTTCTGGAACAACTTAATTCTTACCTTTGAAGACATGCTTCAATTAATAAAAATAATAATCTTACCAAAAATCTTATACATTCTATAAATTACATCATTTTCCCAACAAATCATTTTCTTGCTTTAAAAACATTGACATTGCTATGGAATCACAAAAGACCAAGAACTGCTTATTCTCATCACATGTGCCCTTTACTTAAAAATGGTATAAAGTTTACTGAAACTGAATCATACGCTAATGCTGCTATTACCAACATTTTCTGCTAATTGGGAAACAGCCATACTTATTTATTTAATAACGATAAAGTAAAAATATTCACTTGTTATTATGATCTAACAAACAACAAGCAATGGTTAGTATTTAGCAATTATATAAAGTACAATTTGTCATTTCAATCTAACCATATTAATTTGATTTTGAAAAAAATAAAACTATACTAGTTAGTCAAATATATTTAGATATTACATTTAAGTTACTACCCTCACTCCTAATGACTGATTGGAGAGTACCCACACACATAAAATGCTTCAATGGAAATAAAACAAATCTTTGGTTAGTTTAATTACTTTAATTAAAATAAACTAAAATCTCTAGAAATATTAACAGAATTTAATCTTTATCAACCTGCTTTCACCAAGCTATTTCACACCAAGAATTTAATCCTCTTAAATTAACTGAATACTTTAATCTGGTTAATAGACACATTAACCCCCCCCCCAAAAAAGAAAATTCTGACTTTTTAAAATACAAAATTACACTAAGTAGTTCATTTTGGGAACTTTTACTACAGGATGATTGTTTATCTGTTTCTGAAACACATAAAATAATACTTTAATCAACTGGATGTACTTTTTCTGTTCAATACTGGAGCAGCTTTACTTCGAGATGTATCCATAGATCCTTTTTACTCCAAATAAATGAAAAAAATTCTACAAATGTGGTCAACAAATGCTCGAGATGTAATCAAGTTACTAATGGGCAGCACATTCTTTTTGATTGCTCTTCACTTAAAAATGTTTTGAGAAATATTGATTTTTTTTTTCTTGAACACTTCATGATCAGATAATAAGATTCTAGATTGACTCTTAATATTATATATTTTTTCTCCTAATATTTCTACTAAGAAAAATATTATTATCTATTATGGACTATTTTAGCAGTGACAAGGATATCCATTACTATTAACTAGCTAAAAGATAAACCTCTTCTCTTTGAAGATTTTATTTTGCTTCTTAAAAAATTCAACCAAAAGGAAATCCTCATCCAAAAAATGAAATCATCTCCGGAGCTTCCTTTCAGTAATCCATTGACTAAGTTGTAAATTTATTGGATCAACAAGAATAACTTTATTCACTTTTTTTACTTTATTGCTATTAAATTGACTGATATGTTTGATATATTGCAGATGGCATTTTATAAAACTGTTGTTTTTTGCTATGTCACCTGAATATGGGATGAGTGGGAGAATGTATTTTCTAATTTCCTATCTTTAAATTAAATGCAAATGTTAGTCTTCTATTTTTTGATTTCCATATTTTAACTTGAATCTAATCAGTATTGATATTAACAATTTAAAATAAAGTAAAAAAAAAAAGACTAAACACTGTAAAGGTAGATAGTGACAAATCCATGGATACAGAAAACAAGAAAGAAAGAGGTACATGACATATGCAGGATAGGTAGTAGAAAGAAGTTTTGATCACTATACATGGGCTATAATGCAAATATAATGAAACTGCACCAATATAACTGTGAGTAAAAGTAAACTCAGTGCTCTCTTCACTGACATTTTACCAAGCACTTCAATTACAAGCTGAGCAGTAGACACAGTCATACTGAAGAGAACTACATAGCAGGTGATTGTTACACATTTACAGAATGGGAGCAGAAAAGTAAAAAAAAAATATGCAAACAACCACATGGAGAATTGAACCCTCCATTCTGGATATTAGCATTCTACAAATCACTTAATTTACAAGGTGAGCCATTGAAGCAGACATACTAAGCTAACAATCTTTAACCTATTTCATATTTACACAGTGCCATGTTATGTCATTCATGGGTCTATATCATATGAGCAAATCGCATAAATTGTGAACGCTCATAATATTGAATGTACTGGACCTCGAAATTCCTATTGTGGGGGGCTGTGCCACCCCCCGCTAAATATATAGTCCAACTCCAAGATCGCACTACAGTGAGGAAAGGGCAAATATCCCATTCTTCACTGTACCGCAATCTCAGAAAAAGCACTTTGAGGTACGGTACATTCAATATTATAAGCGTTCACAATTTGTGCTATTTGCTCATATGAAATAGACCTGGCGTTCAGCTCATTTGCTCAACTGAAGGTAGCCAAGGCGATATATTTGTATACATCAATGACTGGATATAATTATGACTAATACACTGATAAGTGCCATTCCTTGTCAATTGTACAAAGTAGGCATCAATGGAGCTCTTTTCAACCAGTCACATACAGTAGGACCACTAAAAGATAACTGATTGTGAAGTCCTGTATGAGCATGTGTGTGTGTGTGTGTGTGTGTGTGTGTGTGTGTGTGTGTGTGTGTCTGTGTGTGAGTGATTATTTATTTTTTTACCAGATTAATGGTTGGAAATGGGGGTACAGAAAAGGGATGAAAAGGAAAGCAGGCACAGTGTAGAATAGAGGTAAGCAAGTATGGAATGAGTAGGATGGATGTGGGGTTGAAAGGAAATATATAATTTTTTTGGTGGGGGCAGGTGCCCTTTTTGTAGTTTATATTTTATATTTATATTTATATTTATATTTTTATATTGTCACTTCTTTATCTTTCCCCTTCCATCCCTCTTAGCCCTTCTAGCTTGTTCCACCTTCTAGTTGAACATCTGCTTTGTATTTGTTTTAGTTTATAGCAGTATTTGTATATAAGTTATGGATTTGTGAGTTTATAATAGTATCTGTGTGAGCTTAGTACTACCTGTATATACATTCTACTTTTATTCTTAGTATCTAGCTAGATAGTGGTATACCCTGTTCGTTACTATGTTTCATATTGTATGTATAACTAATGTTTGCTATTGTATTATTTTCTATTGTATGTATAATTAATTGTTCTTCATGTACTCTGCTGCTCATTTATTGTTCTGTGGAGCTTTTCTTCCCGAACCTCCACTGAAAAAGGGCCTGTGTCCAGTCAGAATTTGCCGGTAAATAAACAAACAAATAAATAAATAACTAAAGAGATTTGTAAGTTGTTGAAGGAATTAGGGGAATTAAGAGGAAAGTGAGAGAGATATATGAGGCAGAGGGAGAAGGCAAACATGACTGGCAGGGTATGAGTGAACACACTGAGAAAGGGAGAAGACAATGATGAAGGAGATTTCAGACAAACAGAAGGAAAACAATGTTGAGTGAAGAACTGAAAGACTAACAGGAGTGGGCATGGACACAAAAGTGAGGGAAACACTAGACTGGGGGATAGGATCAAGTGTTCACAGTTTCATTTTTTGCCAGTTGAACACAGTGGGAGGTTACTCGACAGCATGAATATCTTCTCCACTGGGTCTTGGTTCAGATGGTGGAGCCAGTGCTGGACAGAGAAGCAACTGAAGGAGTCATTGGCAAAGGTTCTCCATTTGCCTGACTGGAGCATACAACCTCATGCCAGTAATATCCCCCACAATGTTTGGCAGCTGCTCATTGGTGACAATGTTGTCACTTTCACTTGAACTGTTACTTAAGGGTACAACTGTACTGGTATCCATTGCAGACCTACTTGAAGCATGTGGTCTGTGCAGTGCAGGAGGTGTAGAGGCAACTGCAACAGCTGGAACTCAGATGTACTGGGCGTTTTTGGTTTTGTTGTTGGTGTGGGTGGCACTGCTGCTGCCGTTGCCTTTTTTGGGAAAAGTGACAGGACTGCCACTGGGATGGTGCTGGTTATTGTGTTGTAACATAAAATAGTAAAAGAAATGGAGATAAAACAAACTGCTAAATAAAATAAATGTATTTAAGAGAAAGGATTGTGACAAAGTGATGGTGGAGAGAGAGAAAAAGATAATGAAACACTGAAGGTCTCGCTATGCTGAGACTGATACAATTAAAAAGAAAATACTTATTGGACCAAACAAAAATAAATTAATTTAACAAGCCTTTTAGTCTAGAAATGATAGGGGGCACTAAAACAACAGTAACTATCTTTGCAGTCACACAGAGAATTAATGGAATGTGTTATTTAGACAGGCAAACAAGTTGACAGAGATACAGTATTTTGATGTCTAAGACTAATGTATATATGCAAAGAATTGATGCTGCTCAAACATAAAAAAACATTCACTATCAAGTGCTAAGCAAAGGAAATAACTTTTCTTTTATATTTAAATATATCTACTCAACTAATATTGATGATCTTACACAGTTATCCTATGTAGTGATGAAGTTATTCTAATTAGAAAAGAATAAACATTAAATATTGTTCATGTTAACAGAACTCAAAGGGCTTCATCCTACAGGCATCCTCACAAAGGGAAAACATCTTATAATTCTGGCTCAACTGCCCAGGTATAAAAGAGGATACATAAAAAAACATAACTCTGAACTGGGATGTATAATGTTTGTAACTAGGCATATATTAATACGGTTGGTTATCTTTTATATAAATGCATGTTTGCCTATGGCTTAATTTCAATAATGGTATGAAATAATAATAATAAAAGCACTACTACCTTTGAGCTATGGCAGTAATGACAGAAGTGGCACAGAAAGTATGAAAATTATACATTATTTGAATATATACCTATATATTAAAACAGCAGGTATATTTACCCCAGCACTCTCCAAGGCCCTCCAGTCTTCTTCTGTGCAGCTGTCTATTCACTCAATATCTTCAAGTGCTACATGCATAAAGAGAGCATTGTGAAATATTTATGGATGGCATGCAGTGCCATTTTAAATGTGGACATAATATATGCTATACTTACAGTACATACATGCTGCTTGCTCTTTGACTTCATCCTCAAATCAGCCAAGGAGATCAGCATTGTGATGCCTCTTGACACTACAATGGCGGTGGCTCTGTCTGCTATGCATGTGATGCCAGTTGCACTGGTGACAGTCAGAGATAGACTCTTCCAGGCTGCCAGTCTTGTACCAAGTCCCTTTATAGCCTCCCTACATAAACCTCTGGCTGTAATCTTAGTGGGTAGGTAAAGAAATATCTTTGTCTCCTCCTTACACCAAGGCTGTGCTCTAAAAGTAGTACTACCTGTTCCTTCTCTAACCACAATTTCTCAACTTGAAGAATCTCATGGAAATATGAGAGAAAAATGGGGTACAAATCATGTCTCGTTTTTTCCATCTGCCTTGCCAAGATGGGCTTCAGTGGTTATCTCATTTGCTCAATTGATGGAAACCTCAAAAATATAGATACTCTATTGTTATGGTTCATAATGTCACTTTAAAGTGTGAAACATTGCTTTCCTCAATGTCTATATCTACTATTTAGGCAACATCATTGACAGCTATTCGATATCCAGATAGTTAAATATAGAATGACACTTCACTCTCCTAAAAGCATAGGCAAACCATGCAAGCACAGTGCTGACCCCAAGCACCCAAAGATGTGCATGACATTAAGCATAATTTTACACAGTGCATATCAGGTGTGCTCATTCAGCAAATTAAGCATTTCAGAAACAATAATGAGCTGAACACTAACTAGCATAATCACTGCATCCATGCAGGTTATTAGACACAATATAGTATGATGAGAAACACAGAGCCTTATCGTTCTGTGCAAGAAAGCACTGTTGGATAAGTTTGATTTCTGCCAATAATGATTTTTTTTTCAGAAAGAATTTCTTTATCCTGGTATATATGCTTGTAAATGGAAGGTCTACTTCCTTGAAATTTGTTCATTTGTATCATGGATGATTTTTACCTGCTCTTGAACCTGTTGCATATAAGGAATGCCAAATTTTTAGTACTTTTAACTGCGCTGGCCAAAGAATATTGAGGGGAGATTTGAAGGGTACAGCAATTAGCAGCCTAGAGGCTTGATAAGCTCAATTGTAGCTATACCGTTCAGCTCATATTCAGAGTACAGTTCAATACAATTTCAATGAGATGTGCTTTTACATATGTCATTAGTCATAATATTTGTATCAGTGCTAGTGCAATGGTCATGTGCCCTTGGTCAGTTGGACTTCTGTGTTTGTTTTATAGATTTATAGGTTCATAGGTTCATAGGTAGGTATTAGGCTATCGGCTCTACAAGCCTAGCCTAAAAGGTACCCTGGCTTTTGCCACCAAAGAAAATTATTTTCCTGTGCCCCTGTCAAGCAGAGCCACAGAGGTGATCCCTGGGGTGAATTTCCTATTTCCCATCCAGTCATCAAGATTTTCCTTGAAGAGTGCTAATGAGGAGCTTTGTTTGATATAGATAGGTAGTTTGTTCCAGAGTATGGGAAGTCTCTGGTACAGGAATCTATCCCTCCAGCATGTTCTGTTTATTGTGGTGACAAGATTTAGGTCCCTAGAGCATGTAGCTTGGAGGGATTGGGATTTCTTTAAGTGGACCATGTCCAACAGCTCTGGGTTTGACATAGCTTTGTATGTTAGGCAGAGATCGCCTCTGAGTAGGCAATATGTGACAGAGTAAAGGTGAAGTTTTTTTAGCTGGTCTGCTTAGGGCATCTGTTTGATGCTGGTAATCCTCTTTATGAGGTATTTTTTAGCCTTTCCAGTTGTTGTAGATGTCTTGTGAGGTACATACTAAAAGGGGTGTTGTACTCTATAATGGGTCTAATGAGTGACGAGTAGAGGGGAACAATGACCTTTTTTTCCTGGACGAGAAACCTTTTGTGATGAGGTGTGCCATGTACAAGGATTTCATGACTACTCTGGCGATTTGATTATCAAAGGAGAGACTACTGTCCACCTGTGTCCCAAGGTCTCTTATCACACTTTCAGTGTTAAGTAGACTACCACCTATGTGTTAGCTCATGGGTACAGAGTTTTTACCAAAGGAGATGAGAATGCAGTTTTTGGCATTGAGCTTGAGGCCATGGTTTTGATCTGTCTCAGTGAGGCCCTTTTGTAGGATGTCCACATTGTTAGGAGTTTCAATTATGGCTCCTAGTTTGCAGTCATCTGCAAACTTTGTTAGCCAAAGACCTTCTGTGTTAGCCTGTACTTCAGAAAAGTAGATACCAAACAGGAGAGGACCCAGGAATGAACCCTGTGGTACCCCACATGTCACTGGTCTGAAGTCGGATTTGGAGTCTGCTACTTTCAAAGTGTGGGTACTGTCAGTGAGCCAGTTGGCAACCCATCTTGTGAAATAGGGATTTATACCTAGTTTAGTGAGTTTATCTATAATTCCAGAGTGGGGGATGGTGTCAAACACCTTAGTGAGATCTAGATAGGCTGTGTGAACCACCTTACCCTCATCTACAGCTTTGGTGACTGCTTCAAAGAAGTCTATTAAGTTTAGGAGACATGATCTGCCTTTTATAAACCCAAACTGGGTGGTGTCCAGAGTTTTGAAATTACCAATGTCTTTGTTTATAAGTTCCATGATGGTACGTTCCATGGGCTTGCAGACCAGGCTCATTAGGCTAATGGGGCGTTAGCTCCCAGGGTCTGTGATGGCTCTCCATTTGTGGAGTGGGATAACCATCATTGTGCGCCATTCAGTGGGCACAAAGCCTGAGGTGAGACTATGATTGAACATGGTGCTTAGGTGGGGTGCCAGTTCATACTGTAGTTCATGTAGAACACAGCCTGGGATATTGTCAGGTCCCATGGATGCAGTGTTCTTGACTATAGAGAGTGTGTTTTTTACCTGTGCAGTCGTGATTACAGGAACTTTGCATTCTTCTGTCATAGAAATGGGCCCTTTAGGGGGTGAGAGGGAGGTAAAGTTAACACTGAACCTATCTGCCAGGAGATCGGCAATATCAGTTGGTTCTGTATATTTAGTGCCATTGTGCTGTAACTCAGAGCAGATCTGACTGTTGCCATTGAGATTCTTGACATAGCTATAGAATGCTTTGTGGTTGTCTTTAGAATCAGTGGCAAATTTGTTTTCGTAACTAGCTTTGGAGGATTTTATGAGGGATCTCAGCTTCTTACTGAGGCTGACCAGGGAGTTCCTCCAATCATGGGATTTTACTATTTTTTTGCAACCTTTCTTTCTTCTGTTGTTGAGTTTGTTTATGACAGGGGATCACCAGATTGGCTTCCTTTATTTGGAGGATTGCATCTTGGTTCTGTTAGGAATAGCATGATCCATGCACTCGTGTAAGTGCTTATAAAGTGCATTTGTGTAGCATTCAGCAGTAGTATCTCTACTGTCCATCTGCATGGGTGTCGTGAAGTTTGCCATTTCTGTCTTAAGAAGCATGAAGTTGGCTTTGGAGAAATTTTTTACGGTGGTTTCCCTAATGGGGGGTGGGGGTGGAATGTGGATGTTTAGGGTGTTTCACTTATGTTCGGATCTGACCAAAGAGGAACTGACCTCGGGTATGGAACACCGGTTGCCCATGTTGGTAATGACCAGGTCTAGGATATTGCTGCCCCTGGTGGGGGTGTGGATAAGTTGATCCAAGGTGTTGGAATTTATGAATTCCAGAAAACGTTGAGCAAAAGAGTTGGTACATGAGTAGATTTCCCAGTTAATGGTGGGGTAGTTGAAATCACCCATTAGTAGGGTGTTGGGTTGTGCACTAATATTTTCCAGTGTATCGAGAAATGAGGAGTGGGAATCCTGTGGCATGGTGGGGGATCTATAGGAAGTTACAATTTGGATTGCAGTCTTGCCTAGAGTTAGTTGCACTTGTATAATCTCAGATGCATTATGCTGAGCAACTAGCCTGGAGGTGTGGATATCCTTAATGAATATAGACATGCCTCCGCATTTAGTGTTTCGGTCCAGGTTAGGTGGCTGAAAAGTGTGGTATGAATTATAGCCTGGTAATGCAGGGGTGCTCTCTGGAGCCTTGAACCAGGTCTCTGTCACTGCACAAATGTCGATGGGGTTTATTTAGTTAGTAAACCAAAATGCCTAATATTTCCTTAAAAATTGTGGGTGCAGATATTTAACTATCAGGCACTAATGCAGCTAACTATATTGCATAGGAGGATAGTAATAGTGTTAGGATTTGTAAGACCCATGCAGGAAGGCTGTTAATTTCACTTTCTTCCATATCAACAGAAAAATGCCTAAAAAAGAGAGCACCCTCAAAAAAATGTACCTCATGGGCAACTGACATCCACAGTTAAGTCCAAAATTTCAGATGCTTAGAATGAGGTGATACTCTAGGCCCTTTGTCTCCATGACTAATGGATCTTTGACAGCCAAGCAGCCAACAATCCCTAATGTGTCTGTGCATGGAATGAGATTCTCACCAAAGTTTATGCAGTAGGTGGTCAGGACCATAGGTATGAGCTAGTTCACCACAGGGCCACAGATATTTGTGTGTGTGTGTGTGTGTGTGTGTGTGTGTGTGTGTGTGTGTGTGTGTGTGTGTGTGTGTGTGTGTGTGTGTGTGTGTCTGTGTGTGTGTCTGCGTGTGTGGTGCCACTGACAAGAGTAGAAGCTGCGTCAGGGAATTTAGTGCAATAGGTCATTGGTCGTCGAATGCATCAACATTTATGGAGGAGTTACTGGTCTCCTTTAAAGGCAATATTACCTTCACCAAGTCTTACTGTTTAGCACTTGATATTTGGGCAGAGTTGAATAGGCTTAAGAGAGTATCCAGTCTAGGTGACCCAGGTATGTATTCTGTTTTATCAGTACATGCAAGTCCTCTTTACCTCTTAATCACTATAAAACTTCATTAAATCTTTATGACTTATAGCATGCAGGTTAATTGGAGACTCAATGGACACAACCTTATGAACAATATATGGTCAAGGGTATTAATTTATATCATGTTTATAGTTGTAAATCTCCCACATGCATGGCAATCTGTATTGTTTGGTCATACTTACATTGGATATTTTCTGTTTTCTTGAATTTAGAGATTATTTTTAATCTGACACCAGCACTGTGGAACTGCCCACATCTGATGTTGGAGAATCTGTAGCCTCTGATAATAATGGCATGGATAAGTTGGCACTGTCAGGAAGTATGGAGTTTGTGTTTGATACAGGGAGTGTAACCATGACATCCTCAGTACAGACCATGGACACATGGCTACCCAAATATTAGAGAAAAGGCAGGTTGATGGGGACTGCATTGGACAGGGAAGTGTGCTGGTTCTCAGTAGTCAGATGTCTGAATCTGTCCCTAGCACTCATGGGTGCAGAGGTCCACATGGGGAGGGTGGTTAGTAATAGTGCTTGCTGGAGACATGGTTACCATTATTCCTCTGAGGTTGATGCGTCACTTTCCACTTACCACAATGTATGAGCAGGGTCATAATAGATGCACAGGCTAGTGCTACCACAACAATGCAGAGATAGTGATGGAGATACATTGTGTGCATACTGACATATGGGAGTGAATGTCCTACATGTCTTATTCCTTGGATAGACTGACTGGTACACTGGAATATGTAATGCTTTCACTCACTCACCTGCCAGGAGTGAGGGGCAATGGCAACCAAAAAGTGTCAGAGAAACTCTACCAGCCTCTGGAAAGTCACTCAACAGACTGTACAAAGGAACTCGGTCAAGTTG
Source organism: Protopterus annectens (assembly GCF_019279795.1). Taxonomy (NCBI): domain Eukaryota; kingdom Metazoa; phylum Chordata; order Ceratodontiformes; family Protopteridae; genus Protopterus; species Protopterus annectens. Next base: position 1,921,405,747 of record NC_056735.1, read on the forward strand.
CAAGGCAAAAACAGGAAGATATTAATCAAACACTATTCATAAGTAATGCCATCAACAGTCTGCTCAACAGTCCAAAGAACATCAAAATCAGATGGAAGGATTGCATCCAGCAGCTTCTGAAAGAAGAAAACAATTCAGAAGCTATACCTCCCAGGGCACAGCCAATGATGAAAGAGGAAGAGGAACTCACCCCAGAAGAAATAAGAACAGTACTGACGAAAAGAAAGACAGAGGAATGTGGTAGGATCAGAGAAATACAGGGGAAAGGAGCATGATCAGATGAAATCACAGGACATTATGATCAAGATGCTGGGTGAACTGAAGTGGGATCTTTAGAAAAGGGTATGATCAAATTACATAGAAAAAAATGGAATTGTGGGAACAATATATGCAGAATAATGTTTTGGAGGAGGAATGAGGTTTAACGGAAGTCTAGAATTGAATGAGCTATGTAATGTTTGACTGACAATGACTACACAGAAGATTATACAAGAATTGAATGAGCTATGTAATGTTTGACTGACAATGACCACACAGAAAATTATACATGATGTATGATGTCTGCAACTGAAAATATGTCAATATGGTTTGTTTTCATTTATATAAATGTATGATTGCCTATGCCATAAGTGATAATTCAATAACAATTTTCTTGTTTAAGAAAAGATATTGGGTGAGCTATGGGAAAAAAATTGCTAGCTTATGGTACTCACCATAGTATGGAAAGAAAGGCATATGCCAAATGACTAGAGAATAAGCATACTAGTGCTAGTATACAGGAACAAAGGGGACATCCACAACTGGGGGCAACAGGGAGATTTCTAACTACTGTCACATGTTATGAAAGTGCTGGAGAATACAATTGATAAATGAGTACATAGAATAGTATGATGTAAGATGGGTAAGTGGATCAGATTCAGATCAGAATACAGCACTACCAAACCAATGTTTGAGAGTCAGATAGTGGAGAAGAATCCACAGATTTGAAAGGGATTCAACTAGGCCTTCCTGGACTTTGAGAAAGCATATGGCAAAATCTAAAGAAAGCTGATTTAGTCAGATTTATGAAGGCTCAGTCCTAATAACATTGATTATATTTGTGCAGGATTGGACAAGGACCCGATCAGACAAGTATAAGTAGTGCTTGGCCTCACAAACAGGATCCCAGTGGGGCAGGGTGTGCTTCAGGATTCAGCTATGACCTCACTGCTGCTCGTACTGGTAATGAACCACATTACAGACGCAGACAAATCAGAGGGGGCAGATCAATGAAGCTGCTCATATAAATTATGTAGCATTACAAGCAGACTCTCTACAAGAACGTCAGCAAATGATGAAGGAATAGAATGCAAAACTGAGGGCACATTGGATGAAATTGTGCACTGAAAAGACAGGTGTCAAAGTAACAACTGAAAAAATTATAAGAAGCTGAAATTAAGTACAAAGGAAAACTGTGGAACAAGTTAACAGCTTCAAGTATCTGGGAGGTGTAATTGAGGAAGTCTGAATGAGAAAGTCAAAGCTAGAATCATATGCACTGCAGGCAACTGGCACAAAGTGACAAGGGTAGTGTGAGATAGAAAAATGTCAATGTAGCTGAAATGTAAGGTGTAAAGAAATAGTGTTGTGAACAATGTGTTTTATGTCACAGTAATCTGGAGAGAGAGAAGGCAGGGTTGCTTGAAGTGATAATGATGAAGTGGTTGAGATTGGTGATAGGATGCACACTGTTGGACAGACAAAGAAATGAGAACATCAGCGCATAAGTTATAGTACCTCTGATTGTAAGGAGCATCAGAGAGAACACTTTACAGTGACTTTGCCACATGTGCAAGAAAGCAGAAGATGATTTGGTGAATCTGATTTGTCAGAGACAGGAACAGAAGAGAAAATCCAGCTATGAGCAGATGGATTGCATAAGAGAAGGCATACAACAATCAGGCATAGCTGCCAACAAAGGTAGGAGAGAGGCTGTTTACTGGGAGAGGTTGCAACAGTTATATCCTTACACCATGTAGAAAATTTTGAAAAAGGGGTTTGATGATGATGATACTGATGACAGCAGTCTCTTGTGTTCTTCACCTAAGCTTTTCTGTTTATCTATCTAGGTGCATTCCTGGAATACAAGAAAACCTAATGTGCAACATATATAAATGATTTACTAAGTTTTAAGTCATGCATTGAAATGCATATTTAATTACCTATTAAAATCAACAAAAGCATTTATTTTCCATGTTTTCATCAATAATGTTAACTACATTGCAAAACTCAATTTATAGGTGATCTTGCCTATCTACTTGACATTCACATTGTACCTAATTCCTTGGAAAACAGTCAAGGAGAAGGAGTTAGAATAAAATAATTTAAACAGGATGGAATAAAGTCACATATTAGTACATAATACACAGCAGTAATTCTTGATTGTGTTTCTTCTTTAGCAGATGGCAAAGTGTTTTGATAGACTCACGAAACAAAGTTAGGTATTGTAGTAAACAGTTCAATTTCATTATTCATGAGTTGCAGCAATGAGACCTAAAACTGTATTTTCATTTCTTGTATCTATTTTTATTCTTTTTAATAGTATGTACCTGTTTAAGCTACGATCTTTCAGCCTATAGTCAATACTGCTAGTAAATAGCTGCACTGCATTTTTGCCATTTAAGTGATGTAACTTCATGGTCTTAAACTCTAATATTTTTCTTGGGTGAAAAGTGAGAACCAGGCTAATTTTGGAGCTGTGATTGTTTTATGGCAGTTCCATGCCATTCAGCAACAGAACTAAATCTTAGTAGAATGTTCCAAGACTCCTACCTTCTTATTCTTGTGTTATTTTATATTAGAAAAAGGGTGACCTGTATCTTGGCACCCTGATTGGAGAGCAAATGTTCTCCAGCATGATGAGAATCTTCAGGTAATTCCCACTGAAAAAATGAGACTGCTGATTCACAGCAGTGTATTAAGCAGCTGTGGAACTCAGACTGAAAGTAACCTAACAATCACCATTATTTTATGCTCACTAAGCACAGCCTTTGCTGTTTAGTGAGTGTAAAACAAGAAACAAAAACAAAACAAAAAAAATGTGCCTGTGTATGTTTATCTCTATGTGTGAGAGTGTATACATGCATGAAAGTAAAAGCGAGATGGAATGAGATATTCTTTTACAGTCATTAAACAGTGCTTTTGCCTTTTAGAAGTGTAAAAACTAAACGAAATAGAAACTAATCTTATGTGTGTTTATGCTTCTATCTGCATGCGTAAGTGTATGTGTGCTTGCATGCTATTAAAAAGGTGTAACCACTGGAATTAAATTCTAGTTTCTTTCTTGTGAGAGTAGTGAGTGTCTGACTAGTTCAGGAGCTGTAATTGTTTAAAGGCAGTCCCAGACAATTTAACAATAGTGTGAAGTGTTTGAAATGTTTTCCCATCCTCACACTCTGTACTCGTTGAGTTCATAAACCCAGAGGATTTTGTGTTGTTTGACCTATTTAACCACACACTTCTCTCTGTCTCCTCTATATTGCCATTTTAAACTTGGTGCCTTGCTCTTACTATAAATGTGCATTTGGATGTTCCTCCGGGTCTCATTTAATTTGCTCATACTAGTGTGCCCTAGAAGAACAAAAGTGGAAGTCTGTCCCATTTGACTGCTAAAGCTTAAGATACCCCCTTATTCAAATCTTCCTACCCACCTAGAGCACAGTGCAATACTTAAACATATTAACCCATTTTCGTTCTTACTTTTAAAATCTGCAATATGTGGGTAACGTCCAGCAATCACTGGTGAGCCTTCTTTATATTGTGTGTAATATATCATAATTACATAAACCCTCTGTGGCATTTGCTTTACTTGTTGAAACATCTAAGCACTCAACAAGATGGAAGATTAGCTTACTAGTTTCACTTCTGTTGCTAACCGTTTGCCACTAGGTCTCCAATCAAAGTGTAGAAACTGCCTTATGCTTACAGATAATTAATTTGTTCTCAACACTAATAATTGTACCTATGACAGGTGTAAATACCTAATTAATCTAGAAGCTTCCATCACACCTAAAAACATGTGAGGTGGGCATCATACACCTCCACTACAATCCTTCACTAAGCTCACTAGACATTCTTCGGCTGAAGATTTAAAACTATCATTCCCAGCTCCTCCAGGAAATAAAAAGATTAACTCTCAGCAAAACACAGGTCACTCATCCACCTCATGCATAAATCCCATAAGTTGTCACCTTGACCAAAAACACTCCAGATCTTTCGCTTTAAATCATAGCAATGATACAAATATTTTAGTGATAGGTAACTGTATTGTCAGGCATATGGACTCATCATTCACTAGACTGGAAAAGGAATAGGTTACAGTGTCCTTTTTTCAGGTGACAGCACTGATGATGCTTCAATGGCCTTAAAGACAGTAACTCTTGAAAAACAGATGATTACAATGCAGTTGTACATGTAGGAGAAAGAAGTGAATAGCTTGAAGTGTAACACCCTGCGGGATATGTAGAATGCCATATCAGAACTTTCTATGAATGTTATAAATGCAGGTCAGACACCAGTCCTGAGTGCAGTCTTTCTTTGCTTCACTTCAAGTGATGCTAGTAACAAAGAAATTGCTTCAGTAATTAGCTAAATATCTGATGCCATTCCTGGGGGATAATGAATATGTCAGCATGGGATGAGATACTTCACAGTCCAGCCAGCTTCAATAAGGATGGTCTGCACCAATCTTTCCAAAGCTTACACATCTTGGTTAAAGCCTCTGATGACCCAGAGTGCCTTCTTTTAGTGGAGTCCAGCGAATGGACATTCCAGCATACCATGCATATGAATCCTGATATCGGATTGCTTTAAAATGGCTCTCCTCAATGCAAGACACATACACAATAAATTGTTTGATCTTGAGCCATTTAGAAAACATCTATGTCTATGTACTTACTGACCTGGGGATTCAAAAAAATCTGTGTAGGCTTAGAGCAAAGCTTAAATAGAGTTTACATGTTAGTGCAATGAGCTGCAGTGCTAACTGCATATGCATGTGGCTCATTTTGCTTAAACAAATAGAAGCATAGTTTCATGACCAGCAACAATGTTCTGGCCAGGAAACCATATAAAGCAACATGAACACCTGCAGACGTGCAGACATTTTTACCTATAGGCAAACTAGTTTTGCAGGATTGTGCTGACAGCCACAAAGACTACCAGGGCTTAATATTAGGAAATGCATAAAATTCTAAGACCTTATAAGAAAGTGTAGTCAGTGCAGAGTACTGTACAAATCTGTTTTAGGCATTCAGAATAAAAGTTTTGGTGGTGATCAGCAAGGGTACGTACACTGCATTATAAATAATTATTCTGGGGAAGTGTGTGTATTGAAAAGGGCCACACACATGAATTGTAGGAATGAACACAGAGGAAGAGGTCAAGTGAAACATGGTAATTACAGCAGATGAGGGCATGTCAATGTACATGCACTACAAAGGCAAGACAGTTGTAGCATGAGCACTAAACATATATCTACATTATACAGTACTTACTGCTGTTGACATCTCCTGTGTGAATATAGTCATCCTCACACAGTTATTGTATATTGTGTGACTGTCACAGAAAAGGTCACATATCAATGGAGAAGATGGTTAGCAAGGCTGAAGTCCTCATCTCCAAACTTCAAATCAATCCTAACAAATCCCTCTATGTGATTTGTATCTACCTACCGCCTGGTAATAACAACACTATAATAGAAGATATTCTTAGCTGGGTATCCTCAACTTACCCACAAGAAACTATAATTCTAGGTGATTTTAACACAGACTGGAAAACCTTCAACACTAATAACCCTCTCGCACATATTAATCTCCATGGCTTTACTCAAACTATCAACTCAACTACCAGAATCAACAAACCAACTAAAAAAGAGACCACCTTAGACTGGATACTTATAAATAAACAACCCCATACTTATAATGTAGGAACTTTACCAGATGATCTAGCGATCATACTCTAACTTATATTATAAGACAAAGAAATGACATTTTCAACACCCCTACAGATATAAACTACG
>NC_056735.1:1921628099-1921840599 GCF_019279795.1 Protopterus annectens
TTATGGTGCAGGAAATGTGAGACAGTCACAGAAGGGTTGTGTTGATCTGATCTCATGGAACAGAGTGATAAAGCCCTTACTGCACCTCAGATGAACTGAGTTTAACTAGTGGCATGGGTGCCAGAGAGACAAGGTGGGAGAAAATAGCATTACAAAGCTCATGTTGGCTTGCACATTATGTTGAAATGAGGAAGCCTAGGCTTTCATCAGAAGCATAGTTAAGGGCCTGGTGAGCTCTTTGCTGCTACATTGGGAGGTTACAGTAAGGAAGTGCAGGAAGTTACACATGCAAGGAAGTGGGGAGGTTACATGTGGAAGGAAGTGCACAATGTACTTCCTGAAAGCAGTAAATGTGGAGATCAGAAGACCACCTTACTCCCTGCTTGCTGTATGCAGTATACTTCACTACAAGTATTGATCACCACATCAGCCCTGAACGTGGGTTTATTCAAGCCTTGGGGAGGTCAAGACAGATATGGTAGATTGATGAATAAACAGAAAAGCTGTTGACAGCTGATGGTCAGCTACAAGCAGGAAAAAAAGGATAAGTTCTGTTGCTCTTTTACAGAAAAGATAACGATATGCTAACTAGTATTACTGTGCAATTTGCCTATTAAGTTGTGCAATTTTTAAAGCCTGCCAAATAACTGACATGACCTGTATGTTAAATGTGATGAAATAGCATGGACTCATTTTAAAAAAAACTCTCCAACCCAAAATAATCATCTAGAACTGAGACTTTAACAAAAGAAAAAAAAATGGTACTGATCAATCTTGGAGGAAAAAGAATCATCTGGAAAATAAATAAATACATAAATAAAACTGCTATTTGAAGGCACAGGGACACACCATATTCAAAGGTTTTTGTGAACTGCAAAAAGCAAAACTAAATTGTGGGTACAGCATAAATTAGGAAAATAACTGAAACGTAAACACTATCATAGATACCAGTTGAACTGTAAACAAAGACAAAAATAATGTGTGTGTGTGTGTGTGGGGGGGGGGGGCAAAGGCCCAAAAATAGGGACGGATTTTAAACATTGATTTTATAAACTTAAAAGTTGTGAGAATAACAGATTTTGTACTAGCATGTGTTTTTTAAAGGATACAATGTCTGAAACTTAAATGTGTGCCATTATTGAGTGGCTTCAATACACAATGCTTTGCCAGAAAACCACACATTTCATATGTTCATAGGCTGGAACTAGGCTATAGGCTCTAGGGCCTATACAAGCCTAGCCATAACAATTCCCTGGATATTTCTTCCAACAGTATTTACTTCCCTGGATCCCTGTCTAGCAGGGTGACTGACATGATCCCGGGATGAATTTCCTATCTCCTATCCAATCATCAAGGTTCCTTTTGAAGAGAGCCAAGAAGGCGCTTTGCTTGACATGTGCGGGCAGTCTATTCCAGAGTATGTGGAATCTCTGGGTCAGGAACCTATCCCTCCAGCATGTTTTGTTCATTATGATGAAAAGGTTTAGATCCCTGGAGCGTGAGGCTCTGAGGGATTGGGATTTCTTTAAGTGGAGCATGTCCAACAGCTCAGGGTTTGACATGGCCCTGTATGTTCAGCAGAGATCGCCTCTGAGTAGACGATATGCGACAGAGTATAGCTGGATTTTTTTTAGATGGTCAGCATAGGGCATCTGCTTTAGGTTTGTGATTCTTTTAGTGAAGTATTTCTGCGGCCTTTCCAGCTGTTGCAGATGTCTTGTGAGGTACATACCAAACGGGGAATTGTACTCTATAATGGGCCTAATGAGGGATGAGTACAGTGGGACAATGACCTCCTTTTTCTGGATGAAAAGCCCTTGGTGATGAGGTGTGCCACATAGAAGGATTTCCTGACTGTTGTGGTGATGTGGTTATCGAAGGTGAGACCACTGTCCACCTGTGTCCCTAAGTCTCTCATCAAACTTTCAGTGTTTAGTGTACTGTCACCTTTGTGGTAATTCATGGGTACATGTTTTTTTCCCAAGGGGATAACCATACATTTCTTTGCATTAAGCTTGAGCCCATGGCTCTGGCATCAAGCATCTGTTTCTGTAAGGCCCTTTTGTAGAATATCCACATCATTTGGGGACTCAGTAATGGCTCCCAGTTTGCAGTCATCTGCAAACTGTGTTAGCCAGAGTCCCTTAGTGTTGGCCTGTACTTCAGAGAAGTAGATGCCAAACAAGAGCGGTCCCAGGACTGAACCCTGAGGTACTCCACTTGTCACTTGTATTGGATTTGGAGTCTGCTACTTTTACAGTCTGGGTTCTGTCAGTAAGCCAGTTGGCAACCCATCGAGTGATGTAAGGATTTATGCCCAGCTTAGTAAGTTTATCTATGATTCCAGAGTGGGAGATGGTATCAAAGGCCTTGGCGTGGTCCAGATAGGCTGTGTGGACTGCCTTTCCCTCATCCACAGCTCTGGAGACTGATTCAAAGAAGTCAATCAGCTTCAGGAGAAAAGATTGGCCCTTCACAAACCTAAACTCAGTGGGGTCCAGTGTTTGAAGGTTGCCAATGTCTTTGTTTATAAGTTCCATGATAATGCGTTCCATGCCCTTACAGATCAGGGTCATCAGACTGATGGGTAGGTAGTTCCTGGGATCCAAGGTGGACCACCCCTTGTGGAGTGGGATAACTGTAGCTGTGCGCCACTCAGTGGGCATGAAGTCTGAGGTGAGGCTATGATTAAACATGACACTTAGGTTAAACATGACACTTAGGTGAGATGCCAGTTCATTTTGTAGTTCATGTAGTACAGAGCCCGGGATGTCATCTGTTCCCGTGGATGCTGTATTCTTAGCTTTGGAGAGTGCGGTTTCTACCTGTGTGACCGTGATTACCAGAATTTGGCAATCTTTTGGTATTGAGATGGGCCCTTTAGGGGGTAAGAGGGGGGTGAAGTTGGCACTAAATTGATCTGCCAGGATATTGGCAATATCCTTGGGATCAGTATATTTAATGCCATTCTGCGCATTGCCATTTAGATTCTTGACATAACTATAGAATGTCTTGTGGTTGTCTTTGGAATCTTTGGCAATTTTATTTTCGTAACTAGCTTCTTACTGAGGCTGGTAAGGGAGTTTTTTGCATCCTGAGATTTTCCTCTTTTCTGCAGCAGTTTCTTTCTTCTGTTGTATAGTTTGCTTATGGCAGGGGACCACCAGATTGGCTTCCTTTTTCTTGGTTCTATTTGGGATGGCATGATTCATGCACAGGTGGATGTGCTTGTACAGTGCCTTAGTGTAGGATTCAGCAGTCGATCTTTCAGCTCCCGTCTGCATGGGTGTCATGAAGTTTGTCACTTCAGACTTGAGTAGCATGAAGCTGGCTTTGGAGAAGTTTTTTTATGGAGGTTTCCTTACTGGGGGATGGGATGTGGATGTCAAAGGTGATTTACTTATGGTCAGACCTGACCGATGAGGGTGTGACCACAGGTGTGGAACATCTATCTCCCATGTTGGTAATGACCAGGTCAAGGGTATTGGAACCCCTGGTGGGACAATGGATTAGTTGATCCAGGGCATTGGAATATATGATTTTCAAGAACCATTGGGAAAAGGTGTTGGTACCTGAGTAGTTTTCCCAGTTAATGGCAGGGTAGTTGAAATTACCCAGTATTAGGGTGTTTGGTTGTATCTTAATATTTTCCAGTATGTTTAGAAAGATCTAGTGAGAATCTTGGGGCATGGTGGAGGATTTGTAGCAAGCTACAATTTGGATTGCATAGCGTTAGTTTCACCTGGAGAATTTTAGATGCATTGTGTTGGGCAACTAGCCTGGAGGTGTGAATATCCTTGGTGTATATGGACAATCCTCCACCTTTAAGTGTTTCGGTCTTGATTTGTTGGCCGAAAAGTGTGGTAAGAGTTGCAGCCTGGTTTTGCAGGGGTGCTCTCTGAAGCCTTCAACCTGGCCTCAGTTACTGCACAGATATCAATGTTCTCAATTTTTAGGAGTGCCTCGAGATAGTGCAGTTTGAGGTTTAGACTTTTAGCATTGAGTAGCATTACCTTCAGATTTTGCATGCTTGTATCTGTTACGGTGGTGGTTTTGTCCTTTGAACCTTGCCTAAAAAAAGCACTATAGGGGTGGCAAGAGCTTTAGCCAGTAACCTGAATCCCAGGGGTGACAGATGCAGAACATCTCTGGCAAAGCATCATGGTTTGTCGATCATGTCATCCCAGGCAGCCAGATACTGTATCCCCTTTGAATGACACCAGAAGCTTAGCCAATTGGTGAAGTCAATCATTTTGTCCTTATACTGTGGTATCATTCTGGGCGAAGGCAGGACGCTACTCAGGGCTAGGGTCATATCTGCCTGGGCCACATGATCCAAGAGCTCTTTCCTGTCTCTTTTCATGTAGTCCAGGGAGGTACATCTCAAGTCATTCACTCTAACATGGACAATGACAGAGTTGTATTTGTACTTGTTGTGGAGTGACTTGAGTGCATGTGTTATGTGGCAGATCCTGGCACCTGACAGGCAGCTGACTGTAATTTTCTCCTTGTTCAGCCTGGTGAGTGGGACATCAGTGTGCCTGACTATAGAGTCACCTATGACTATAGTGTTGGGTACGTTGTCTTGCCTTAGGGGCTGTTGTTGGGTGGCACACTGATGTTGTGAGCTATGTGTCACTTTGGTTGTGACTGGTGTTTGTTTGTGTTTCAGCTTCGGAGGTCTGTGTTGCTTGGGCAGGTTAATGTTAAGGGCCTCCACATATGTGGGTTTAGTGTTGCTATGTGTGGGTTTTGAAGGGTTATATGTTGCTTGAGGTGTAGTGCAGGTGTTAACCTTCTCCTCTTGACTGTCTAGCACAATCTTGGCTGGAGAGAGCTTTGCTTCCAGTTTTGCTATGTAAGTGCATCTCTCCCAGGTTGTAGTGTTGGGTGGTAGGAGGAGAGGGTTGTTTGTGTACATGAGGCAGTTGCCGCATTGCCCCAGTATTCCCAGATTCACCAGGTGGACAGGAGAAATCACCGGAAGCTGACCCTTGGACATGCCTGTTTAGGTGCTTTTGTTGTAAAGTTTAAGAGCTGTTTTCCCTTACCTTTGCAAGGTACTTTGCAATTATAGGCTGTTTAGTGCCTACAATTAATTTCTCCTTATTAACAAGGAGAGTTGAGTGATTGTATCAGTTTAAGGCTTCCTAGTTCTTTCCAGCAGGTTCTAGAGCAAGTGCTAGTCACAAGGGTTCAGATTTTAGTGCTACTACTGAGAAACCAGCTAGGACCAAAAATATAAAGCAAAAAATCTGGACATTCTGCAAAAATCTTGAGAGGTTAAATGGCATGCCTGTTAGGCCTCGACGATCATTTCAAGACTTCATGTGTGCCTTCAAAATCATGAATTATAAAACATGTGATTAAGGGCTGAAGATTGTTTGAACAAATATCAACAGACACTCTTTCTCATATCTAAAATTAATGAAAAGAATGGGCAAAATGTATAATAAAAAATGCTTTTTCATTCCAAGAATATTTAAATGGTAGACCATGATGGACAATGTGAAAGTTGATACTCTGGAGGTATTCTCAAAAAGGGCTGTATTCATTCCTTTGCTTAAACAGTTTATTTCAGAAATGTCCAGAAGACTTAACTCTTCTGCCTAATACAGCAATAAAACACATTAGCTTACTGGCCAAACTTAAAAAAGAGCAGAAAATAAAAACTTATTTGCGGATAAAACTACCATGACAATCCACTTTTGAAAATGATATGAGCCTTCAAATGAGGACATGGAGAATGTTATCATAAAGATCTTTAACCACAGACTAAGTATTTCATTTAAAGAAGTAAATACCTTTATGTTTCCGAACATAAGTTTTATCAGGAATATTCTTTAACTATCTTCTGTCATCACAGCTGACTTGAAAAGGACATACTCTGCAAAGAGACTGATTAACCCTAGCTAAGGAAGCAAAGTGGACAGGAACACCTTAATTGCTTACATTTTATGTACATTCTCATAGACATGATTGATTATTCAACAGTCATTGACACTTTTTCCAGATGAATCAAATACTTATGTATTTTTTAAACAGAGGCATAACTGGGGCCAGGCAGAGGGCAAACTCTCGATGTAAAACTGTCAATGGGCACAATCATTTCAAGTCAGAGTAGAAGTTTTTTTTTTTTTTATGAGGTTTTGTGAATTGAGATATTTAGTTTACAGACATAAACATGTTTGACTTCTTAATGAATTTAGAAAAGTTATTTGATGACTTTCAGAAAGAATAATAACTTCTACAAGAAGATAATGGCAATGAGTTAACTCACTAAGCATTACAAGTACTGCCCTTTTCCAACTGTACCTCTCTCCACAAGCACAATTTAGTATATAAACAGTTTATTTTTACTTTGTCATCATCTATTAACAGCTTTGCTTTGAATCCAGGATTACTGCTGATAATTATAAACAGCACAACCTGCATTCTAGAGAAATGGGCCATCCAACAGACAGACCAGATTTAACTGCATGTGGTCAAGCTTTTCAAAATGCTCTGTTTGTGAACTTATTTGTGTTTTGCTTGCTACTCAGATCACATCATAATCAAATTCCATTTTAAGGGGACTGAGCCTTGAATCATAAACTCCTGACAGCAAGAAAAAAGGGGGATTGGACTGAAAAGCATATGGCAAGTGCAAATTGTTGTCTTCAGTTATTACATACACACATATATAACCTACACACTGTACAGCGACAGAACAGAATGGCATTCATTTGATTTCCAGGAATTTACCAACATCTATCAAAGCACATTGTCTACAATACAAAATTATCAACATTAACTGCATCTTTGCTAAAATTATGTTTCATTGATACACACACACACATACACACACACACACACACACACACACACACACACACACACACACACACACACACACACACACACACACACACACACAGTGTTTCCAGAAGGGGCTGCAAATTTCTTTAAAAGACCATCATCTTTCCTGTACACTTCAATCAGCTACACTAAGGTCTCCATTACTGAATACTTTTCTGGTGAGCCAACCCATATAATTAACTATATTTAAATTATTGGAAAACAGACTTTTTTTCAGAAATGTTGGATATCAACAGTCATACTAGTGTTGTCAAGTTACTTTACTAAAGTAATAAATAAAGCACCTGCCATACTCTTTTGTAGCTGAATCAAAAAAAAGAATTCTCAGCAGAAAAATCAGGCAATGGAATATGAGAAATGAAATTGTGCAAGCTGGCTTAGGACTACACAACTAAGAACAAAATAAATGCTGTTAAAGAGATAGCTGGTAGCTGGATAATGCTGACTGTATCTAAATATTTTAATACTATCACTTTCTGGAGAATACTAAAACCTGACATACATAAATTTTCCATAAATATGCAATAATTGCATATGACACCTGATACATTTATCTAAATGTGAGCTTACTTTGGAAGGTGAGGTGTGTTTCCTTTCTTTAAGGCCTATTTTCATATACATTCAGGTACGTTTTCAGTACTTCCATGTTTGAATGGAACTCATCAAGTCCAGTGTCCAAAATCAAGTGGCAAATACAGTAGTTCAACCTTCTGTGCTAGGTCCAGGTGTCAAAAATGCAAATAGCAGTCCAAGGAAAGAGGAAAATATTAGCAGTATTAGTTTAGCACTTGTTGGATGGTAACATTTTCAAATCAGAACAAACATATCCTCTCTTTTAAACCATCCTACTTAGAACAGTACTTAGAATCACAAAGAATTACATCTCAAGATGAGGTAATGCAGTTTTGATAGGATCAGTGAGTGTGAGAGTAGTTACATTGCACTGTGCACTGTAGGATCATTAGTAGAAAGAGCAAATATAATTTGTACATGGAGTTAGTATATCTATGCTTGTACTGATATCTTTTAAAGCCTGCTGAGTATCTAAACTATGATGCATTGCAAAAAAAAGTTCTCCTATACTTGATACCCAATTATCATCATACGGCCATACCCTACCAACTCACACCCATGTTGCTTTGCAGTGCATGCCTTAACTCCTCATATCCATAATCCAGTTCAGTACTCCTGATATGTTTCTTCCTGTTTAACCCTTGACTGCTCACCACCTTCTGCACCTTTCTGGATCAGATCTTTATATATGCATATGGACAATTGATCCAAACCAGGACACAATAAAATACAAAAGGGAAATGCATTTTTTCCTATTATCAGGTATGGTGTTACTATTCCCCACCAGACAGATCGCATCATATTGTAATCGCTATTTTTCCCTACTATCCTCCACTTTCTTTTCTGTACTTACATTTGTACTCCCACACATAAATCCTGGTCTGCTTTGTGTAAACGTTTCATTAATTGGTTGGGATTGTTATAATTCGGTAGAACTGTTTAACTTTTTAGATCATACTTGCTTGGCTGAATGAGCCTATAAAAGTGCTACTAAACTTGTTATTTACTCCTGGTGTATAAAATCACCTTTCTTTAATTTTGACAATCTTATTAATGTTGTTTGAATGTGAGCTTACTTCCTTTCCCATTTCCACTATTATGTTTATGTTTTCTCCCATACAAAAAAGCTGGTAATATGTGAAGGATTCATTTTAGCTGCAGAGCTGTAGAGACATTTGTCTTCCTGGAAAAGGCGTGCACTGGAAAAGGTGTTATTCCAGTCAAAGGCTTGACTGTAGTGTCTCACAATGCACATGCTAAGATCTTAAATGCACATTTTAATGATTATGTTCACCATTTTCTCCACCTGCATTCACCTGTTTAAATACCTTTTATATGTACATTTTCTGGGAGTTCACCTAAGGCAAGAGATTCAGGAGATACATTTTCTGCTTTTAATAAATTCCAGATAGATGTCATGTGGGTGTCTTTTCTGGTAAGACAGAAAGTGCACTATAGCTTTTCATTTTCAGGCTTGTAAATAATTCATTTGGGTTTGAGGGGGGGCAGAAAACATCATCTATCTGTAGTTCACATGTAAATATATTATCATTTCTACACTCAAAATTAAAGTGATGAATGGCTTGAGATTCATCTCCACAAATTTAATGGGCTAAACATTAAAAAGATAGGTCCTATTTTAAGCATCTCCTTTAAGAAGTATACATAAACATATATATGTTTACAAAATACTTCAGTACTTAGTGATAAACATTTAGATAGAAAAAAAAATGTATTTGATATTTTTTCTGAGGAAAGCCAAATGCATTATGGTACTATATTATAATCAGTCTAGTAAGTTGATATGTCAGACAGTTTGTAAATTTTTAGAAGCAGCTATATCATTTCTAGGGGAATCTTGAGGGAACCAGCCATAATACTACTAGGATCCCGCTCAGGCCCAAGCAGCCAATTTTCTGTTGTGTGGAAACATTAGAAATAGAGAATTCTGTACAACGTTTCAACCCTTTAGTTTTGGTAAGATATTAGAACACATTCCTTGGTCCTCGCATTGATTTAGGGGTACCAGTTTAGGTAAGAGTATGCTACCATATACAACCTCATTGCATGCTGCTCTTTAGAGAGTATGCTAAGACAATATCAGATGGTAAATCTTAAAAGCACCACATTGTTTAGCCTTGTTTAACTTTGACTTCATTTTAAACTCTGACATTTTCTTAATTACAGTCACAGCAATTAAAATGTGCCATACTAGTTAACTACTACTTAATGCTTTAAAAGCTATTCTGTCCAAGTACTGCTTAACAAAAATTAATCTTGGATTGTCTCTTTTTTTGTACAAGGATACATTTGTATCTAGATTAGATGACAAAACCTCAGATTTCTGTCTTTTTAGCAACTGCCTTCACACCAATTCAGAGATTATATATAAGCACAAAAATGTACTTAAATGACACAAAATTATTTATTGTTGACATACTGGAATTAAAAGAACTGCTTCTGTGAGATTTAACATCAGAGGTCCACCAATAATAAGGAACCTTTCTTGTAAAATATGAGGAAAAAGTCAGTACATCTTTCAAATTAATGTACCTTAAATGTAAATCTTGGTAAAGTGGTTTTGAAGAGCTATTTAATAAAACATATACTAAAGTAATAGACTATGAAACATAACCTACTATATGCCATCTGTATGCTTATGTTTTTACTCCTGTCCCTTATTTGCTGGGTAATAAGCAAATGGTTCACATTAACTTTAAGGATCTATATAGAATAAGTCTGTTGTGTATCAAAGCTGTCAAAATGACTACAGTCCTGCCTCTGAATTTTTACCCAGTCTCAGTTATTTCTTATTTCATTCAGCACATGCATTTTTTCTTTCCATACCACAGAGATTTACAGACTCATAATTTGGTTGACTGTTTTATGATTATTACATTTTTCTGATTTCCTGAAGTGATTCAATTAAACATGACTGTGTCTCCTTTTAATTTTGCTTTGTGTAGTGCATAAAATGCTAATACAGTTTTTGGAAGCATTTCACTCCTTTACAACTTCATGCTCAGTGACTCAGAACATTTTTACACATGTACTTTCATGTTTTAGATGGCATATATTTTCTGTGTAGAAGCCTAAAGTGCAATATTTGTCATAATATAATGTAGCATTATAATTTATACAATACAATTGCAGACAGCTGGCATATTACATATTTATACAATATGTATTCATATGAATGGCTATCTGTAATAATTTATATTTTCAAAGTTTAAATCAATTGTAATACATGAAGCCAATGTACAAAAAGGTACAAAATGCTTTGGATTTTGGTATGTCTTGTACAGAGGAAAACTTTTTGTTAAAATATGAAAAGTTAACAATGTTGTAGAAACGGTAGGTATACCTTTTTATAATTCCAGAAGTGTATTGTTTTACCTGAAATTCCCATGAAAGACATTATATTCGACAGTTTCATTAATGTGGTTAACAATACAATAAAGCGTAAATGAGATTGCTTAGCAGACATAAATTGCAGTTTTAATGCTTCAGTAGAAAACCAACTCAGTATAACATTTATAAATGGAAAGTGAATGAACTGGTTGCTAAAAGCGAATACAAATAGCCTGCAAATTTGCATTAAAATGTTGAATGAAATATGTTCTGACTGGGGAAGAGGGATAATGATTGAAATTTAAGAATAATTTTAAACAGTTTCCCTAAGAATGCTATGCTGAATGGAAATGAAAAAATGTAAATATGTGAAATGTCCTGTGCCATCAATATAAAATATAATTGAGACATAATAAATTACTGCTTTGTAATTTGGTATTTCCATATCAGGGTGGTATTCATAGTCATAACTCAAATGGGTTAAGGCTATCTATGCTGTCCACCAACTATAACAGGTAAGTTGCAATTCATAGAGGCCACTAATGCTGAAGTGAGATGGCTACAAATACGTCTGAACAAATGAACTGGTAAGATGTAAATGAGAAATGATATAAAAGGATGTATGCTAATGAAGCATTTTCATACCTTCTTGCTATTCATAGGCAAGTGTTACATGTTTTCTGCTCACTCTACAGATTCATTATATATAGAGAAGTCACATCGACCCAATCTACTTTTCAGTTCATGAAAATGCTGTTATTTGCTGCTAACCTTGATATTTCCCACTGTGAGCTGCTTGTCTTGGATGAACTGAAACTGCTTGTGTACACTGCACTTATCAGCTAAAAAGGCAAAGATATAAGTAGAGAATAACCCAGTATAATTTTAACAATCTGGAGATACTAGATAGGTTTAGAGTGCACAGGGATATTTAAGGGTCTTAGCGCGTATTTATGACCCACATAGGAGTAGTGGAGGAATGCCTGGACTTTCCTATTCCTGTGGATACTAAGGTATGTATAGCCCTCAGTATATTCACCACAGGGACTTTCTAGAAACAGACGCGGGACGTGTTGGCCATCTCAGAGACTTCTGCCTCAAGGATACTGTAGCAGTTCTTGGATATATTCTTCCCATTTGTGTATTAGTACATTATTGAGCATCACCTCAGGACAGAGCCAGGACTGTGCATGCCTTTTATGAAGTGGCACTTTTTCCTGAGGTACACAGTGCAATAGATTGCACCCAAGTTGTTATTAAGGTCCCTTTTGGTCCATGTGGTGAATTGTACTACAATAGGAATGTCTACCAGAATGTCTACCATTCCATCATTTGCCGGGTAGTGTGTCACAGACGGGGGTGTATCACCAATGTTCTGCCCAGCATCCTGGCAGTGTACACAGTTCCCATATTTGGCACACTAGTTCACATATCTTGTCAGTGAGTGGAAATTTTTTTCCCTTTTTTTCTATTTTATTTAAGTAGTTATTCATGGTAAAATATATTGCTGAATAATAAACCACTGTTTCTTTGTTTTGTCCCCCCTAACTTTTAGTGTGTGTGTGTGTGTGTGTGTGTGTGTGTGTGTGTGTGTGTGTGTGTGTGTGTGTGTGTGTGTGTGTGTGTGTGTGTGTGTGTGTGTGAGAGAGAGAGAGTGTGTGAGTGTGTTTGATGCTGAATATCCACTAAAGTCATGAAACCAGTGAGAAACCTAAGTGGAACTGCAGAAGAGAACTTTACTACAGCCCTGTTTCAGACTGATATTGTCATCAAGAGAGTCTTTGGCCTCCTGATGAGTCATTTTAGGTGCCTGAATGAGTCTGAGGGTCCCTTCAGTGTGTTGCAGTTTCTGAATACAAGATGTTTACTGAATATTGCATTCTGCACAACATGGTCATGAACCAGTCTGGTGGTGAAATGACCCATGCTGTTACTGCAGCTCCCAGGTCCAGTCCTACTACAACTAGTGGTGACCAGCCAGCATCAGTAGTAAGGGACACCCATGTGGCAGGCTCATGCACAATATATGGCTGCAGAGGTAAAGAGGCAGCATCTAGTCCAGAAATATGGACCATGACATCTAGGTTAGTGTTTCCTTTCTGGTGAAAAACATGTCTTGGGGTTCATTATAAATTACGTAGGCTTCATGCTAACCTTACACGATTTAAGTGTGTTAGCATGATGATCAGCAGGGGTAATTGAATACGCATGCTGCTCATCGCTCTTACATGAATGCAAGCACATTTTTGTGGCAGAGTACAGCTCTCAACAGATCTGGGACAAATCTCAAGAGAATCCTGGACAAATCCAGAAATACTTAGGGGCAACCATGGACTCTTTTAAAATATTAGTACTTTTACCTTGAGACATTGACAGAATAAGGCAACGTGAACTGATATATATTTTCTGAAGTAAAAGAAGTCAGTAACTATTGACATTATTTATTAATTGTAATTCACCACCTTTTCTCCAAGAGTCACCAGTTTTAGAAGGGATTAAGAGGGACACTGCTAAAATTTGAGTCAAAATCAAGTTAACCTTTGAAAATCAAGGAGAGTTGAGAGGTATGTGGCAGACCAGTAGTATTCATGGCCATGGAAAGGCGCTTGCATGCACAAGCACAGAATGTAAACAAAACAGCTTGCTTAGAGGCAAACCTAAGATGCAAGAGTGCACTGTAGCCCTGAAATGTTAAGGGCAAGTACAGTGAAAGAGTTCTGAAAGAGTGGAAGTGAAACTGAGGAATTGTACATAAGTAATAATGGTTTTACTGCATAATTAATTAATAGGGAAGGAGAAATGGGTAAACTGTACTCACATACTGCAGGTAAATCTGTTGAAATGTCAAAGAAACATTTCTAATATAAATCCCACAGTACTTAAAGCCAAAAGACCAACTTACATAATGATAACTAATGTCAATGACAATGCAGGAGTTCTACACAAAAATAAAAACAGACATGCTTACAAAGGATGTCACATGGATATAAAGCTGCAGTAGAACAAAGAGAAGTTAAAGTGTGATGTATCTTTTAATAAAATGCTGAGTTGAGATAACAGCAACGACAGAAGATACATTATGGGATGAATGCACAGGCTGTAGTTATTGCACAAGTGATGCATATACAGGGAATTTATGTATGCAAGAAAACGCCATTATTGTATTCCCCACCTCAGCATGTATACACAAGAACAAATGGACCTTACAGCTGTAATGTCATGGATCTGTTTTTGCAAAGAAATTTCAGTGGCAACATTAGGAAAGGGGGTTATCACCTATAATCATGTAATACACAAGCAAGTGTTATATAGTCATGTAAATGCTAAATGGTAATATAATAAACACTCAACATATGTAAGTGACAAATGCCAATGCAGATCAGATGACATTTCAAGATTTCAAGGTTTCCACTGCTAATTTGCAAACATAGCAGACATCATTATACTGGGCATGCTCACATGGAATTACAGGGAACAGTAACATAACAGCTAATCAACAGTGCCAACACACAGAAAGTGTCATAACAGAGGAAATCACACTTTCTGATGGTCAGGCAACATGCTATGCAGTAAGAAATGTTTACAGAAGTCCGTATTGCCAATAAACTGTATAGTGTGACAAAAATAATTGCGGTAATGAATGAATATCTGGATGGAGATATGCAATACAGAGCATAATTATTATGGAAATAGGCAATGGTTGTGAGCAGTGAATGAGATAATAAACATTCAATCATGTCATTTTCAAACACATACACGGACAGACATCAGAGGGATGCATACCAATCATGGATGCCACAGAAATACTCATATTGGTTATGGCATGAAGAACACCCTTGAAGAGCTTACAGCATTTTCCTATCATAAGGGGTTTGCATGCCCACCTGGTAGCACAGTAGCCTGAAAAATGTGGCCCCCCGACTGCACCAGAACTATTGCCTGCATGTAAGCCATTGCTGTCTGACAGACAGATGTTACCAAATTCACACCCCTTCCTGTTATACTAGACTTTCTCCAGATCTTTATATTCACAGCATGTGCCACATCAGATAGCAATGAAGGCTGCTGCAAATAACTGAAATCAATGTGTGCAGTAAGAAAGGAGTCACAAAAATAAAATGAACAATCTGGTTTAGTCGGAATGCTGGAAAGTAGCTACACATGGTACTGTACATACAACAGAGAGCAGCACAACAGAAATGCTTCTCTGACAAGGAAGCTGCTTCATCATCTCTTACACACACTGTCCCAGAATTGAACCACGGTTTATTTGTGTCGGTATACTATACAAGCCAGTACCCAATGCACATGCCACAGCAGTAACCACAGCATGACATGCCCAGAATAACCACATCACTGCCATGCGATCACAACCTGTGAAACTATATCACTGTCCAACATAAAAATGGACAAGAATAACTAGATACAATGGTGTTTGTGTAACATCAGTACATTCATATAATGTTGTCCTTTCAGGAATTGAACAGCATGCTATGTGACTACTAATGAAATTTGGATGAACCACAAGCTCCACAGTGGAAGCCTTAACACAAGTGTGACACTCCACCTATGCTAACTTATTACATCATATATAAGTCTGATAAACAATCTCTTTTGGATAAAAGGGATGGGGAGGCCTCTCCCACTGGAAAAGTACACATTATAACTGCGGGGGATGCCATTCATGCATTACAACATAAGGCCACACAATGGTAATAGTCGTTGAATATGGATGTTGAACACCTGAACATTTGACAACAGAAAATACATGGTATTGTAGAGGATGGATGCACCACAACAGAAGTGTTACTACAATTGTGAGATATGTCAAGGCATTACATTGTGTTATTGCTGCAAGGGATATGTGTGCCTATAATTGCTGTACTAAGGCAACACTATACAGAATGTGACCTCATTCCCTCATGTCAGAGGCTAACACTTACTACAAATGTTATGTAAGGAATATGCAATCACATGTCACCATTAGTCTTAATAAAAACATTCCTATGTGAGAAATTATCATAGCTTTTTGTAAGAGGAATCTACATCTATACACAGCAGATGTGTTTGACAACATTATTAGGGTCATATACAGTGACAATAAGATGGACGCAATGTAGTCTGAGCAGTAATTGCTGGATGCAAACTATCTAAGATCAGAAGCTACAGATTAGCACCTGAATTGCAGATGCCACATGACATGTTGAGGTACACCTGGGACAGTACACTCTTGAATGAATGACATCACCACTGTTTATTAGCTGGATGTTTATGATAAAAAGTGGTCAAAGTGCACAATAACACTGTACAGGTACACATCATACATGCATTTGAACAATAAGAGAGATATCTTACAGCTGGGCTCACACATCATATATATATATATATATATATACATACATACATATATATATATATATATATATATATATATATATATACACTTTATAAAACACAGTATTAAAATCATGCATCACAGGAGAATTTGCACTCCAGCTGTGAGATACTGCAGTTATGGTAGCATTATGTAACAATTGTGTTTCCAAAAAGTTATTTTCCCTGGGAATGCTTTGATATGCTAGTGTAACAATGTGCCACTGTAATCCACTCATAAGTTGAAGGGTACATAATGGTGGTTGTGAGGTGGCCAATGGTTTATGACAGTAATCACAGTCACACTAATTAAGTAGTGATGGACTCAAACACCCTACATATCTAGTTACCCCATCTATGCAGCACATTATCAGTAGCTCGCACCACAGGAGAATGCTGGGTACAGATGAGGGATACAGCATCTAGGAAGGGATGACATGGCATGTATTGCCAAGGAGACATGTCTGGTAAAATGAATTTGCAGACATATGGGTTGTAAAACCTGCCACTGCAAATGTGTGTAAACCAATCCTGAATTCATTTACAGTCACACAAACTTATAAAAATTAAGCATTGTTATATTTGAACATCATACCTATCTATTTACACATTCTAGAGACTGGTGTAAGAAACTGAAGCGCCACAGAAGAAGTGTAACATTTAAAGTGCAACACTTCATTTTAGAAGGAATGACCTCATCAGTGCATTGCATCAGCCAGAGAATATAATCATGTGCTCTTATTGCTGCCCCCATCCCACCTGCATTTAAAAAATCAAAATGTTCCCCAATAGGACTTAATCAGTGTTTGCATCACTATCCCTCTAAAGCCATTAAATAGGTATTTTTGCAATTTAAGAAACTCAGATGCATTAATTTATACACTTGTGCACATATTATGGCCTAAGAAAGGCATATTTACCCATACTCAGTAGAGTACAAATAGTTTGCCAAATAACACCTTACATTGAAGAAGTTGTGGTCATGGTTGTTAAAGGTGGGATAAGAGGAAAGTGGAGTCATGTAGTAGTTTTAAGTATTTATCCAGAGTAGAAGTTGATTAAGCACAGTTGTGTTAGAGAATGTTTTCACCTAACTATAAACAACCCCTGCATCCACATACACATTCTCCATATTGAGTGTCAAATCTCTTTCTTATCTAATTACACAATGTGGAAAGCACAGTATTAGTTGCAAGTGTCACAGAAGATGTCTGTTAAAGGAAGAGAGTGTACTTTTTGTCGGTATAACCACACCAGTGTGCTTCAGAGAGAAGGTTTCTGTAAAAAGTGGGATGAAGGAGATGCATGGAGAGTTAAATGCATTCTCCTCACAGGAACTGGTTGTAGCATCAAACATTACACACACAGAGACAGACACAGTCACATACACACATTTATCATATTAAGCATCAAACTTTCTACCTATTTATTTACACAACCTAAAGAGCACAATATTACTTGCAAATATCACAGGAAAAGTTTGACTCATAAAGCAAAAGTTAAGTTTTGTCATGATGATGTTATCAGTATGTTTCAGAGTGGATGTTTCTATAAAAAAGTAAAATAAGGAAGTGATGTAAAGCATTAAATGCATTCTCCTCAGTGGAAGTGAATAGATCACCAAGTATTACACACATACATTCAAGTTTCTCATGTTGAACATCAAGCCTTGTACCTAGCTAGTTATACAATCTAGAAAACACAGAATTATTTGCAAGTGCCATGACAGAAGTCTAACCTTTAAGGGGAGAGAGTGCACTTTTGTCAGGATGACCTCATCAGTGAGTTTCAGAGAGGATAAGTGAGCTGTGTGTTGATTTTCTTTTTTTATTTTACTCTTTGAGTGCAGCACCACTAAGCTAATCCTGAAGTGTTGAATTTAGAATGGGAATTAGCAGTACTCTATGTAGCTCTTTGCCGACTATCAAGCAAACATCTATAGAAGACAGACTTCACAATACGGAACAGGAACACTAATATGGCAGCAAGATAATGATGTGTTAAGGAAAGGTGTAGCCAACATTTACAGCCGCATGAGTCAGATAAAACATTCTGAGACTTGTTTTCATCCATCTGGATTTGATCCTTTAGAGCATTCTGAGAAAAAAACTTATACCTGATTCTTATCTAAGCACAAGTAGGAAGTAATATTTATGATAATTAACATTTCACAGCAGATTTCAGCAAGCATAAACATATATATTAATCCTCATAACCCTATTTATCACTATAATTTGTACATCCAACTCTTACATTTGTTGAAAAGTACATTATGCTGAATAAATATAACTAAGCACAAAGTTGCAAAATGCAACAGATTAATGTGACTGAGGGGGAAAAATAATTTCAAGATATTGCCATAACCTCTGTACTTTCATTTAGCCTTTTCTGTATTTGTTGCTCAGCTCCAGACACTGCAAATGCAGAGGTGGAAGAATAATGATACTTAAGAGAGAGGGGACTCTGGCAGGGTGAGATGGAGGCTGGGACAAAGTAGCTTATGACAGAAGAAGGATAATGTTCACTCGTAACAATATGTTGCAAAGAGCTAGACATAAATAACATACAAGTAGAAACAACAAAATGATACCCTCAAAGCACTGGATACCTTTGCTATAACACAATGAATTATAAGTCAAGCAAAAAAGTAGCAAAGGTCTGGCTTGAAAATATCCAACAGGCATAAATATTCAAGTAAAATCCAGTAGTATTGAGCAGCTCTATTTTAATCAGCACAAGCGCTTTCACAATAGCTTCATCAGGTGCATACAGATAAATGAATAGGTAATATACACACCTTATATAGTCACTATAATCACATGACATCAATTAACATTTAAAATACAGCTATATAATAAAATACTTGTCACAAGACAAAAAAAAAATATATATATATATATATATATATATATATATATATATAAAACATATAAACACATGGAACATATTCATATACATATTTAAAATACCCAAATAAATCATCTATGCAGGCCTCTCTTTTGTAAAATTGGTTTTAAAGGTATATACTCATTAAGGCCATGCCCATAGTTGGCTCTAAGCCTTACTATCCATTGTGTTTCTATTTGTTGAGTTCTTGCTCTAATATTACCTCCCCTAATACTAGTAAAATTCCTTCCTATCACCATAAATTTAAATGTGTGGTGTGTGTCAGTATTACTCACACGTTTAGCCAAAGCATTCATAATATTCAATTTCTTTATGTTGTATAAATGCTCTCTAATTCTTTCCCTGAGACTATGATCTGTTTTACCCACATAAAATTTGTTGCATACACAACAAGAGGCTAGATAAATAACGTGTAGTATCGCAGGAAGCTGAAACCCTGATATTAAAGATTTCTCCTGTATCAGGATGCTGAAACATAGTATCTCTTGAAATATAAATACAATAGTTCCATTGACCACATGGCTTTGTACCACTTACTATCTGCAAAAAAGTGGCTTGCTTATTTGTACAGAGTCTGTTTTTCAATGACTTTTTATTTTTAAATGAAAATTGAGGCTTAATATCTATAACTTCTCTGATATCTTTATCAGTCATTAAAATGTCCCAATGCTCATTGATAATGCTTGTATAAAAAGAGACATCTCTCATATAACTAAGGGACATTCTTAGCTTATTGTGATTTCTATACTTCATTCTATGTGAGGGACCTGAAAAATATGGCTTAGCAGTAGTATTTCTCAGGTTCCTAACCAATGATGAGTTTCTATCTATTAGACTTGTTTCATATCGTCTTTCTATTAAGTCATTCTCAGTTGCCTGCATTTGCCTCTCATAATCATTACTATTCACATTCAACCTAGAAGCCCTGAACAATTGATTTCTAGCTACATTATTAAAGACAAATTGCAGATGCATACTTTCCCTTCTCAATAATTGATTGGCATGACATTCCTTTCTATATAACTTAGTAGAGATTTTACTTTGTTCGTCCTTATAGACATATACATCTAAAAAGTTAATGCCAATATCTGAAACATTTAAAGTGAATTTTAAAAAATCACTTGAACTATTAACATATGTTTTAAAATTATCCAACTGGTCTGTTGAGCCTTTCCAAAGAATAAAGAGGTCATCAACAAACCTCCTATAAAATAAAATAAATTCACCAAAAGGACCAGATAATAAATGTTCTGTTTCCCATACTGACATGACTGCATTGGCATAACTATTGGAGCAGGAACTACCCATAGCTACCCCATGTTTTTGCCTATAAATCTTATCTCCAAAAGTAAAAATATTATTATTAAGAACTAATTTCAGTGATGTCATAATCAAACTAATATTTGCTTCTGTAAACTCATTATTACTGTTAAGTAATTTAGCTACATATTCTAAACCAGTTTCATTAGGTATCACTGTAAATAAGGAAACTACGTCTAGGGTGACAAATAAAAATTGTCCACTATGATTATTAACATTCATATCACAGAATAAATCACATAAAAATGCTCAGTATCCCTCAAAATTATTGAAGACATACTAATTAATTTCCTAAGATGTTTCTCAAGAAAAATAGAAAGAGCTTCTGTACTCCAATTATGCCCAGCAATTATCAGCCTTACCCACAATTTTATGTGGGTAAAACAGATCGTAGTCTCAGGGAAAGAATTAGAGAGCATTTATACAACATAAAGAAATTGAATATTATGAAAGCTTTGGCTAAACATGTGAGTAATACTGACACACACCACACATTTAAATTTATGGTGATAGGAAGTGATTTTGCTAGTATTAGGGGAGGTAATATTAGAGCAAGAACTGAACAAATAGAAACACAATGAATAGTATGGCTTAGAGCCAACTATGGACATGGCCTTAATGAGTATATACCTTTAAAACCAATTTTACAAAAGAGAGGCCTGCATAGATGATTTATTTGGGTATTTTAAATATGTATATGAATATGTTCCATGTGTTTATATGTTTTATATATATATATATATATATATATATATATATATATATATATATATATATTTGTCTTGTGACAAGTATTTTATTATATAGCTGTATTTTAAATGTTAATTGATGTCATGTGATTATAGTGACTATATAAGGTGTGTATATTGCCTATTCATTTATCTGTATGCACCTGATGAAGCTATTGTGAAAGCACTTGTGCTGATTAAAATAGAGCTGCTCAATACTACTGGATTTTACTTGAATATTTATGCCTGTTGGATATTTTCAAGCCAGACCTTTGCTACTTTTTTGCTTGCCTTATAATTCAATTGTGTTATAGCAAAGGTATCCAGTGCTTTATAGGTATCATTTTGTTGTTTCTACTTGTGGTGATTTACTTTTGCATACCTGTTTGCACTTGGAATATGGCTACTGGGACAGACATTATTGAATTGGACTATGTACCAACAGTTGAACCAGAGTGTTCTGAAAAGAATGTAAATCTTTTTATTTCCAAAGTAAGTGATGCTGAAAATCCTCTTTACTGCAGTAATTTAGTGGTATGAACTGAGTGTGAAGCTAATGTGGATTATTTATCGTTAAGAGGTGAACTGTTGGCTTTGGAGAAAGATTTAAGTAAATTAAAAGGAATACAATATGAAAAATATCATTTGGAAGCCAGTCTGTCGGAGAAGATTATTCCTCGTCGGTTAAGAGTGTTAAAAATGCCGGCGCAGATTGACTGTGATGTGCAACTCATGACTGAGTGGCAGCAGTTAAATATTTCCACTAGTTTTGGCTATACGAAACTTCTTGTCCATTCAGCTATGAGGCAAGAAGATATATTAATGAAAGACATAAAAGCGAAATATGTAAATATATGCAAGAAGTACAATTCAGTCAATTTATCTAAAGGCATGACTGACACCACTGATAATGTCAAAACATATTCTAGAAAATTGTTACAAATTAAGTACAATAAGCTCCAAAGAGAACGTAAGGATTTCATAGCTTGTAATATCTTCACGTGGCCACAGGAATTTGAAAGCAGTATAAGGAGATTTCCATCACATCTGCCCATAAGAGATGCTTCCATTACCAATGGTCCGCAAGAGCGCACAGAAATTACAACGAATGCTGTCGTCGCTCCTGTAGAGGTAAATGCCTTGAATTTAACATCACCAGTTAGTGGAACTACAGGAACACCAAAAGAAATTTTTGAAACTCAAAATGTTTCATCTAGTCTGTGAGATGTTGCTTTGGGAGTGAGAAGAAAAACCATACTAGTTACTGCTGACGTTCACAAAACAAATGAAAACACCACACCATGTTTTGATGCTGATAACCCTTTTTTAAGGGGTTTAAATGACCTAGGCTTACAGTTTCCTTTGCCTATGAGGGAAATATTGTTAAGCAACAAGAGAGGGAGACAACCAAAGACTCAAATAAGGGGCAGAAGTACGACAAGCAACAAACGGAAAATGAACAAAGAGATGGACAATCAATATGCTATCAAAAAAGCATTCCAACAGACACAGCAAGTAAGACATTAGTTTTTAATTTATCTAGTTACTGTCTTTCTGAATATGAACGCAAGGTTCTGGAGAAGGGACTAGCATTTATACCTGTTACAAATATGTCCATAACTGATGCCATTTTTGATGTAAAGATGTTTACTCGAAACTTAACCTTAAAAATGATGTTTAAAGATAGTCAATTTACATCTGAAACTTGCTTTAAGAGACCAAGTATGTTTGTTCCAAAACAAAATGCATTGATTAATGCATTTGAACAAATATGTATAGCAGATATCTATAATGTATATGAGCAAAGAAGGAAAACTAAAACATACAATAAATGGCACAATCTAAGTAGAAATGAGTTTAATGCTTTACAAGGCCTTGAACATAATGATCAGCTGGTCATTAGACCAGCTGATACAGGGGGACAAATTGTAGTAATGGATAAAAATGCTTATAATAATGCAATGTTTGAAATGTTAAGTGATAATATGTTTTATGAAATTATTCCTCAGTCACATGTAGAAATTATGGTAAACAACATTGCCAATACTATTAAATATTTAGAAATGGCATGTCTAATTTCTAGTGCTTTAGCGAAGTATTTTAACATAATATTTCCATCTATACCAGTCATTCAGGGGCATCCCAAAATACATAAACATCCTACTAAACCTCCCTTTAGACCGATAGTTGCTGGGCATAATTGGAGTCCAGAAGCTCTTTCTATTTTTCTTGAGAAACATCTTAGGAAATTAATTAGTACGTCTGCAATAATTTTGAGGGATACTGAGCATTTTTTATGTGATTTATTCTGTGATATGAATGTTAATAATCATAGTGGACAATTTTTATTTGTCACCCTAGACGTAGTTTCGTTAATTACAGTGATACCTAATGAAACTGGTTTAGAATATGTAGCTAAATTACTTAACAGTAATAATGAGTTTACAGAAGCAAATATTAGTTTGATTATGACATTAATGAAATTAGTTCTTAATAATAATATTTTTACTTTTGGAGATAAGATTTATAGGCAAAAACATGGGGTAGCTATGGGTTGTTCCTGCTCCAATAGTTATGCCAATGCAGTCATGTCAGTATGGGAAACAGAACATTTAATATCAGGTCCTTTTGGTGAATTTATTTTATTTTATAGGAGGTTTGTTGATGACCTCTTTATTCTTTGGAAAGGCTCAACAGACCAGTTGGATAATTTTAAAACATATGTTAATAGTTCAAGTGATTTTTTAAACTACACTTTAAATGTTTCAGAAATTGGCATTAACTTTTTAGATGTATATGTCTATAAGGACGAACAAAGTAAAATCTCTACTAAGTTATATAGAAAGGAATGTCATGCCAATCAATTATTGAGAAGGGAAAGTATGCATCCGCAATGTGTCTTTAATAATATAGCTAGAAATCATTTTTTCAGGGCTTCTAGGTTGAATGTAAATAGTAATGATTATGAGAGGCAAATGCAGGCAACTGAGAATGACTTACTAGAAAGAGGATATGAAACAAGTCTAATAGATAGGAACTCAACATTGGTTAGGAACCTGAGAAATACTACTGCTAAGCCATATTTTTCGGATCCCTCACATAGAATGAAGTATAGAAATCACAATACGCTAAGAATGTCCCTTACTTATACAAGAGATGTCTCTTTTTATACAAGCATTATCAATGAGCATTGGGACATTTTAATGACTGATAAAGATATCAGAGAAGTTATAGGTATTAAGCCTCAATTTTCATTTAAAAATAAAAAGTCATTGAAAAACAGACTCTGTACAAATAAGCAAGCCACTTCTTTGCAGAGAGTAAGTGGCACAAAGCCATGTGGTCAATGTAACTATTGTATTTATATTTCAAGAGATACTATGTTTCAGCATCCTGATACAGGAGAAATCTTTAACATCAGGGTTTCAGCTTCCTGCGATATTACACATGTTATTTATCTAGCCTCTTGTTGTGTATGCAACAAATTTTATGTGGGTAAAACAGATCGTAGTCTCAGGGAAAGAATTAGAGAGCATTTATACAACACAAAGAAATTGAATATTACGAATGCTTTGGCTAAACATGTGAGTAATACTGACACACACCACACATTTAAATTTATGGTGATAGGAAGGAATTTTACTAGTATTAGGGGAGGTAATATTAGAGCAAGAACTGAACAAATAGAAACACAATGGATAGTAAGGCTTAGAGCCAACTATGGACATGGCCATAATGAGTATATAGCTTTAAAACCAATTTTACAAAATTGAGGCCTGCATAGATGATTTATTTGGGTATTTTAAATATGTATATGAATATGTTCCATGTGTTTATATGTTTTATATATATATATATATATATATATATATATATATATATATATATATATATATATTTTTTTTTTTTGTCTTGTGACAAGTATTTTATTATATAGCTGTATTTTAAATGTTAATTGATGTCATGTGATTATAGTGACTATATAAGGTGTGTATATTACCTATTCATTTATCTGTATGCATCTGATGAAGCTATTGTGAAAGCGCTGTTGCTGATTAAAATAGAGCTGCTCAATACTACTGGATTTTACTTGAATATTAATGCCTGTTGGATATTTTCAAGCCAGACCTTTGCTACTTTTTTGCTTGACTTAAAAATAGCATACAAGCTGATGCCTGTATTACAACCCTTGAAAGAAGTTAAAACCCTATTTATGCATGTCAACATTAGCTCATCACATCACAAATGAATTGCTACAACATTGAAGCATGGTGACAACGTAATGAAGCAGAAGATGTGAAAAGAAAGAGACAGAGAGACAGACAGATGTAGAGAGGAAAAGAAACAATATGTTGTGTGGGACATGTAGGAACATCTGTATGGTATTTTACTCTTACCTATTAAATCATCATTAATCTGTCATTCGCTGTATTATGCACTGCTTGCCATAGGGAGAAATAAGGGAAAGGAGAATGCAATGAACATGAAGACATAAGCAATGTAGGACTGGCTTAATAAGTCTCCCTGTTGGGGCTACAATGGTTTAGCAAATGATCCTGGGAATTCAATAAACTCCATGCAGGCTTACCTTGAAGCCTACATGGAGTTTACTTGTTTGCGAGGTGAATAGTAGTGCTAATTACGTATGCATGCCGCATATCACGTTTAAGTGTTAACTAATACAATTTCCTTGCTAGCAGCAGTGTTGCTGGCCACTAAACTGTGCAAAGCAACACAGACAGCAGCAGAAATGTAAACCTTTTTACCTATGGGCAAACTAGGTCTATATGTTTGGGTGAAATGCTACAATGATTACCAGGGTTATTAATAAAGCAATGTATATATTTCCAACACATTACATGACAGTGTATACAGTTCACAGGATTGTGGAAACCTGTTTCAGACATACCCCTGGATTAACAAATCCTCCGTGTAAGACTTAATAAGTCTTACTCGGAGGCTGCAGTTGAATGGTATGATGTCAGCATGCCATGAATATTCATGAGGGCATGCTACCTCAACCTTAAGTCTTACACGGACCGAGTAGGAAAGCAGGGGGCGTGTCCGACTGCCAAGCTGTCTAAACGGCCACGCCCCTGCAAGGCTTGTAAACGGAAAATGAAAGTACACAAGAGCGAGTCCGCTCAAATGTCCTTGCACCCAACACCACACTCCCTGACATTGTAAACCCCCATCACAGTTATGAAAAGTAAAAAATTAATTTTATTTTTTTTAAATTCCCGAAATAGCTGCCCGTATTTGCGTGTGTGTGCACGGGTGTGCCCATTGTTTAGCTGTAGTTAGCAATTCTGACATGGAAGAGCATAAGAAAGAATGTTTATGCAAATCACACCAAATAGCAATAGCGTAATGGTAGAGCGTTTGCACAAAAAAGAGGCATTCATGGTTCGAGCCCCACCACTCCCCTTCTTATTTATGTTTTAAATCAGTACATGGAATAATACCTGACACATATGATTAAAATATCAGTAAAAAGCAGTGAAATGGCCAATGTATCAGTGAACAAAATATTAAACATTTAAAGGATCCTGATACATAATTGCTTGCAGTTAAGCAGCACTTTACCCAGCGCAATAGAGTTGCCCATAGTTTAATAGCGCTTTACCCAGTGCAATAGAGTTGCCCATAGTTTAATAGTGCTTTACTCAGTGCAATAGAGTAGCCCATAGTTTAGTAGCACTTTACCCAGCGCAATAGAGTTGTCCAAAGTTTAAGAGCGCTGTACCCAGCACAATAGAGGTGCCATAGTGAAATAGCGCTTTAAAAAGCGCAATGTGTTTGCACGGACGTGTGCACCACACCAACCAGCGCACCATAGGGCAACGTGGAGCAACGTAGAGCAAAGTTGCTTAAACACAACCACACCCCCTAGCCTGTCTTGACAGTATGAAAATAAAATGAATGACAAGGTTCAAATCCAGGACTCTGTGCATCATAATTAAAGCACAGAACCACTAAGCCATGACAACTTAGGAGAAACAGCCACTGTTAACATACATATACTTAGTAATGGTAGGTTAACCATTACTAAGCAGGTCTGCAGTCAGACGAGAATTTTCAAAAATGGCCAATCACAAAAAAGTGTGGGAAATGCGGCATATTTAAGCCCCATAGGCGGAAATACTTGCCATAACTGATTGTAGCTCACATCTGCAGTTAGAATGGCTGGTGCAGGAGAGGGTACATGCTTCCGAGTGCAACATTGGGGCATCGAGGAGTTGAAATACATGGTTTGGCTCCTTGTCCACCATCATGAGTCAAGACTCCTGCAGGGCCAGTTCCAAGGGACGGAGTACAAGGCAGAGGCTTGGAACTGGTTAGCTCATGACCTCACCAGTGTCACAGGCATTCCTCGGACTGGTGAGCAGGTCCGTCACCACCATGCAGACCTGAGGAGATGGAAGCAGGACCGCCTGAACCAATGGATACAGGAGGCCCGTGGGATGCAGGATGCCCCACAACTGAGTAGCTAGCCATGGAATGCAGTATGTAGGAATTGATAATTGATTCTGTATAACGGATAGGTATGTCTCAATATCCCTTTATTTACTTTACAGCTGCAGGTGACCGTGCTGCGAATCAGCAAGCCTATGCAGATAGACTGCTAAGGCTGCTCCACCAGGCAGGTTAGTGATTATTCTGCATGGATTGTCATATAAAATAGGGGAGAGAGCATGAAATAAAGTGTTGTAGTCCAATAATACAGCCATAAATGGCCTGAATAACTCCTCTGCATGTACTGTCAGATAAAAAAGTCAGAGAGCCAGAAAAAGAAAGGTAACATATGTCCGGAATAATATCTCTGCAGGTACTGTCATATAAAATAAGTAAGTGAGCCTGAAAAAGAGTGTTCTAACCTGTTAATAAAGGTATAATATGTCTTGAATATGTCTTCCATATGCACCATTATAACAAATAAAGGAGTGAGCCTGTGGAAAAGTGTGTAATGTCATTAATAAAGGTCTAAAACCTGGAGTGTGTCTGTGTCACCTAGTTTGAAATGTTGTTCTACCCTTGCATTATACAAATAGTGCAGTCCCATATAAAGTGGGTGATGGAAGTGCTAGTAGTTGTGAGGCATATATACAGTCCTCAACAGTCAGTTACTGGCTGGCATGCATAAGTAAATCTGGCACATGAGTAGCATGTTAATTTGTTCCCCAGAAATGTGAGTGTGTGTTAAGAAATGCAGGGTTCTGTACAAGTAGAAGTGAAAATGTCATGTGAAAACATCCAGATATGTAGATAAAGAAATATAAATGCATTCAAGGAATATGTAGCAGTAACATCTGCATCTTGGATAGTTAATATGTCAGATATAGGTCAGGTATATATTGAACTAGCCAAACCCATTACACAACCTAATGCATGGCGGCAAGTGTAATAATACATGTAGGGGATATACACCTGCAGTCACTAGGAAAGTAGTGTAGACTAAAAGTAATTATAAGATGTTAATCAAGGTTTTTGTCTACACCCTACTGTATGTGCATAAACCATGCAATTCCACACCTCAATGGGTATGTGTACTATTAAATATTTGTTGGGACATATGTCCTATTGTTATATAAATATTTGCATTCACGTTGATGCATGTGCCCTGTTCAAACCCCACAAGCATGGTGGCCTGTTGCTACCAAACATCCCTGCATGCTATTGGAATATCCACTGTCGTTCAATATATGCATGTGTTATGCTTGCTATTCAACTGTTGGAACCTTGGTGTGTTGGGTTAATGGGAATATTACTGCATGCTGTTAAAAATAATCTGGAATGTTGTTGTTTATGTTGTAATTAAACACACCTAAACACAGAACGTATGGGAAGGCCGGTCCCAGCTGACCCACCTGTCCCTCCTCAGCTGGCGAGTGCACCTGGCACCAGCAGGTCCGGTGCCCAGCCCAGGTTCCCCTCCTCCATTGGTCCTGTGCCACCTTTGGGTGTAAGCACTGCAGGGGATGGGGCTTGTCTCCCCCGTGCAAGCGTGGGCGGAGAAGGGCCACCTGTCACCCTTCGAAGGGTCTGGGCTGTGGTGCATAGGGAGATCCAGCATTCAGTCGCTGATCCCCTATGCCAGCTCGAGGTGAGAGTGGCACATCTCACGGGTGAGCCTGCCCATCCTATGCAGCCCCCAGCACAGCCACCCTTGGGGCTGTGAAGGTGCAGTGGTGACTGTCCATGGGTGGGGATCTCAGTTCCACTGTTACTATCTGTGGGCTCATGGGCTTGTGATTTCCAAACATCCATCCCAGTCAATTGTATTCACTCACCCCATGTGTCATACACTGCCCCTGTATTCGTCTTGTCTGTCTTGTCTTTTTACCTCCCCAACCTACCTCCCCGAACATGCCTACTTCCCCTACCTCACTTTCCACTCTCACCTGAAAAAAAGGGCAATCTGTACCCACAAAAAAATTACGCCCCATACATAGCTGCCCGTTTCGCACACATGTCCACTGGACATGTAAACTGATAGTTATAATTGGCAATACAACATACTTTGTTGTCCTCACCTGTCTCCCAGGGGTGGAAGGTTTCAAATTTCACTCCAAAGTTATTGCATATGCACAGCTGTTGCTGGTAAAGAAATGGGCAGCTATGGACCTTCCCTACACCCGTCCTGCACATCCCGAGCTTGTTTACCTACTATCTGTTCCTCTTTGTGCCCCCTTTTTCACTACTTTCCTATCTCCCCATTTTCTTTTCTTTAAAAGAAATTAGCGCGGGGGTTAGCGGGAGTAAGCACTTTTAAGCGGTAGTAAGTGAGTTTAAGCAAGTGTGCGCATGTGTGCGCTTAGCTAAGCATTGCGCAAACCCGCACAAACTCGCTTACAACTGCTTAAACGTGCCTTAGTCACTCTATGGAAGGGCCCTTGTTCTGCACAGCAGCAAAAGAAAAGACCTCTGCCAGTCTCGAACCCCAGACCATTGACACAATAGACTGCATGAATTACCACTAAGCCACAGCAGATATGCAAATAGCTTGGTGCTGACATAAATATATCATGCATTACAATGAGGGAGTGTAAATGGAAATTAGGAATGGTATAACATAAATCCTGTTCTGTGGGTCTTTACCAGCAGTTGTTGTGGAATTGCATGACATGACTGTGAAAAGAGAACCACCCATCCAAGCAGGGAATAATGTTACAGTAGCACCTTACAAACACCACACAGTATCAGACCAGGATAAATACTGGCAATGTTGATTAGGGCAGAGGCCAGACATCCCAACTGTGACTGCTTTACAGGGATGTCCCTGATTTGTAAACAAATGTTAGCTGTGCCCCACTGAATCACTCTGGAAAGTACTAACTTTAGGCAGGCAAGTGTGGAACCACACATAATGAATAATGTCAATAGGTGAGAGTAGACATGCTTGCACGTCAGAAAAGGTGTAGTTATACATATGCTCTGATTCCTAAGAAAGTCTCAACTGCAATATGTCTGTAATATATTGCAGGTGTATCTAACATATATGTACCTTTCACTGAGGCCGTTCAAATACATACCTGAGAGTATCTGAGGCCTGGCAGAGGCAGAAACACACAGGCATATCAGCATTACTGCTGTTACACACTCTGCAAATAACTTTGGAAGGAGTTCCACAAGCATGCCCTTATGTAGGAGTACAACACAGAAATATCACAGGATGTAGCCATGTACTGCTAACAACCAACTGTGACAATGCCAATGTGCCAGTGCTGAAAAGACTGGTGTGGTGCACAGACAAAGTATAATAGGCTAACCTCTAGCTATCATCTGGATATGTCCACAGGTGGAAGCTACGCAGACAGACTACTTGCCTTGATAGACTAATAGGTACACAGCAATCCTGTATGTTCAACAAGATAAACCTCACATGATAATAAAAAATGCTCTTTGCAGTTCTGCACCCCTACACAAAGGTACAACACACCTGTGTATTCAGGCAAAAACCAGAGTGTAGGTAGGCATACTCAGTACTGAAATATGTCCAGTTGTGTTGAGCAGCCTGTGCTAATTGCAACACAAACAAACCACAAACTGTTCAGAGGTGAGTAACATAATAATTACAGTATAGCAGTTCACAAACACTGCATGTGCCACAGGAATACAGTGCACTAACCACATTTGTATGGCAGTTAATTGTCTAATTCAGAAAGAAAGTACATACTCCCATGTATCTTGTGTTAGCATTTGCAGGGGTGAGTACATGTCTACACTGAGAAGTGTGTACTGGAAGCAGCAACATTCAGGTTTGAGTACAACATGCATATCACTGGCTACAACCCTAGCTTCAGATAAGAGACATATACCAACCTTCTGACTGACACAACGGTGTCCAGAGCAAACAAGCATGGGCCCCACCTTGGAAAGCTAAAAGGGCTATGCCTACCTAACCTAGCATTTTATAGCAGTGGGCTGCAATCACAGTGAGTAATGCAATCAGCACACAACAGGCTGCATGCAATTACTGAATGGTGGGCAGCAATTGGTGCAGAGGCTGTCACATGCAAAAGTGCAGATACCTAGAAAAGCAGGCTGTACCTGCTGTCCACACATGCAATAATATCATTGCAGGTACAGGGAGATAGAGAGCGAGAGAGAGACACAGACAGAGACAAAGACAACAGAGAGAGAAACCAAGACAGAAACAGAAACAGAGGGAGAAAACCCAAAACAAACAACCAACCACAAAAAAAAAAAAAAAAAAACTACAAAACTGTAACAGACGGATCAGGGAAATACAAAGGTAAGGTATGTAACTCATATATATGTGTTGGCATGTAGTAGATGTTCCTGAAGAGTACTCTACACACTGCAAATCATCCATGTGTGGCAGCAGTACGTATCTATCTGTATCTGCATATGTGCATAGGACAAGGGACATACTGCAACTGTTAGTGAAGGGTGGACAGATATCTGTTGTTGAAGGTTGTTATGTGCATATATCTATGTAGGTCATAGTGCGTGGCATAGAAAACAGCATGCAGTGCTGATATATGTCATGTGATGGTTAAACGCTGTGGGACTGATTTGTCAGATCTGCTGTGTTACAGCCAGTGAGGCCTGCTAAAGCTACATGGGCGGAGGACACCCACATGCATTCTGCACAACACTGTGCAATATAATCACATAACTGTACATCCCACAACTGTTGCATAACTGATATCCCCACCATGAAAGATGGACTGTACATGTGCCTATATGTACATCTATGTGTACAGCAATGGATGTGTACATGTATGTGTATAGATATGTATATATATATATATATATATATATATCTACATATATATATATATATATATATATATATATATATATATATATATATATATATATATATATATATCTACATATATATAGAGAGAGAGAGAGACATGGGGCCATATGTACTACAACAGGTGTGTGGTGACCAAGGCATGGACTGTAGACAAGTGTTGATACTGCAGTGCCATTCCTCCTTTCCAAAACACTGTACCCATTAACTATTACATAGGTAGAGATCTACCCAACATCGAAGGTGTGATAAGGGAACATGGGACACAGGTGGACAGTAGCTACCTCTTTGATAAAGACAGTGCCACACTAGACCTGTAATCTGTCTGTGTGGTATGTGTCATGACAACAGGTGTGTCATCTAGGGAAATATAGGTCAGTGTTCCCCTCTACTCATCACAATGCCCTGTGTGTTATGTACCTCACATGACAACTACAGCAGGTGGAAAGGCCACAGACATACCTCACAGAGGGTAATACTGGCTGCAAACAGATGCCCTATGCAGACTGACTCACAAAACCACATCTAGACTGTATTGCATACCGGCCACACAGAGGTGACCTCTGCCGGACATACAGGGGTATGTCATACCCATAGCTGGGTGACAACCACCATGGCACCATATCACAATCCCTCCGGGATACACACTGTAGGGCCCTAAACCTCATCAGCTCACTAAACAGCACATGCTGGAGGGGTAGGTTCCTATCTCAGAGATATGCCATACACTGGAATAGACCACCTAGCAATAGCAAACAAGGCTCCTCATTAGCAGTTGTCATAAATACCCCTGGTGATTGTTTGGGAGATTGGTAATACACCCCAGGAACCCCCTCTGTGGTTCTGATTGGCAGGGGCAAGTGAAATCAAAGTACATGTGTGTCAAAGGCCAGGGTAGCATATGGCTAGGCTGCCGTAGGCCCTAGGGCCAATAGCATATAACCTACCTATGACACTATGCACTCACACATGTACTCAATGCAATACCTGCTATGTGAGGTTGAATAAGTGTAACACTGAATGTGTGCAAGGTCTGTAAAGGTGTGATAGGTTAGTGTGAAGTTGTATCTGACATGGTAGTGTCTATCCTAGCTGTGACGCCAGGGAAAGATGTGTATTGTACTGTTAGGCAGACATAGTAGTATGGCATACAATGTGACATAATTCCTTGTTGACGACCGTGGTGTCTCATTGTAGGCTAAAGCAATACATGTATGCTTAGTGAGTGGTACTGCTGGTGAATCCAACTCCCATAGGAACTGTAGTACTACCTGAAGCTGTTGGCCTAAACAGCACAGTATGGTGTGTGTTCACATTGCTTGGAAACACTGTCTTGTGTGTTTCCTGTAGTCTGCACAGAGGACAAAACTCAGGCATAAGGGTCTGTAAGTAGTGGCACACAGTACTGTATGGTACACAGGTAATGCTCATCTGTTTTGGCATACAGTGGTGCATTGTATGTTTGTTTGATGTTTGTGTAATTATGCCTGTACCATGGCTGCAATCATATGTGTGTTACAGGGTATATGTGTGTATCCATCAACATATATACAGTATGCCACCTATAGTAACAACTGTACACATATGTTAGGCAGGGCTATGGCATCAATGACTAGGGTGGTTGACTGGTACTACTGTAACTGTACTTTACATTCATTGCAATGGATGACATCTCTGTTCGTGCATTGGCATGATATATACCCCTGCGTAGAGGTTGTGCATTGTGTCACAAAAAGTGTGCAGGGTACTGTTGTATAGTGGTGTGATATATGGAGTATGCCAGGCACTGTTAGTCAGTAATGGCCTGAGAACCAATAAGTGGTAGTGAACATGTGTAACCCCTGACAGAGAAATGGATGGTATATATGTCAGTAATGTGATATCTTTGGTTAAAGGTTTAAAGTGTGTCACAGGACTCTCTCACACATATTGTTCATATCTTTTTCAGCCAGATGGCCCACCGATGCAACCCATCACATACAGCAGCGGAGGAAGATGAAATTGTCCAAAGCCTGGTGCAGCAGTACACAATGCTATTTTCCTGAAGCAGCCAGCACCAGCAGGAGCGGACTGCACTGTGGCAGGATCTTGTTCGTCGGGTAAATGACATAGGCATGCATAACCGGACATATGAGCAGGTACGCCATCACTGCAGTGATTTAATTAGACATGTCCTGCGGCATGGGTCTGATATCCAAAGAAAACAGCTTGCCACAGGTGGTGGGGTGGTCATTCATCCCCCCCTCACCAGAGTGGAGGAGCTGCTCCTAAGCGTGGTGGCTCCTGGACAACAGCAGCAACAACCTGTGACATGTGTTGTCATGGAGGCCTGAGCCACACAGCATGTTCACATGGAGCGAGCAGGTAACACACCCTATCTGTAGACTACAATTAACTGTATTGTTAGATTATGTCTACGTGAGATGTGTACTGTGTGTTTAGCAGTTGTGCTGCCTAGTGTTATGCAATATTGATATTTGGAATATTATCTCTACACCTGTGACTGTTGACTGTTGTTCCACTGTAGTTTAGCATACCACTGTAGCAAAGCCACAGTTGTGGCCACTGATGAACTCTCTCATATTCTTGTAGGTCCCTCTGGTGTGACGTCAGGGCAGATGATCCATGCTGGAGAGTGTGGTATAACTGCAATGTTGGTAATGAAATGTGCATGTCATAGGTGAGG
Source organism: Protopterus annectens (assembly GCF_019279795.1). Classification (NCBI taxonomy): domain Eukaryota; kingdom Metazoa; phylum Chordata; order Ceratodontiformes; family Protopteridae; genus Protopterus; species Protopterus annectens. Next base: position 1,921,663,183 of record NC_056735.1, read on the forward strand.
TGTAGGCCATGTACACGTAACACACCTACGCATAATGCATGCCGTGCATGTTTGCTGTAAGACGTTGCACAGCTCAGTAATGTCAGTAACTGCCTCACTGACATGCAATAGACAGAGAATCAGACACAGTTGTGGCAACACCGTACTGCACATTGGATAGGCATAGTTGCTACAGCTGTACACAACATAAAGCATTTATCATACGCAGTACACAAAAACATGCTACATATGGCATTACCACACACCCGCTGTAAGGTCACACTTCAGTATCCCACATGTCATCCACACACACATGATGTACCTCATGGGTAGAGGCCTATCATGGGGCTGTGCAACACTCTTCAACACATAACACAGTCGTGTTAGGCAATGCTCCCTATTGGGCACCTCACACACCCATGTACAAAGTGGCTGTGTAATTGTGAACATAGCCACGGCACTGCAGTTCAGGTACAGCATGCTTGGCGGTGGTCTGTCATGCATTAGTAGCCATGAGTGACCACAAGATGCATGATGATGATAGCACATGGTACTACACCCCATCCAGTTACAGTGACCACAGTGCTACACATAGCAGTCATTGCTTTGCACCTCAATGTTGTGTGTGCAAACATATGCACCTATACACAATATGCATAGCATGTTGTGTGTGTGGTTACATATGCCAGTATACACAATATGCACAGCAGTCACCATCTGTACAAAGTGTCACATATATGTCCTGGAATGCTATTGGGTGCATAGGTCACATGACACACATTGGGTATGTGTGGTGTTTAATGCTGCAACCATAACCACTGTACAAGTGCCATGTTGAGCATTGGGATTCCTTCACGTCTACATGCACCACTCATCCCCTGTGTGTACATAGCATGCATGTGCTACACCTGTGCCCACTATTATCTTCTATGGACACAGACACTGTAATCACACATGGCAATCTATGTGTCACACAGATAACACATGCAGCCATGGTATGCATACCTGTGAGTGATGGTGCACAGGACATTGCAGAGCTGATAATACATGCACAGCAATGTTGTGTCCATGTACACATTGTGTTCCAGGGTGTAGCCAATCACTGAACAGCTACAAACATGCATCAAAGCCATGTATAATGTCATTAAACAGGGCCGTCTACACTTGCACTGCATGTTCTTGAGTAACACATATTCTGCATGCTGACACGTGAGGTGACTGTTTGCCTTGTGATACTGGCACCCACCTTCACTCATTATTGATTATGTGTTGGATTGCTGGTGTGTGTGTGTGTGTGTGTGTGTGTGTGTGTGTGTGTATGTGCTGTAGTGTGGAGTGTATTTGTGTGCATGTGTGCATGTGTGCATGCGTTCATGTGTGCATGTGTGCTAACATCATGTACAGATTGTAAAGTGTGTTTCCTGTCTTCCTCTTACAGGTGCTGAGTTTGGGGTGGCTGAAAGCAGCAGGGAACCTGAAGTCACTGCCACTAATAGTGGAGATGATGAGACATGTATTTTGGCACAGGAAGGTTTGACAGGGTCTGTCGTTGGTCCACCAGTCGACAGTACACAGCGTTCAACTGCATCTATGCACACACTCATGCTGCCGATACATCCCTCATCACCAATGGCCTTAGCCGAGGGACAGCATACAGTTGGCATTGACCAGGAGAGTGTGGTACCCATGGCACTTGCATCCCCTCACAGCAGCCATAGCCACATTCCTGGAATGGTGCCACATAGGTGGATGTCCAGGGGTTCTCGGGGGAGCACCACTGGTCGTATTGTCCCTGGCAGACATGCCCCCAGAGGTATTACAACCTCCAGTATGTTCTGGGCTGTAATGCAGGCACAGGCACGTATGGAACGTTACACCAGACAGGGACTAAGGGTGCAGAGGGCCCATTACAGTGCTATCAATGACAGCATCCGTGACCTTGCCTGTGCCATCCGGAATTTCACCGAGGTCATTGATAGTCATTGGGGGGAGACAATAGACACCCTCCACAATGTGTCTTCCATGAGCCAGGACCATGCGGGATGGGTGAGACATCGACGCGGATGCATGCCAGCAACAGCAACAGCTGGCAGTCGACGCTGACGGCAGACAGATCACAGCCGCTCCCGTATTGGCAGTACCAGCCTCAGCAATGCTGGGGCTGGCCTGTCTATTGACCGTCCTAGTAGACTATGTGCACATGGCTCTGGCCAGTCCCAGCAGGGACATGGGTCCAGTCATCATACCTCTGCCTCTGATGATAGTACCCAGTCAGGGTTGGTACCCGATACTGCCCGTAACACCCCTGCCAGGCACAGGTACCGTGTCCATGCCCAGAGACAGTGATCTGTACAGCCTAGCAGGTACAGTCTGTGGCTGTCCCACAACCTCCCATATATGGCAGCCACATGGTGGAGCTGTGTGTATGCAGACACACACACATTAACCAAACAAGTAGGGTTCACACATACACACACACATTACATCAACATTGGCCCATGCTGTACTGTTGTCCCTCACACACACACACACACACACACACACACACACACACACACACACACACACACACACACATATATGTTGATTGGATGGGTCAATGTCGGGCTCTGGCAAACCAACAACACACCCTGTGCATATGATGACACCTGTGCCACCTCCTGTCATCTGTAGCATTGATGCAGGAACAGGCTAACATGGTTCTGATGCACAGGGTGACATTGTAGCAGTGTAGCAATATTAGCAAGTTGTCAACAGGAAAGTGTAATGATATCCTTGTAGGTATATCTGAGCAGGCATTATGCATCACAGCTCTGATTGTCAATGTAGCATTGTTTACACCAGTGTTACGTCTAAGTATGTATTGTCCACCCATGTGCCACTTGGCTGAAGTGTACAGTGTTGCCAGCATGTGTTAGTGAGTGAACAGTATGTGTGTGGTGTGTGCATTACAGATTAGCAGCTGTACATCTGTGAACATAGTGGGTGCACACTGTCTGCATGTACGTGCATAGTGGACACATGGGACATATAACATACCCTGTTGTACACATTGTTAACATCTCATAGTATCTTTCGATGGCCAGTATGCATTCTATTATAGATATAACATGGGTACACATGTGTGTATGACATGGGTTGACAGTATACTGTGGGTGATACTGTTGATACCTGTCGATGATTTACAGTCTGGTAGTATACACAACCTCAATAGCATGACTATAACCAATCATTAGATGATGTCCTGACAAATGATACACAGTTGTAGGGTACTCAGTATCAGTTGGATCCTTCTGGTACTATACTATAACAGTGACCAGTGGTATTGACCGCCACCCGTATCTGGGACCACACCTGTTTGGCATATAGCCCTCTTAGGTACATGCAAACACACTAGGCATATGTCCATCCACATCTGGAAATGCATGCATTGGCCTACAATGCATTCCCTGGATGGGACACATATCCTACACAAGGGTATCATACAGACAGATACCTGTTGTCCAATACATGCTGTATAGCAGTAAGCCGACTATGGCATAGTCATCCACATTTACTATACATACTATCCCGACAGTACCACATAGGTGGTAGCCCTCAACATGTATGTTGGGTAACAATGTGTACATACAGCCACGTGTTATGTCATCTGTTCCTTGGTATCCACATATCCATAGGTATTGTGGAGTCCCTCGGTGTGTCACATAAGACATTAGGGGCCTGAATGCATATCCACAGGGCTGTTGTACACCTATAATGACTGTCCATTATTGCCAGTCGTTGTTGTGTATGAACATGTCTGACATATACCCCAAGCATGTACTGTCACTCACAGTACTCTATAGTAACTGTCATGGGTGTGTGTGGCACAGATGACCTTGGACACAGATCACTACAGTGGCCGGGCTTGTCACATACATACATATGTGATCTATGATCTGAGAAGCAGTGGCACAATCTGTCAAAGGAAACAAATGTATTCATGTAGTATGCAGGCTTCACACCTATGTACTGATTGAGGTCACATGTACACATATTTATTTGCCAGGCAGATACCTGATGTGTGCAATGCACATACTATCTTAATCATGATATGTCATACCATAGTAAAAGCAAAACCCACACTGCATGGACCAGCTGTGTCACACACTCACACTCAGCAATTGCAGGATTCAAACCCCTGCCTAACTATGTTATGATACTAGAGACATATGCATTAACACGGTGCACTATATGCTTTGCTGGGTGATTTCTTTTCTCCTGCTATATTTGTAGGATGCTGACATCATCAGACTTTCCAAAGAGGAATGTACCTCTTTTTTTTGTTTTCCCAGTCCAAAAAACAAAAACTCTCTCTCAAGAACACACACACACACACACACACACACACGTTTGCGTTTGCAGGATTTCAACCTACCTAACTATGTTATGATACTAGAGACATATGCATTAACACGGCGCGTTATATGCTTTACTGGGTGGTTTCTATTCTCCTGCTGTATTTGTAGGATGCTGACATCATCAGACTGGACATGGTAATGTGTGTACACTTTGTTTTATGCAATCCCAGGAATGAGCCATGTGGGTCGGCAGGTGTCAACAGCTTGAACAGGACTCCATAATCCTTACCTTGTGTGATCTATCTGTGGACAGATTGCCATTCCTTCATATGTCAACACATATTTATGCACAGATTGTTGGTTTTGTGGATACGACATGTGTCAGGGGTGTTGATAAAGGGCTATTCAAAGTCTATGTGGGACATGTGTAGCTCTGTTCAGTGATGTATGTCCTGGGTGTCTACCTTGCAAACAGTCTAGCATGTTTGTAAACCATGGTCTGCACATGAACATACCACAGTTGGCAGGGTTGTGTGTTTGTCATCTTCCAATAGCTCTGTGTATGACTTAAACCATGATAGACTCCATGGTCCTGCAAATCAGACATCATAGGCTTACTGGACTATACTTCCCATGGTGTGTTTTGCACCTACACTTGTGGGGAGTGCCATATGTTGCTGTAACACATTCAACGGTTCCAGATCCTGTGGAGAGGGTGAAGCTCAACAGACTGTTCAGGTGCAGGGTCTGTTTGTTCTGTAGTTCATGCATGACACATATTGGGAAACATTGTAATCCAGTTGCTGCCATGCTTTTGGCTTTGGGGGGAGCTGTTCAGCCATTCTACATGTGATATCCCCTGGTATGATGACTGGGACTATGGTCAATGGGAGGTGGGTATGTCTATATGGGCCTGTCTGACAGGATGTCGGCATTGTCAGTCAGGTACAGTTGGCCATGACTCAGGACATATATGAGTGTACATTGCTATTTATGACATAGCTGAAGGAGGTGTCATGATTCAGTCTGGAATCCTTCTCAGCTACTCTTTACAAAACACCAGCAAACCTGAGCACTAATCCCTGTTATACTCTTTTATACACTTAACACCCTACTGATCCTTTGCGATCAGGCTACGGAGTATGCCATCATAATATCTTGGCATGTCCAGGGGTCGGTTTCGTGTGTACTCTCCAGTCCAGCTAGTGAATATTGTGGTTTTTACACAATGTCACATCTGCCTCATGTACACAGATAACCCTCTCCTCCTCCCAACAAACTCAGATATATGTGAGAGCTGCAACAATATTGACATACAGGAGGCTGAGCTCTCTCGACCCATGACTGGCATAGTCTATCAGGTGGTGAAGGTAACCACACACACCACATATCAATCTCACATAAACCTATAGCGACAGCAATCAAACCACATTATCACACATAGACATACTTGGAGGCTCTACATAAACTCTGCCTAAGCAGCAATGCCTCCAAAGCAGACACACAAATAACTGGTACCCCACTACAATACCCACATATCACATAGTTCACAATGTCAGTGTGCCACGCAGTCACTGCCCTTCAGCTAAATAACACACCTAATACACTTGTAATTGGTGACACTTATTGTCAGACACACTGACGTCCCACTCACCAGGCCAAACAAGGGAATAGTCACATTGAGCTGTCTCTCGGGTGGCAGGATCCACAACATAACACATGCACTCAGGTCACTCCACAGCAAGTGCAGGACTGGCTCCAGCATTGTCCATGCTGGTGTGTACACCCTCAGACGTCCCTCCCTGGACCACATGACATGATACATAGAGGAACTCTCTGATCATGTAGCCCAGGCCAGTATGACCCTGAACTTGTCTAGCATCTTACACTCATCAAGTATGATGTCACAGTATACCAACAAACTGATCATGTTTAACAGTTGGCTAACATATTGGTGTCATTCACAGGGGATACAGTGTCTATCAGCTTGGGGTGACATGCTCGACATGCCACGTAGCTTCCCTATGGACAGCTTGCACCTGTCACCCTTGGACTTTCGAATACTGGCTAAGGCAGTTGCTACCACCATACTGTTTACATATTATATATATATTACATATTTTGTCCCCTTTTTAAGGTTAGTTTACTGTGCCTCTGTCTAGTAGTGACACCGACATAATCCCTGTGGTAAACCTATGATCTCCCATCCACTCGTCAAGATTCCTCTTGAAGAGAGTCAGTGAGGGGCTCTGCCTAACATGGACTTGGATTCTATTCCAGAGCGGAGGGAGCCTCTGGGTTAGGAATCTGTCCCTCCACCATGTCCAATTTATTTCTGTGCTCAGGTTCAAGTCCCTTGAGTGCGTAGCTATACGGGATTTGGATTTTCTGAGGTGAAGCATGCTCATTAATTCCGGGCTGGACATGGCTTTATACGTCAGGCATAGATTGCCTCTAAGTAGGTGGTATGCAACTGAGTAGAGCTGGAGTTTCTTTAACCAAGCAGCATATGGCATCTGTTTGAGTCCCATGATCCTCTTTGTGAGGTACTTTTGGGGTCTTTCTAGTTGCTGCAGGTGTCAGGTAAGGTACATCCCAAATGGGGCATTGTATTCAATTATGGGCCTGATGAGGGATGAATAAATGGACACAATGACCTCCCTCGATGTAGATGTGAATCCTTTCATGATAAGGTGGGCTATATAGAAGGTCTTTCTAACCACTTTGGCAATGTGGTTGTCAAAGGGGAAATTACTGTCAACTTGGGTCCCCAGGTCCCTAATTACTTCTTCCGTACTTAATGGATTCCCGTCTATGTGGTAATTTGTGTGCACTTTGTTTTTGGCAAAGGGTATGACGATACACTTTTTAGCGTTTAGCTTTAGGCCATGGCTCTGGCACCTGTTATCTGTCTCTATGAGACCCTTTTGGAGGATGCTTGTGTCAGCTGGAGAGTCAATTATGGTGCCCAGTTTGCAGTCATCTGCAAACCTGGTCAGCTACAGTCCTCCCATGTTAGCCTGTACCTCCGAAAAATATATGCCGAACACAAGAGGTCCCAGGACTGAGCCTTGTGGGACACCACTTGTAACTGGTTTAGAGTCTGACATGGCTCCAGCAATTCTGACTATGTGGGTTCTGTCCTTGAGCCAGTTTGCAACCCATCTTATGACATAGGGGTTTATATTTAAGCTGGAGAGCTTATCTATGATGCCCGAGTGGGGTATTATGTTGAAGGCTTTTGCGAGGTCCAGGTAGGCTGTGTGGACTACCTTCCCCTCATCAATGGCCTTGGTGACTGTTTCAAAGAAATCGACCAGGTTTAAGAGGCAAGATCTGCCCTTAACAAAGCCAAATTGGGTAGGATCGAGTGTCTGTAGGTCCCCAATGTCTTTGTTTATGAGTTCCATGATGATCCTCTCCATAGCTTTGCAGACCGAGCTAGTCAGGCTTATGGAGCGATAGTTTCCAGGATCCGTAGAGGCACCACCTTTGTGGAGTGGGACCACTGTTGCTGTACGCCATTCTTTGGGTACATATCCTGTAGTAAGGCTGAGATTGAACAGCAGCTTTATGTGGGGGTTTAGCTCTTCTTGGAGTTCATGTAGGATGCAGCCCGGGACGCCATCTGTTCCCATTGATGCTGTGTTTTTTGCTTTGAAGAGGGCGGCTCTCACCTGAACATCTGTGATGTCACGGAGGCAGCACTCTGCTGGGATAGATATTTGCTCTTTAGGGGATGAAGGGGGGAGAAGTTTGCACTGAACCTGTCTGCCAGGATGTTGGCAATGTCTGTGGGTTCATTGTATCTATTGTCATTTTGGACCAACTCTGAGCATATCTGGGAGTTGCCACCCAGGTTCCTAACATAACTAAAGAAGGCTGTGTGATTATCTTTAGTGCACTGTGCAATTTTTCTCTCAAAGCTGGCCTTGGATTATTTTATGAGGGATCATAGTTTTTTGCTAGTAATGATCAGAGATGCATTCCCTTTTAGGGATTTTGCTCTATCATGTAGTAGCATCCTCCTTCTGTTGTGCAGCTTATTTATGGCTGGGGTCCACCAGGCAGGACACCTGCCTTTGGATGATTAGGTCTTGGTTTTGTTTGGGATAGCATGATCTATGCATTCCTGAAGGTGTCCATAGAATGCGTTTATAAAGGATTCTGAAGTTTGAGCCGTACTTTCCACTGGCCCGGGGGCCTTGAAGGATTCCACCTTGGTTTTGAGAAGTGTGACATTAGCTATTGAGAAGTTTTTCACTGTGGTTTTCTGGGCTGTGGGTGGGATCGGGATGTGGATATCCAGTGGAATTGATTTATGGTCCGATCTTACCAATGAGGGGAATACCTCTGGTATGGAGCATAGAGTCCCCATGTTGGTGATGACAAGGTCGAGTATGTTATCCCCTCTTGTGGGGGTGGTGACTAGTTGTTCCATAGCATTTGAGTTTATAAATTCTAGGAACCTTTGGGCTAGAGTTTTGGGCCCTGAGTACTGCTCCCAGTCAATGTTTGGGTAGTTGACGTCACCCAATAAAATGGTGTTTGGAGAGACCTTCATATACTTAGACCCAGCTTGTCCAACATTGCTCAGTATTAACCAACATTGCTGGATGTTGCCCAATATTACTCAACACTGACCACAGTTGTGCTAGTTGGTGTGTGTGATTTTCATTTCATATACTACATGGTGGTAAATGCTGTTTAGCACTGCTTTATATTGCTTAACACATGTAAATCATGCCTCAGGTGGTGCTGCAGGGCTGGCTATGTTGGATGCACATACTACACTCCCTATACATGTTTGGAAGCAGGTGGTGTCAACTTAGGCATCCCTTTTACTATATGTGCGAGTCAGAGAGAGGTATCATTTCCAGGGTTCCTACTGAGCCAGTGTATGTGCTATACGTTGCCTCTGCCAAGGCCAAAGCATACTGGGCATGCCTCCTTCTGTCTACTGGGGCAGGCTCAGGTTGTTCCTCCTCCGAGTCACGCTCTGTCTGTGATGGCCTTGGCAATGGTGGGGGGCTGTTTGGCCCAGGCCTATGCTGGTCCTGCTGCAGCTGTTTTCACAGGATCATATTATGTAGCATAGCACATACCATGACAATTTGGGTACATTTAGTTGGTGAGTACTGCAAGGCTTCACCAGATGTGTCCAGGCACCAGAACAGTGACTTGAGCAGCCCAAACACACGCTTGATTACATTTCGTGTTTGTGCGTGTGCCTCATTATGGCGTTCCTGTTCAGGTGTGTGTGCGTTTCTGATGGGTGTCATCAGCCATGGCTCCAGTGCATAGCCAGCATCCCCCACTAGGTGACCATGCGGGATGTCCCCAATGGCAAATGTCTGGTACAGCTGCGTTAGATGCCAGATATGGGAATCATGGTAGCTTCCAGGGCAGCCAGCACACACATTCAGTATTATGCCCTGGGCATCACACATGACCTGGAAGTTGATGGAGGGGGAGCCCCTGCGGTTGAAGTAGACCTTACCCCGCTCACCGGCTGGTGCTTTGATGCATATGTGCGTGCAGTCTATTGCACCCACTACCTCAGGGTATTCCGCTATTTGCTGGAAGAGATGCATATTGTTGGCCAATTCCTCAAGGGAATTGGGGAAATATACATGATCACCGACATGTGCTGACATGGCATCCAGGAACTGGTGCAGTACCCTGGATGCTGATGCCTGTGATATCCCCATCATATCACCAGTTGGTCTCTGGAAGGTACCTGTTGCTAATATTCTTAGGCCAGCACATACCTTGATTTCCACTGGAATGGGTTCCTCTCTGTTGGTTCTGTGTGTGAGGCGTGGCCTGCACAGCTCAACAATTTGCTGCAAGAAGTCTCTGTCCACTCTATAGCGCACAACTATCTCCAGCTCATGCAGCCCCTGGTAGGTTACCCTGGGCCTGTACACTCTTCTCCGTCTCCTCACTGTGGGTTGTCCAGCAGCATTTGCATTATCACCACCCTCAGCATGTTGCATATGTCGCCTTATAACAGCAATGGCAGCCCCTAACATTTCTTTGTCTCAGTGAAGCTTTTTCAGTTTTCACTTCTATTAGCTTACTGCATTGTTGCAGTGTCTCTTGAGAGAAACATAATGGACTGTTGTTTGCAGAGTTTTAAGCGCTAGGATGGGCTGGGCTAGGGTACTGCCTGTGTAATTGCCTGATTCTGATTGTTTTCACCTGCTAGCTCTGCTAGTACTCCCTGGTAACTTCCTACTATTTGGTGTGCTTCCTTTTTCCTTTCTGTTTCCTCAGGGGGGAGTGCCGCTCATACAAGTGCAAACATGTGCATACCAGCTCACACATGCGCACACATGCTTACACGGACTAAAACTTGCTCAACGTGCGTACACCAGCGCAAATGCACTTACAACTGTTTACACAGCCTTACATATGCTTACTCCGGCTTTCACGCGCCACACACACTAACACCCGCGCACACTGTCTTACTCGGGTTTACTGGTGCGCACACATGCGCATGCACGCTCAGCAAGAAACTTTAGTGTTATCCATGGCATACACCTTATTTTTCTTTACTTTACCTAGCCTACCTGTTGACACACCTCTTTCAATGATATGTAAATGTCACCTGTCACATGCCACTCAGCTCCAATGAGCTTCACTTCTTTCATACATGCCCCCCTCGTGATGTCACCTATATTCTACTCTGTTACTCCCTTTATCCTGCTCCTACACTCCAATGACTGTGCTCATTTGCTATGTAAACTTGCGATTCACTATCCTAACCCTCATTTGAATAGGATTGCCTACTAATGCTTGGTTACATCTCTTAGACTGAGCTTCCCCCCTTAGCAACCTCTACTCGGTGACCATGTTGTCTTCAGCCTTCCATTCACTTGCATTGTAAATTCATATCAGCTATAAAATCCACATTTGTGGATCTTAATTATTGATTTTCTGTTTTTTAGTACGCAGCACGTTTGCACGGCGATGCGCTACGCTTAAACCCCGGATATCGGGATGAAAAAGAAAAAGTTATTTTATTTTTATTTTGCATCACTTCACATTGCCAATGGCCGTATTTTTGGCCATTGGCTTGCTTCCTCCTGTAAATGCATCCTTTTTTTGGAGCTGGCATGGCTCTGTTTTGCTATTTGCAGAACCGTACTCGGTTGTCAACTGAGTACATTTCTGCAAATAACACTACTCCTACTCGGACAGGTTCGGGTTTCCTGGATCGGAAATTTACCTCATCTGCATAGCGTTCGCCTGCAATTGAGGTAATTTGCATATCCAAGCCCTGTCCATGTAGGACTAGTTTAAGGAGCTCTGTTACACGCCCCTACCAGCTCTTCCTGGATCGCTGCGCTACGCTTAAACCCCAGAGATTGGGATGAAAAAGAAAAAGTTATTTTATTTTTATTTTGCATCTCTTCACATTGCCAATGGCCATATTTTTGGCCATTGGCATGCTTCCTCCTGTAAATGCATCCTTTTTTTGCAGCTGCCATGGCTCCATTTTGCTATTTGCAGAACCGTACTCAGTTGTCAACTGACTACATTTCTGCAAATAACACTACTCCTACTCGGACAGGTTCGGGTTTCCTGGATCAGAAATTTACCTCATTTGCATAGCTTTCACCTGCAACTGAGGTAATTTGCATATCCAAGCCCTGTCCGTGTAGGACTAGTTTAAGGAGCTCTGTTACACACCCCTACCAGCTCTTCTTGGATCACTCGATGGACATGTTGGCTGCATGGAGTCTTACTCTACTCTTAGACTCTGTGCAAGCCTTCGTGATTCCGGCCCATACTGAACAAAAGGCTGTGTGAATGATTATAAAAGAACATAGACTGCAATATAACTAAACAGTCAGGGAAGTGTGTGTGTATTGAATAGGGACACAAAGATGACTTGTAGGAATGAAAACAGGGAAAGAGGACAGAAGAAACATGGTACTGTACAGCAGATGAGAGCATGTCAATGAAGACAGTTGTAGCATAAACACTAATCACATATCAACATGATAAAGTACGAACTGCACAGTGAATTTATACATAGAATGTACCATCACCCAGGATGATGCCACAATATAAATAAGAAATGATCAGCATCAATAATTGGGTTAGCTTCTGGTGTCAGTCCAGAGGATCTAGTATCTCTCAACCTGGAATGAGATGGTTGACAGGCCACGCTGCTTTGCCAAAGATGGTCTGCACCTGTGTCCTCCAGGCTATCGATAAAGGCTAAAGTGCTTGCCTCCCCCAGTGCCTTTTTTAGGCAATGCCAAAGCTACAAAAACTTCCACATTAAAAAAAAAAACACTGGAGGCAAACTCAAGGTTCTGCTCCGTAATGATAGGTGTCTAAACATGAAGCTGCACTGGAGGAAATTGCCAACCTGCTAGTTGACCTGTTTGTCAAAAACTTTACCCCCCGACCCACAAGCCATGCCCCAAAGCATATCTGACAACAGTCCTCTGCCAAGTATCTCTAGAGATCAAGTCAAATCTGTGCTCTCCAAGGCTAAAACAGCCTCAGATGTACCAGATAACATTTCATGTTACTTACTAGTCGACACACACTTAGCATCCTTGCTAACTGTCGCTTGAGAGCTGCCTTTGTTCCAGCAGAGTGGAAAACAGCAACCGTAGTCCTCTTGCACAAATCAGGGGCCACTGACAGACCTTGGGAGCTATAGACACATAAGTCTAACCAGTCTCATCTGCAAGGCCATGAAGAGAATCATCATGGACATTATCAACAAGGACATAGGTGACCTTCAGAATCTAGACCAAAACCAATTTAGCTTTGATAAGGTCATGCTTATTAAACCTTGTACACTTCTTTGAGAAAGTCACCAAAGACCTGGATAAAGGTAAGGCAGTGCATACTGCCTATCATGACCTACCAAGGCTTTTGACACAATCCCTCACTCAAATATCATTAAGAAACTCTCCCAGCTGGGGTCCAAATGGAGAGATGATAAGTCAGCAAGCCAAGGGAGTAGTGTTGCTGAAACTGAATTCATCCTCATGTCTTGGTGAGTATATTCATAAGGTGGACCTTGTTTTTTCACAAAATCTCACAAAGACAACACTGATATATAGACTGTATTTCTATAGCATATATCATGGACAGAAGAACGTCAACATTTAAAAAAGATAGCTTGGTGCACAAGACCCAGGATAAAAAAGTGCCCAATACTGGTAGGCATACTGGTGCCAGGACTGAAAAAATGATAGTGTAGAATCCTCAAAATACAGAAACATTCCTACAATGGGGCGAGGCCAGGTCCAGGGGAGGATGCCATCCCCCTGTTGTAGAAGGAAGTAGCAGTCCACAAAAATCACAAAAACTGATAGGTCAAAGAAGAGCCATAAAGATGACAGAGTGGACTATTGAGGATAAGAAGGACATTATGTATTGTTGCTATTATGCAAAAAGCCCAGAATTTCCAGACACAAGATATGCATAAAGATTATGAGAGAAATTAGAGGAAAGAAAAATACTTCCACAAGAAAAACTGTCAGAAGCCTCAAATAAAACATTGTGTTCATTAATACAACATATTTGTGAAAAACAGTATATAAAAGAAGAAACTTTGATCTGTTTGGAAAAAGAAACATCTGAGGAAGTGTGCTTTGGGGTAGGGCTTGTGGGTCAGGAAGTGAAGTTTTTGACAAAACCTAGAGATTTTTGAAAAGTATAAAAAAAGAAATATGGACATGGGAAAGAAACTGAGATTAGATGTGGTGCAATATTTATGCAAAGGCAAAAGCCAAATTAATCAATATAAAGAAGGCAGTCCCAACAATATTTGAAGAGAAATACAAGCAAAGGCATCCAAATATGGAACATTTCATAATAAAGAAAATATCACAAAGAGAAAATGTAGAAAAGAAGATTAGTAAAGTAGAAGTTAAAAAACAGAAGTTAAGGTTATGGAGTGCCTGCGAAGTCAAGAAGCTGGTGTAGAAGATCTAATACAGGTTACATCACAGCATGATGGAACGAGTCCCCAGAATAAGGAGACACAGGAAGATCAGGAGACATCTGAAAAGAAATATGAACATGGGAAAGAAAAAGAGATTTAATATGGTGTAATATCTATGCAAAGGAGAAAGCAAAACTAATCAATACAAAAAGAGCAACACCAAAGTTATTTGAACAGAAATACAGGCAAAGGAATCCAGACATGGAAAACTTTACAATACAAAAATAAGAAGACAAAGAGGAAAAGTAGAAAAGGGGAGTAGTAATGGAGAAGTTAAAGAAACAGAAACTAAGGTTATGGAGTACCTGCAAAGTGAAGGATTCAGTGTAGAAAATCTAATTCAGAAAGCACAACAACAGGGTAGAGCAATGGATGTTCAAATTAAGTGGAAACCAGTGGAATGGGAACCAATTGGTCAGATGCCATATGAAGATATTTTGGAGCCTTCCACAGGAAACCAGTATAAACTTTCAACTGAAGCTGGACAGCAAAAGAAGGAACAGGAAACAGGAAACTGTGTAAACTCTGATGCAGTCAATGTTGAGGAGTGATAGGCCAGTGAGTTCCCATATGACAGAGCAACAGGTGGCACAGGATGAGATTGAAGAGAATGTGCCGTAGGAAGATGCTATAGAACTTTCCATAGAATGCCCACAGGAAATGGAAAACAAAAACTGTGACTTCAGTTTAGAAGAAAATGAGTTAAGAGAAGAGTTGCTTGACTTAATAGAAATAGATAGACATATTAAGATCAATGAAAGAAATAGACTGCAGAAGGTCAATATAACCCAAAAAGTTAGAAATTTGATAAAACAAATGAACGCAGTAATTAAGACTGTCCATACAGATGCATGTGATATAACAGAAGTAAACAGAATATATTAAAGTTCTGACACAGGAATACAGTGTAATGAGGGAAAGGAAGGGGAAAAATTGAATACCACCATGGAAGTATTGAATAGAGAAAACTGTAAAGGAATTTAGACAAGAAGTGTTACTGTTGGAAGAGCATAGAACAGGGAACAGATCAACAAAATACTTAGAAAGATAGATGTGATAAAGGCAATGTGCAGTATTAGAACAGATCAGGATCTATCATGCACTGTCACAAATAACAAACTAAAAATTCCGGCATAGGTGGGAAAATCTAGATGATATGCAGATAAATACAAAGGAAAAGTACAAAATAAGTACTTTATTGATGACCCAAAAAAGGTTTATAGGAATTGGGAAACAAGGTAAAAGGAATAGATGTTTTGGAGAAGTATTTATGAATATTCTGTGAAACATAACAAAGATGTGAAATGGATAAAAGAAGTAAAAGAAAGAATAAGAAGTTTAAAAGTACAGGATATGAAATGGAATGATGTAACAGCAAGAGACCTTGAAACAAAGTTAAGGAAAGCCTCTAATTGGGAAACCCCAGGCCCCAGCTGCAGTACCTAACTTCTGGTTAAAAGTATTAACATCTTTCCACAACAAATTAGCCATGAGTAAGATCTATTTATATGCACACCCCAAACAGACACCAACCTGGCTTACAACAGGAAAAACAATGATCCTGCTTAAGAGTGAAACTGCAAGGTACCCTACAAATTATATACCAATAAGCCTGCAACTGAGCCTGAGCCTTCCAACGATGTTTAAACTATATGTGGGAATTAATGCTGACAGAGTTTATAGTCATTTAGAAGAAAACTCAGTTGTGGCAATAGAACAAAAGGGCAATCAAAGAAAGTCATATGGAACAAAGGATCATTTGTTATTAAATAAAGTTATAGTGGAGAACTGTAAAAAGGGGAAGAATTTAAGTATGGCATGGATTGACTACAAAAAGCATTTGATAGTATCCCATATTCATGGATAAAAAGAGTGCTTAAAATGTATAAGATACACCCTACACTGATCAACTACATTACAGTGACCATGAAACAGTGGTAGACAACTTTGCAATTAATCCATGACAAAGGGCAAATAATTATTCCAGTAATAAAAAATCAACAGGAGATATTCCAGGATGGCTCTCTGTCACTGCTGCTATTCTGTCTTGCCCTTAACCCATTAAGTTGGCTACCTAATAGCTTAGGCCATGGCTATAATTTGGCTCCTAGAAAACAACAGTGTAAAGACCTCTCATCTTCTCTTTGTCGACGATTTAATACAGTATAGCTCATCAGATGAGGAACTGAAAGCACGACTGCAAGTTGTTAAAGCTTTTTCAGATGATATAAGAATGTCATTTGGTCTTGATAAATGTGCAAAAGCAACCTTCAAAGCAGGAAAACTGCAATATCAAGAAAACATCAGTTTGGGACAAGAAAGCAATACAAAAAGAACTTGAGAAAGAGGGAGTGTATACATATTTGGAAATTGATGAAGGATCACAATAAAACATGAAAAAATAAGAATAAAACTTAGTAAGGAATATTTTAGAAGACTTAAATTAATCCTGAAAGCAGCGTTGACATCTATGAACAAAATTCAAGCTATAAACCAATTTGCTCTTCATGTCCTAACTTACAGTTTTGGAGTGATTGATTGGCCCCAAAAAGTGTTGGATAGATTAGACAGGAAAACAAGAAGGATGCTTCATGCTTACCAAATGATTTGTAAAAATCAGAGCATACCAAGATTATATATTCTCCATTCTGAAGGAAGTATCGGCCTCCTTGAAATTGATTACATGTATAGATCTGCAATCGTGGGACTGCACACATATCTGCTGACCTCACAAAACCCAAATGTAGCGAAAGTTTTGAAACATGAGGCGAATAAATCTAAGATGATTTCCCTGCTTAGTCTAGCAGAAGCATATTGGCGTCAAGCAGGAATAAATATCAAAGCAGAAGTAGCTAAAAAACAGGCAGCAACTGAATGTGCCAAAAAACAAAACTAAGTATATAAGGTGAAGGATCAGATCAGAAGGCAAGAAATGTGGAAAATGCATAAATAAAGTTGTAAGTATACAATACTTCTGGAAGAACCTCGTGTTGATCTGGATCGAACACAGGAATGGTTAACAAGAGTTGAATTCAAACTAAGAGATGAAAGGTTAATATTGGGAGCCCAAGATATTGGGCTACATACATGTTGGTTTACAAAGTCCATTGGACATGTGGGAGTAACAGACAAATGTAAGTTTTGTAAACCAGAATTGGAAACAGTCACACACCTCATTGCTAGTTGTGATATACTAATGGCAGAAGGATTGTATACTGAAATGCATGATAATGTGGCAAGACAGTTGCACTAGGGACTGTGCAATCATTATGGTATTGAAGTGGCTACAAAACACTGGAAACGTGATCCACAAAGTATAATAGAAAATAATGAAGTCTACATCACATGGTATCACCCATTACCAATAGTTCAAAAGATAGGTCCTAGAAAACTGGATATAGTGGTCCATGAAAAGAAAACAAAAGTAGCATTGATCATTGAAATTGCCACACTCAGTGACTACAGTATGTTGCATACAGAGAGGCAAAAAGTCTTAAAATATCAGAATTTGCAGTTTGAAATGAGAGCAATGTGGTAGAAAGATACCCAGACCATTCCAATATTAGCAGGAGCAACTGGTCTTATAAAAAAGAATCTACAAGCATATTTAGATATGTTGCTAATACATGTAACTCCATACGAATTGCAGAAGGGGTCATTACTGGGTACATTATGGGTGCTGCAAAGAGTACTTCTGGCTGACATCAAAAATTGAAACAATACTAATTTCATGAACTTTTATCATACTTTGATTTAGGAATGGGGTCCATTCCTATCATGGTATTAGAACCCCAAAAGGTTTGGAGAAATTAAAAACTTGGGATTAACCTTATGTCATTAAATGGATAGAAAACTGGCTCACCGACAGAACACGTAGTGTCAACGTTGGTGACGCAACTTCTACCAGTAGAGCCATCAGCAGTGGCATACCACAAGGATCTGTGTTGGGGCCTTTACTGTTTGAAATCTATTTTTAGAAGTCCAGGCTACAGTACACAGCATTTGGCTTCCAAAGTTTGCTGATGTTTGCAGATTTGCTGAAATAATTGAGTCCAGCAATGATGTTAACATGTTACAGGTGGGGTTAACACACACAAATGACTGGCGCCAAAACCACAGTCTGCTACTAAATGCAAAAAAGTGCCTTTATAATTGCCTTTGGCAAAGTAGAATTTGCCACTAATCACAGTATTGACAACACTCCCCTAAGCTCCAACCCTGTTTTGGGAGACCTGGGAACACAAGTAGATAGCAATCTGAACTTTGACCAACAATTTTCCACAGTAGTAAGGAATGTACTCTACATTGTGCACCTCATACATAAGGGCATTACATCCAGGTCTAAGGATGTTCTGTTCTAACACCACTGCATTCGACCCTCAGAAGAACATTAATAGAGTACACTGCTCCCTTTTACATGTACCTCACCAGACACCTGCAGTAGCTGGAGAGACCACAGAGGTTTCTCAACCAGAAAATATAGAGCGTCCAAACCATGCCATGGTCTCATGGATAGACTGAAAGCCCTGTCACTGTACTCTCTATCATATTGGCTTGTGAGAGGTGACTTGTGCATGGCCTACAGGGCAGGCTCTGTCCCTGCACTGATGGAAAGGCTGCACATCAGCAAATCTAATGGCACAAGAGTCACTCACTCTAGGGATCTTTGCCTAGCCTTTGACATAGCCAGAACATGCTTGAGAGACAGATATTATCTCCAAGAGACTGCCACTCCACTGGAATAAACATCCAAATCACATGAAGCAGAGCTCCTCACTGACACTATACAAGCAGAACTTAGACAAATGGATGGGAGACCACAAATTCATCCTGGTGGTGGCACCTGTGTCCCTCATGGAGAAGGTTAGTAAATGCTGACCACAGATTTGCTCTGAGAATTACATCTACCTAATAAGGACAATTGCTGCTACTACTGATGAACATGGCTAGGCTTGTAAGGGATGTAGAACTGCTAGCCTAGTAACCTCCTATGAAAGTATGAACCTCTGTCAACAGTTCTCAGGGGGCATATTATTACAGCTGTTATAGAAGGAGCACATAATGTAATGGCAGCAATGGTCATCAGTACATTAGCTCACATCACAGATTGTAATACCGTCTTGTGACCATACTCTACATCCACACTTCACTATAGCATATGTCAATGACAGCAACATTGACATGTCAAGTGATCATAAGGTCATAGGACACTATTAGGCTGATGATCAACATCACATGAAATCCTAGCTATTATTATAAAATGAAAGTAAAAATGCCTATATGTATGTTATGGAAGATAGTAAGACTATAGAGAATATTTGTATATTTCTTGGCTTGCATTACATTTCACTACTGTCCGTATGTGGCGTGCACTACACCAATACAGAATTACCAATCACACATCTGGTGGTCTGGGGATGCCTTGTATAGGCTCATGGATGGACTCTGCTCTACAGGAAGGATGTCATGTGGCCAGAGGACAAAGGAGGATGTGTGAGTCTATGTGAATGGTACTCCAAGTGGTAGTGAATTGAAGAGCTATTCCAAAGATGACAAAATGACCATAATGTACCAGCAACCAAGCACACAGCAGTACACTGGGCCTGATATGAACAGCCTGATATGAACATTACACCAGTGTAGGCATAGAATATGAATGTCATGCAATGCCACAGTAGCAGCACCACAGACACCTGACTGTAACACTGCCAAATGAATTATATGGAGTATGACATTATCAATGTATGCTGAGGAGAACATGTTGCAAGCACTGTAGGGCATAGATGTGGAGTCACAACCCTGTGTAAAATTGTCTCTTAAGTGATAGTTGTATGTATAGACATGGAAGCAGATGGCTGTAAGATTACAACACTTAAATGTGTAGTTAATGTGGGTCTATACTGTTTCACCAGAACCTATCTTTGGGCCAGTTATTTTACATTTAGAAGGTGTGGTCTGCACTCTTGTGGGAGGAGAGGGTAGATTCTGCCCTTCTGAGCTGGGAGTTTCTGGTTAAAGGCTTATTGGAGCTGCTTATTTGAACTGTTTCTTTCTGAAACTGGTATGACTTGTTTGCTGTAGCATAGACTAAATTCAGACCTGCTGAATCTAGCTTTGTTTGTATAACTTGAGCACTAATCCAGGCCATCTTTTTTGGAGAAGGTTCCCCTGCACCCTAGTGGCTGGAGTGTGCAGTTAGAACTTGACAGATAGAAGACTACTGGAAAAGGGCTCAGTTTTTAGCTTTTTATTGGTTAATCTGTTTAAATCAGTTTGCTCATTTGTTACTGTTCAATTAAAAAAAAAAAAACACTTTATGCATCACCGCTTAGCTAGGGTTAAACTATTCCTGGTGCCATAGAGTCTGCTCTTCAAATTTTCCCTTAGAACTAGCCAGTTTTTTAGTTTTAGCACTCAAATCTGTTTCTTTGAGCTCAGCACTTGTTCACAACTTGTTGCAAGTGCTAAATAAGCTACAAATTACTACAGCAATCAACTTTCCTCACTTGTCTAGAGGAAAACAGTTTTTAGTACTTAATAAATGAGCACCTATCCAGGCATGTCTAAACATCAGCTACCAGTGTTTTCTCCTGTCTACCTGATGAATCTGGTCATCTTGGGGCAATGTAGCAATTGCCTCATGTACACAGACAACCCTCTCCTCCTACCACCCAACACTACAACCTGTGAGAGATGCACTTATATAGACAAACTGGAAGCAAAGCTCTCTTCACCCAAGACTGAACTAGACAGTCAAGAGGAGAAGGTAAACACTTGCACCACACCACACTCATCACATAGTCCCTCAAAACCTACACCACCAAAACACATACATAGCAACACAAAACACACACCTACAATCGCGGAGGCTCTCACTAAAAATCTGCTCACACAAGAGAGACCTCCAAAGCAGAAACACATGCAAACTCCACCCCAACACAACCCAAATAACACATAGCCCACAAACTTAGTGTGCCATTCAACCACAGACCATAAGGCATAACAACGTACCCAACACTCTAGTCATAGGTGACTCTATAGTCAGGTACACTGATGTTCCACTCACCAGGCTAAACAAGGAGAAAGTTACTGTTGGATGCCTGTTGGGTGCCAGGATCCACCACATAATGCTCACACTCAGGTCACTCCACAGCAAGTACAAATATGACTCTGCCATTGTCCATGTTGGTGTGAATGACGTGATATGTACCACCCTGGACTAGATGAAAGGAGACATGGAGGAGCTCTCCAATCTTGTAGCCCAGGCAAATATGACCCCAACCCCGAGTAGCATCATGTCATCACCCAGAATTATATCACAGTACAAGGACAAAATGATTGACTTCAACAATTGGCTAAGCTTCTGGTGTCATTCCAAGGGGATTCAGTATCTGTCTGCCTGGGATGACATGATCGACAGACCACGATGCTTTGCCAGAGATGGCCTGCACCTGTTGCCCTTGGGATTCCAGATACTAGCTAAGGCTCTTGCCACCCCTATAGTGCCTTTTTAGGCAAGGTTCAAATGACAAATTCACCACCGTAACAGGTACAAGCAAGCAAAATCTGAGGGTAATGCTACTCAATGCTAAAAGTCTAAACCTCAAAATGCATTCACTCAAGGCACTCATTAAAATGGAGAACACTGACATCTGTGCAGTGACAGAGACCTGGCTCAAGGCTCCAGAGAGCACCCCTGCATTACCAGGCTATAATTCATACCACACCTTTCAGCCACCTAACCTGGACCAAAACACTAAAGGTGGAGGCATGTCCATATTCATTAAGGATATCTACACCTCCAGGCTATTTGCTCAGCATAATGCATCCGAGATTATCGAAGTGCAACTAACTCTGGGCAAGACCGCAATCCAAATTGTAACTAGCTACAGATCCCCCAGCATGCTGCAGGATTCCCACTCCTCATTTCTTGATACACTGGAAAATATTAGGGTACAATCCAACACACAAATAATGGGCGATTTCAACTACCCCACCATTAACTGGAAAAACTACTCATGTACCAACTCTTTTGCTCAACGTTTTCTGGAATTCAAAAATTCCAATGCCTTGGATTAACTTATCCACACCCTCACCAGGGGCAGCAATATCCTAGACCCAGTCATTACCAACATGGGTGACCGGGGTACCACACCAGAGGTCAATTCCTCATTTTTCAGAGCCAACCACAAGCTAATCAGCCTAGACATCCACATCCCACCCCCAACCCCCATTAGGGAAACAACCATAAAAAATGTCTCCAAAGCCAACTTCACGCTTCTTAAGGCCATGCAGATGGACAATAGAGGTACGACTGCTGAATACTACACAAAAGCACTTAATAAGCACTTACACGAGTGCATGGATTCTGCAAATCCTAACAGAACCAAGATGCTATCCTCGAAAAAAAGAAAACCAATCTGGTGGTCGCCTGTCATAAACAAACTCTACAACAGAAGAAAGAAACTGTTGCAAAAAAGAGTAAAATCCCATGACTGGAAAATCCCTGGTCTGACTCAGTAATAAGCTGAGATCCCTCATAAAATCCTCCAAAGCTAGTTATGAAAACAAAATTGCCACTGATTCTAAAGACAACCACATAGCATTTTATAGCTATGTCAAGAATCTCAATGGCAACTCAGATCTGCCCTGAGTTACTGTACAATGGCACTATATATACAGAACCAACTGATATTGCCAACAGACTGGCAGATATGCTCAGTACTAACTTTACCCCCCCACCCCCTAAAGGGCCAATCTCTATACCAAAAGAATGCAAAGTTCCTGTAATCACAGCTGCACAGGTAAAAAAACACACGCTCCAAAGCCAAAAACACAGCATCCATGGGACCTGGCAGCATCCCAGGCTGCATTCTACATGAACTACAGAATGAACTGGCATCCCACCTAAGCACCATGTTCTATCATAGCCTCACTTCAGGCTTTGCACCCACTGAATGGCACACAGCAACAGTTAACCCACTCCACAAAGAGGGAGCCACCACGGACCCCGGGTACTACCACCCCATTAGCCTAATGAGCCTGGTCAGCAAGGCCATGGAACGTATCATCATGGAACTTATAAACAAAGACTTTGGTAATCTCCAAACTCTGGTCCCCACCTAGTTTGGGTTTGTAAAAGGCAGATCATGTCTCCTAAACCTGATTGACTTCTTTGAAGCAGTCACCAAAGCCATAGATGAGGGTAAGGTGGCTTACACAGCCTATCTAGATCTTGCCAAGGCTTTTTACACCATCCCCGCTCTGGAATTATAGATAAACTCACTAAAATAGGTATAAATCTCTATGTCACAAGATGGGTTGCCAACTGGCTCACTGACAGAACCCACACTGTGAAAGTAGCAGACTCCAAAACCGACTTCAGACCAGTGACAAGTGGAGTACCATAGGGTTCAGTCCTGGGTCCTCTCCTGTTTAGTATCTACTTTTCTGAAGTACAGGCTAACACAGAAGGACTTTGGCAAATGAAGTTTGCAGATGACTGCAAACTAGCAGCCATAAATGAAACTCCTAACAATGTGGACATCCTACAAAAGGGCCTCACTGAGACAGATGCCTGGTGTCAAAGCCATGGCCTCAAGCTCAATGCCAAAAAGTGCATTGTCATCCCCTTTGGTAAAAACTCTGTACCCATGAGCTACCACATAGGTGGTAATTTACTTAAAATGGAAAGTGTGATAAGAGACCTTGGGACACATGTGGACAGTAGTCTCTCCTTTGATAATCACATCGCCACAGTAGTCAGGAAATCCTTCTATGTGGCACACCTCATCACAAAAGGTTTCTCATCCAGGAAAAAAATGGTCATTCTTCCCCTCTACTCATCACTCATTAGACCCATTCTAGAGTACACCACCCCTTTTGGTATGCACTTCACAAGACATCTACAACAACTGGAAAGGCCACAGAAATACCTTACAAAGAGGGTTACTGGCCTCAAACAGATGCCCTATGCAGACCTTCTCAAAAAACTCCAGCTTTACTCCATCACATATCACCTACTCAGAGGCGATCTCTGCCTATCATACAAAGCTATGTCAAACCCAGAGCTGTTGGACATGCTCCACTTAAGGAAATCCCAATCCCTCTGTGCTACATGCTCTAGGGAACTAAACCTTGTCACCACAATAAACAGAACATGCTGGAGGGATAGATTCCTGTCCTAGAGACTTCCCATACTCTGGAACAAACTACCTATCTATATCAAACAAAGCTCCTCATTAGCACTCTTCAAGAAAAAACATTGATGCTTGGAAGAGAAATAGGAAATTCACCCCAGGGACCACCTCTGTGGCTCTGCTTGACAGGGGCAGAGAAAAATAATTTTCTTGGGTGGCGAAAGCCAGGGTACCTTTTTGGCTAGGCTTATATAGGCCCTAGGTCCAATAGCCTAGTACCTACCTATGATCCTATGAGAACACCTCTTCCTCGACACATATTTGGCAAACATCACTTCTGTGATTTGCTGAATTTTCCAGGGGCAAAGAAACAATTGTCCCACAGCACAACAGAACCCACAAGTAAATAATTCAAACCCACCCAATTGGGTGGCTTTGCCTCCCCACCAACGATATATATATATATATATATATATATATATATATATATATATATATATATATATGTATACCAACTCTGACATTACACTGCAGTAGGGAAAGGGCAATGTTGTGTAGTTGGCCAACTACTTCATTACCCTTTGAAAAATTCAGTGAATCTTGGAAGTGATTTTTGCTGAATATATGTCAATGAAGAGGTGTTGGCTGAAGATAAGGTTTGGCAGACTAATATAGACTCATTAAAGCACCTTTCCAACACAATAGTTAATAATACTGACACAAAATATGCTTGTCTTGTATACTGTCACAGTGCATGTCTCACAGGATGACATAATTATTGCATGTTACAACAAGATGTTTCAAGGAGTGTTGGAAACAGTGATCACATATTGTTCTAAAGCTACCTATTTACAGAGCTTAGTACTTTAAACAACCACCACAGTACATTAGTGTCAGACAATACTTTATAGCTGTTGACATTAGCAGAGTCTGGGGAGAGGAAGTTAATAGCTGTATCCCTCATGTTGGTGTAAAATGCTCTCTTTAATGTCTAGCAAGTGCACAAGCACACATGCACACACACACACACACACACACACACACACACACACACACACACACACACACACACACACACACACACACACACACACACCAGTTGACTGCAATGAGAACAGAACCCCTACCTATCTAAGAATACAAACTGGAAAACTCAGTACTTAATGCATGTGTCATGGCACAAGTCTGACTTTTATAAGGGTGTAGGATAATTTATAGTGGATGACATCTCATTGGATGCTGGAGAGAAGATGTTAGGAGGCCTGTCTGAAATAGATAGCTAGCCATGTGCAGCTGTCAAGATATTAAAGATCTGCATGTTACCACTCTGATGAGTGTGCAAAGTGTAGCATTTGCTGTTGTGTTTCCAATATGCAGTTATACCATAAAAAGGGAGATTTGCAAACTATTTGCAAACAGCTGTCCACATTACTAGAAATATTGGAAAGTCTGAATGTGTATTGTCATTAGAGTGATGTGTATGGTATATAAGAAAGCATTTGTTATTCATTTATGTAATGTAGCTGATATATTTGTGAACAAGTACTGAAATACCAAATTTAAAGTGTGTGGGTGGAGGTAACAGATAACTGCAGTGTAAATATGTGTTCATTCCTAAAAGAAAAAAAGTGCTTTCCCTTTGTATTTTTTAAATGTACTTTCATGAGATGAAGACTAAATGGGTAGTAAACATAAGTAATCCATGCTATTGTGCATTTCTGTAGAGCAATGCAAACCAGCGGGTTTACCCAATTGATGGCAAAGTGCTTGCGCATGAGAGATACACATTTCTACTGCTTTCCCTTTTTTCTCATAGTTAAACAGCAAGCAAGCACAAGCCTCATTGTTAAAATTATGAGAATTCAGAGTACTGAGTGTATGAAACACACCTGTCAATTAAATGACTATGTGGCAACAGGTGTAAATGCATTGACACATTTCCTTTGAAGACCAGAGGATATAGGATTCAAATCCAGGTGTATGTAATAGTTTTAAATAAGTATTTATAATGCCGTGAAATAATTCATTACTCTACATTCACTGAGTGTTACCTTAGCACAGTCTGTTTAAGCAGCATCACATGGAGGTAAATGCACCATTGAGGAGCTGTTCAGCATCATTTGCCATTGGTGGACAATGCCAAACTCCAAGCAAACACAGTGGACAAAAAGTGAAGTGCTCCATTACCAATTTTTTTTTTTTTTTTTTGCTTATGTGGGTCATGTATGATTCTGTTTTTTACCAAATTAAAGGTGTCAAGTTGGGGGTAGAAAAAAAGTGTAAAATGAGAGGCAAGCCAGGGGAAGAACTAAGGGAAACCAATATAGGAATGTGCAGGAAGGAAGAAGAAAAAAAACATAGCTATCCACTTCTCCAACCATATAAAATGAATATGTATTGAATATGGGCTGAATTTGAACTGTCACCTCCACAAAGAGGTGTGACAACTACCCAATCATGTAGTATAGCTAACTGGACCAAATTAAGTCGGTCAAGAAGACGTGTGCAAAATGGAGAGCTATGTATGGGATGATTTTTTTTTTTTTTGTGCGACAGTTGCCCATTTATTTCTTTATTTATTTTTACTTCAGTAAGAGAGGGATGTTTGGTTATGGACATAGGTATTACTAGGTCAGGTAAGCAGGGTAGGTGAGGAGGCATATGCAAGCAAACAGGACAAACAAGACAAGACACAGGGATGGTGAGGGACACAAAATGTTGTGGACATCATGACTGGGGTTAGGGAGGGGATAACTGATGCCCTGGCCCATCAAACATGGGGACAGTAAGACTCTAGTCCTTAACAACAGGACTGTCATCACTCTCCCCTTTCTCCTCTGGCCATTTTACTGCTTAACATCTTCTCCTATGACCATAAGGGAGAGCAGCCTCTCAGTCCAGCATAGGCATGCACAAATGGTGCTGTGCATAACCCTGTGCACCAGCCTTGGCATCTCCTTGTGGGTGATAAAATCCAAACCTCTGCCAGCACTCCAAGAGAGTACAACTTCACCAGCTGCTGAGGTAGTGCTACCTGAGGGTACAGGTAGTGCAGGTGCAGCAGAGGCAGTACTGTTAGGTTGGGCCCCAGATGTTCTGGGCATCAGCAGTGGAGCTGGTGGAGTGTGGGCAGGCTGAGCCACCTGGATTAGCCTACCTCGCTGTGCTGTAAAACATTTTGTGATTTGTCAGAGATGGATGACATGGAACGTTTTGACGACAAATACAAAAAAAGATATAAGGGTTGGGGTGGGAGAAAAATACACAAAATTAGTAACATCACATGACATACAATGCATTATCACAATAATAAAGTATTTTATATGAACTTTTACATGTATGTATTCTTCTTAACAACTACAAATGACAATTAAGGATTGCTCAAAGTAATCCTTGCAATGTGCATATATTGCACATGTACTTGGTCCAATTATGCAGCTTAAGTTAACAGCAGGACATTTATGCCACTTGTGTTGAACTTATGTAATATTTTTAAAGGATTTTATTATTTTACATTTGTTACCTGGGGTATTGGAACCCACAATGCCTGACTACAGTCTTAGACTTGACTCCTGCAGTTGTCTTGTTCTACAAACTGAAGCATGCATGCTTGCTTTTACAGTTAAGATATGCATGCTTACTTTCCTATAACTGTATAGAAAAGAAATACATTTAGAGGCTAAAATAATGCTTCGTTTGTGCTGCATACATACCCCTTTCTTCCCTCAGTCTCTAGATCCTCAGCATGGGCCTCGCTTCACTGTAATCTCTGCATTGGATATGGAATAAAGGGAAGAGAATAAGAGAAGAGTATTATGCATATCAGTATTGCCTATATGCAGCTTTTTTATCTACTATGAATTTGCTTTATCATTATACTTAAACAACTGTGGGATGTTACCAGTCCTGGACTCATCCAGCCACTGGTTGATTGTATACATCTTAGAACTTTACAGGTCATTAAAGTGATGCCTACACTGTTCTCAAGTGTGTGAAATGCCATTCACACTGAAGACAGCCTTGGCCAGACTATTCCAAGCCTCATGCTTGTACTGGGAGCCAGTTATAGTCCCCCTGCAAAAACCTTCAGCTGTGGCACTTCACAAGGAGTTCATTGATGATACTGGCCAACTCTATACCCCATCTAGGTGGCCTAAACTGGGCACCTTCCCTTCTACCACCAGACATGTTCAACCAGGGAAAACAGCAATAGCTAAGAATGATTTCCCGCCAATGGGTGTTATCACATTTACTGGTAATGTGCAAACTCTAACAATTATGCCAACTGCATTTGCATGACATTAAGCAGAGAGCATCAATGCCAAAAATAAAGGAAAGCAGTTTTGGAAATTGGAAGGTTAATGTGACACTTGGCCTTAGTTGCAGGGTTGTTTGCTGCTGGAACTGTTAGGTGATTTAATTTTGCAGACATGTACAGGGGACATAAATTTCCTGATCTGTCACATTTTGGGTTTGGCTTTATACACTGATCAAACTGATTGTTACAAAGTGGGATTAAAACCTCTGCATAAGAGATAAAACATTTTCTTCCACAGCTGTGATTTTCCATCCTTGTGGCAGAAGACTTGCCTCTCAGACATACTAAAGAATTCTATATAAATACACATGACGTATTGAGGGGTTAGTCATATATTTGTGTGATCTGGCAAGGTCCTGGGTTATACACTCATCTGCGTACGGGTCTTAATGAAGTCTGAAGGCCATCCAACACCAGATAGAACAATTATAATTGCAGAACATAGTAGTCAGTATACCCTCAGTCATACATATAATTATGAGCTCCACAGTTGTACATACCTATTGTAAATTTGTAATTAAATGTAAATTGTTATGTCATAATCAATATAAAGTGAAATGGAACAGCAGTAAAATTATTTGGAATTTCATGTATTAGAACCCAGGGCCATCTGTCCTGCAGCCTGACACTTAAACCTCCTGCCATAGAAATAATTAAATACCACTTCTATATTTTTCTATTCATTATTAACTTCTGTGTGTTAACTGCAGTGCAATGCTGCTTAGAGTGTGTGCATGGTACCCATCATACTTGATAGAATGTATCTGCTTTGAAATTATCTACTGTCTGCTTCCTCTGTGCAGGTGTTCTAGACCTGCAAGTGTTGGGGAAGATTGCTAACTGCCGCACACAAGATCACTATGTGAAGTTGTGCTATGGAAAGCAAAAGTTCCAACAGTATATCTTTTTTGAATTCGATAATGTCTGCATCCTGTTGCAGGTGTTGTCTCTGTTTCTTGTGTGGGCCATTAGTCCAGGTTTGCACAATGGTTAGGTTTCATCATTAAAAGACAAAGGTGGGACTTGAAGCACGATCTACAAATAGTATATGCTGTGTGGATCAACATGTTTAGCAGATGTACTACACACAAAGGTCATTCACAGGAATAGTTGAGGTATTGGTTATCAATGAAGTACATTAAATTACCCTCAGGACTGAATAAACTTTGTGTTGGCTCTGTGCAAAATCTACATGGAGTTTACAGATTTGTGCAATTGTGCACGGTGAGTAGTAGCAAGTAATGCATATTAATTGTGTGAGGCATGTCTAAACTAAGTTTCATGGCTGGCAACAGTGTTGCTGCCCAGGAAATTGTATAAGTGAAAGCAGATATCTATTCTGTGTAAAGGAGAGCACCTACATTCTGTGGATTTGCGCAGAAAGCCACAATGATCACCAGGGCTTCACAGATATCTGTCAATCTGTTAGTGCAACACATCTGCACAAAGGCCAACATAATGAGGGGACAGATAACCAGGCATAGGGGCATATCTGACATAGATCTTGGATAGAAATGAGTTAGAATGAAACTCTCTCAACCTCTCTCAGTCTGGACAAAGCCATAAATAACGGGGGAAAAAAGGCCCAAAACTAGGGACAAATTTCAATACTGGTCTTCCAAACTTAGAAAGTTGAAGGAATAATATGTTGTACAGTACCATGAGCTTTCTAAAGAGTATGAAGTTTGAAACTCAAATGTCTGTCATTACTTTCTGACTTCAATCTGCAATGACATGCCAATGATTTGACAGAAAACCAAAATGTTATGAGGAAATGATCAAACATATGAGACAAAAAGTGGACATTCTGCACAACTCAAGACACTTGAGAGGTATGATGTCAACTGTATGTAATAGTGACTCACATCATTCCGGCAATCATTCCAGTGATATGGCAGAAAGTAACAGATGTGAAAAGAAAAATATCTGGACATCCTGGGATTATCTGGACAGTTGAGAAGTATGAATGTGAAGTATATAGTCCAAACACAGTACAGGACAGTGTACCTACAGTGCAGAGTATTGTGATATCCCATTCCTGGCATTGTGCACTAAAGCTGTGTAAATGATCTGCAATGAGACATGGACTGCCATGCAAAATGAACATGCAGGGGAATTGTGTGTGTACTGAATAGGGACACAGAAATGAATTGTATAAATGAACACAGGGAAAGAGGACAGGGGAAACTAAGTAATGGACAGCAGAAGAGGGTATGTCAATGGAAGATGGTTGTGGCCGTAGCACCAATTGCATATCTATATGATTAAGTTGGGATTGTATTGTATTGTGTTTTATGTCTTACAAGGTGACATAACAAAGAGGAGGATGTCTGTGTGAGATAAGCATCCTTACATGAATAATGCAGAGGACATCTATCAGAGATCTGACATACAATTGAGGTTGGGTGCATACTGAGAATCTGTGCAAACTGATATATCTGAATATGACAGTACTGTCAGCAGAGATCTCCATCAAGGTGGCCACAGGTAAAGGCTCATGGAAAACACATTACAAGAACTAGCCACAATCTTAGAAAATATCAGAATAAAGCTACCAGTAATCCCACGCTTCTGACATAATTATGCGGTTTACAGTGATAAGACAAGAGTCTGCACAAAAACACTTAAACAATTATTATGATATAGCCACACTCTATGAGGGTAACCATGCACACTGTCCTGACATTTTAGCATCTGCTGGAGGTGTTAGGGGGAAAACATGCTGTATCTGTATGTGACAATATGTGCAATAAAGGCTTGATGCCTTGTGTGCATATTATATATATATATATATATATATATATATATATATATATATATATATATATATATATATATAGGTTTACCATCACAATGCCGACGTGCACTTGCACGGCTATGAAGTATTCGAACAACAGATGTTCGAATACTTCATATTTTGGCAGGTGTTGTGAGCGAACGTTACCATTGCGAATGGACTGTGCATTCGCAATTCTAACGTTCGCTCATGTGAGGGGATCTTGGTACAGTGCGGTTAGGGAAATACATCCCTTTCCTCACTGTTGTGCGATCTCGGAGTTGGAATATTAAGTTGAGGGGTGTGAGGGGTGCAGGGGGACTTCCCCCCTGCATAACTGTGTTTAGGCTGGTTAGGTAGCTAGTTACGGGACGGTGGGAGTGCTGTGTATTGCCAAAAATGTTGAGTGACATTTTCGACAATACACAGCTGTTCGACTTTAGGAAAATTCGAAATGTTCATTTCGATGTATAAATTCGAAAATGCAGACACGTTTTGTTCTGATTTTCGAATTTATGATAGTAAACCATATATATATATATATATATATATATATATATATATATATATATATATATATATATATATATATAGAAAGTGATTTATTAGGACTTCCACACCCCACCCATAACACCCGGGTTTGCGGGCTCCAGCCAGCGCAGTCAGTGTGCAGTAATATGAAAAAAGGCAGATTAAAATATACGCACAATGTATACGTCCAATCTTAAAGAAACAGTGCTAAATAGTTGAAACAGTAAACCAAAATAAATAATGCTGGTTCATACATATATATATATATATATATACACATACACACTCATGCATACATATCTATCTATATATCTACACACACACATATATATATATATATATATATATATATATATATATATATATATATATTTTTTTTTTTTTTTAATGTATTTATTTATGGCACAATCCACACTGTCATGAATGATGTGCATGCCATTATTGTTGTTAAATACCTATGTATGTAGTGCATCCATAAGCAGAAGAGGAATCACACATGGATCTGGTGTAACAGCTTAATTGGTGTTCCACGCCATCAGACATTCATGTATATTCCACAGAAGAATACTATAAACTGCGTGACGGCTCACTGTGACAAGGGTGATAAACTTCCATTACACATCACTGGAAGTTGTGTTATGAGGTACATGAAGAAGGGTGCATTCTACAGTTATTAGTGTGATGAAGGCTGGGAACTATGAAGGTATTATGGTCCCTGATGTAGATGTCCTTCATATACACAGTACTTGTGTTGAATTCAAGGGAGTTGTCAGCAGTGTGGCAAAATGCTGGTTGATGTATCACTTACCATCATCCCCAGCACATGGTACCTATTGGTCTGATTATAGGGTATGATCCCCACATTATATTTGGATGGTATGTTTGTTTCCAAAATTAACACATCCCCACATTTGTCTTGTCGATGCAGTTGTTGTCATGCCTGTGGCAGCAGTGTTTGGTACATGATGGCACTGTCTGTATTATACTAATATCACAGTTGGTGTCAATGATTGCCCACATTCTCTAGTCATTCTAGCAGTTGTGTGGACACAGCATGTGTATGTCATTTGTGATGCCCATCACTTAAGTAATGGACAGGAAAAGGCATAGCAGACAGCCCTGATGTATAGGCCTGATCACTGGAGCAGAGGTATAGGTCACTCCAACATTTCAACATAGTGAGATACCACATATGGCATACACTGCTCTATCCATTTGGTGATATAGATCTTTATCGCCACATATGACAGTGTTTAGTAAATACCTCATTGTGGATTTGTGTCAAATGCCTTGACCTGGTCAAGTTTCACAAGATGATGTTGCTGTCATCATGCATGCCCTGAACAACCTATTTCAAGACATCTATCAGATGTAACAGACATAATGTAACCTTAACAACTTACACAGGTCTACTGCACTCAGCCAGAATATGACTAGTCTACATGTAGAAGAGGTCCATGATCACATGTTGGTCTACCTCACAGATGAGAGTCAGAATGTGTCTATACATGGATGCATCAGAGGCTGTCCTCTCTACTCAGATGGATGCATGTTGATGTACACCCTTGTACGGGAATATATCCCATGTGGATTGTGTGCTGTAGTGTGTATTCCACCGTAACAGTAAGGTGTATGTGCTGAGTCATACCATAAGTAATCTGTGATGTTTTCACAGGCCATTGCTTCCATGTGATAGACCTGGATGAAGGTAAGACAGTGCATACTGCCTATTATGATCTGGCCTAGAGTTTTGACACAATCCCCCATGGAAGTATCATTGAGAAACCCTCCCAGCTGGGGATTAACCCTTACATCAGTAGATGGATAACCAATTGGCACACTGACAGAGCACATACTGTGAAATTTGGTGACTCAACCTGCACCAGTAGAGCTGTCACCACTGGCAAACCCCAGGGATCTGTGCTTGGCCCTTCACTGTTTGGATGCTATTTCTCAATAGTTCAGGCTAAAGAATATGGCCATTGCCTTACAAATTTTGCTGATTTCTGTATATTGGGTGCAATCATTGAGCCCACCAATGATGATAATATAGTACAGGAGGAGCTAACACAGACATATGAATGGGGACAAAGGCAAATGACCTACAACTAAATGCAGACGTGTGCTTTTTTATGCTTCCCATCTGAAAAGTGGAATTCCATATTAATCACAGCATTGACAACAGTCATGCTATGCTGACACCCAGTGATGCCAGCACTGGGAAGACATGTAAATAGCAATCTGAACTTTGACCATGAAGTGTCCACAATGGAATTGAAAATCTATGTTGTGCACATCATATATCATGCCATCATATGCAGATCTTAGGATTATATGACAGTACTGTAGTCAAACTACATCAGAGCAGTAATAGAGTATAATACTCTCTTTCACATGTATCTCACCAGATAAATGCAGTACCTGGAGAGACAACAGGGCTTTCTCAGCAATATAAAAACAGGGCCTACAAACCCTGCCATGATGTATGTGGATAGAGTGAATGCGATGTCACTGTAATCTGTCTGGTATAGGATAAGGTGGTTTTTGCCTGGCCTCCAGGCCAGCATCTGACCCTGCCCTGCTGTGAGTACAGCATATCCAAAAATCTGATATGGCTGATGACATATGATACAGCTGATGACATCAGCAGTGTCTGTTGAGGAGAATGTGTTAATAATGGCATCCCACATGCTGGTGTAAAATGCTTTCTTTAATGTCAAACAAGACCTGTCACACACACAAACACACACACACACACACACACACACACACACACACACACACACACACACACACACACTTGACTGCAGTGAGACTAGAACCCCAACCTATCTAAATGCACAATCTACATAACTCAGTACTTTACGCAAGTACCACAGCACAAGTCTGACTTGAGGTTTGTCAGACTGCTCTGTGGGGTAAGCATAGGTCAACTTTCAGCAGCCTGCATGATACTGTGTACAGTTACAGGTCTTTCAGTCTTTCCATGTATGTCATGTTTGTAGGCAAATCTGCCAGGCACAAGCCAGTATTTCTCCCATTGCTGCAGGTGTCTGGTGAGGTACAGACAGAAGGGGGAATTGTACTCAATTAGTGGTGTGATAATAGTACAGTACAGCAGAGGTATGACCACCCTGGTCTTGGAAGTAATGTCCATATGTATGATGTGTGCAATGCAGCATGTGTGTGTCACCACTATGGACACATAGTGACAAAACTGTATATTGCTATTAACATGTGTTCCCAAATCTCACAACACTGTGTTTGAGCTTAGAGGAGAAATATGCATATCATAATTAGCAGGGTACTTCATTGCCAAAGGGGATAATGAGCCATTGTCTGCTTTAATGTTCAGCCCATGAGTTTGGCACTAATCATTTGTGTGTGAAAGCCCCTTTCATAATATTTTACCAACATTGAGGGACTCTATATTACTGCATTCAGTTACCAGTCGTCTGCAAACTTGGTAAACCACAGGCTATTTACTATTGCCTGCACTTCAGGGAAGTAGTTTCCAAACAGTTGAGGGCCCAGCACAAATCCCTGTGGTATTCTAATGTTAAGTGGCTAGTGGTGGAGATGCAGTCCCTAACTTTGAGAGTGTGTGTTATGTTAGTGAACCCATTGCCTATCCCACTACTACTGTATGGCTTAATTCACAAATTAGAGATCTTCGCTATGACACATGAAGGGGGATGGTGTCAAAGGCCTTGGATAACTCAACATATTTGGTATGT
Source organism: Protopterus annectens (assembly GCF_019279795.1). Classification (NCBI taxonomy): domain Eukaryota; kingdom Metazoa; phylum Chordata; order Ceratodontiformes; family Protopteridae; genus Protopterus; species Protopterus annectens. Next base: position 1,921,698,985 of record NC_056735.1, read on the forward strand.
CTTCATCCAGATCTTTGGGGTCAGTATCCAATAAGACAACAAGGGACAATATGAAAGATCTACCCTTGACAAAACAAAATCTGTAGGGTCAAGTGTGCTGAAGGTCACCTATGTCCATGTGGATATGGTCCATGCTGATTCCTTCCTTAGCTTTGCAGGTAAGGCTTTTTAGAAGTATGGGTCAGCAGTTGTAGTTCTGCATACTTTCTCCATATTTATTTTTCTATTCACTTGTTGATACTGGTACAATAATACTGATTAATATATCTCTGTTTATACCACTCTGATTGAATTAATTGAATTCTGCTTTAATGTATATTTTCTGTATATATTACTGTAATCAAACTAGATTCCTACTTTTATGTATATATTCCATATATGTTACTTTATTTACTATCTGTAACACTGTTTTTATTTCTGTACCAGTTAATGTTTATATTTTTCTGTATCTTGTTGGAGCTTTTCTCCCCAGGCCTCCACTGAAACTGGGCTCTTTTAGGCCTAGTGGGCTTTCCTGGTAAACAAATGCAATAAAATAAATAAAATAAAATAAATGTGCATTACATAGCACACATTTGATATTACATTTTGTTGTGTGGCTGATATATGTGTGGAAAAAGGACTGAGACCCAGGGTTGCAGTGTTTGGTGGGGGTGACAATTCATAGATGTATTGCAAATATGTGACATATTGCTAGATAGGGCCCTCAGTTTGTAATATTTCCATATGTAATTTCATGTCATAGACAGAAAATGGACAGTAAACAGCAATAATACATTTCCATATTATGATGAACATGAGTTTGCATGACAGTTAGCAAAGAGCATACGCATGTGAGATACACACGCTGTGCATAGCTAAGCAGTGCATAAACACGAGCTGCATTGTTAAGTCTGACATTTAGTACTGAGTCTATGAAATACACCTTCTGCTTAACTGAATCTGTGGCAGCAGGTGGTACATTCCATTTTTGGGCCAGATGATACTGGTTTGAATACAGGTGCATGTCATACTATATAATACTTTTCATTAGAGTGATAATGCAATGACATGAACTGCTTATACAAGATGTGTTGCTGTGTGTTGGCATAGCACAGTGGTGTTAAGTGGCATTGCACGGGAGTAACTACACCTGTTTGCTGCCATTCGCTATTGGTAGAAGATGTGCACCTCAACCCAAACATGGAGATCAAAAGGTGAAGGGATCCATTGCTTCTCCAGCAACTTATGTATCATGTGTGTGATCCATTTTTTGACCAGATTAAAGGTATTAAAATTGGGTAGATAGGAAAGTGGTGAAATGGGGAGCAAGCAAGGGGAAGAACAAAGGCAAAGCAGCATAAGAATGTGCAGGAGGGAGGTAGGAAAAAACATTGTTATTCATTTCTTTAACAGTGTAAACTGAACGGGTTTACTTCAAAACATTGAAAGCTCACAATATCAAAGACCAAATTGTGAAAATTCACTTCATCAAATGACCAGATGGTGGAATCCATTCCCAAGGTAAGTAACCAGTCATACCTCAAATAACAAAAAATGAAAACATACAATCCCCAACCCCCCAACTAAATATACCAACTCTGACATCGCAATACAGTTGGGAAGAGGGCAAAGTCCAACTTGATGGCCAAGAGGTTACTTGCCATGGGAATGGATTCATTGATCCAATTGTTCACTGAAGTGAGGTTGTGATGCTTTTGTCTCGACAATTTGGTCTTCGATATTGTGGGCTTTTGATGTTTTTAGGTATACCCATCTGAATATATGTGCAAAATGTTAACTGAATTAGGACTGTCACCTCGGGAGAGAGGGATGACCACAGCACAATTGTGTTGTATAGCCAATTGGACCAAATAAATTGTGTCAAAAGCCACGTGTGTGAAATGGAGAGCTGTGTATGGGATGATTTTTTTTTTTTTTTTTTTTGTGGGACAGGTACACATTTATTTATTTTTTTCAGAGAGAGAGAGAAATGTTAGGGGAAGGGACATAGGTATGTCTAGGACAGGTAAGTTGACTAGATGAAGAAGCAATTGCACACAGACAAGACAAACAAGACAAGAGACAGTGATGGTGATGGACACAAAACATTGGGGGAAACCATGATTGGGGTGAGGAGATCCTAAACTCATGGTCATCCAGCTACAGTGAGAATCGAGTCCTCACCCACTGGGCTGTCATCACTATCACCTCATTCCACTGGTCACTGGAGTACTTGACATTTCCTTCTCCTCCTCCTAGTACTGCACAAAATGAGGGACAGCAGCCTCTCCAACTGATGCACATGTTCACCAACAGTGCTGCCACAACCCTATGCACCATCCCTTGCAACTTGGTGTGGGTGATAAAATCATCACCTCCGCCACTGCTCCTGGAGGGTACCATTGGACAAGCGTCCAGGGTAGGACTACCTAAGGAGGCAGGTAGTGCATGAGCAGCAGAGGTGGTACTGCCAGGTTGGCTCCCAGATGTGCTGGGCATTGGTGCTGGAGTTGGTGGACAGGGGTAGGTGGATCCTGTAGGACAGGCCTACCTCGCTGTGCAGTCAAGCACTTAGTGATGTGGTAGACATGGATGACAATGGCACATTCTGACACATAAAATTAAAAAAATAAAATACAAATAAAATAAAATGACATTAAAATTAACATTTTACAATAAAATAAAATAAAATAAAGATATTCATAAAATAAAATAAAAAAATGACAAAATATTTGTATAAATAATATGAAATAAAATAAAAATAAAATAAAGAAATAGAGATAAGCGTTGGGGTGAAAGAAAAAAGAGATAAGATTAGTGCCATCATATGTCACATGCACACTGAGCAGAGTGGAGGAGGGGCATTGACTACAACTCTGAGCTGAGATATATAAGTATCCTGTCTTTTTGGATTATTTATACTGATTATTGTTTCTAGCAATTTATATATAGCACTTTTTTATTGAGTGCTGCATAGTTTTTAGTGTATTTTATTGCTATTAGTTCTGCACAGGTGACTGATCTGTTTGCAGTTAAAAGCATTCTGTAGAGTCTCTTTGCTCCTTTATCTGTTTGAAAACTTTCATTTTGTGACTTTCTGTAGTGTTTATTGTCTGTATGCTAATAGCTTTAGTAACTAATCTGCATGGATAACTGATATGTTTGCAGTTAAAAGCATTCTGTAGTCTCTTTGCTCCTTTATCTGTTTAAACATGTTTATTTTGTGGCTTTCTGTAGTGTTTACTGTCTGTAGGCTAATAGCTTTAGTACTGGTCCCCACCCTCCCTGTTTGTGTCTTGTTATACTTGGTGGCTTTGCAGTTGCCCGCCCCTACTGTAAATCTGATCTGGGACACTCCTCCCAGTCTAGTGTCATTAGCTCATTCTACCTAATACAGAGAGAATATCTGAGAAGGCCTTCTGTTTCTCCTTTTTACCTTTCAAAAAAAAAAATAAAAAATTGCCTGAATCTTCTTGTGTTCTGACTGTGCTTCTCAAACATTTTGGAAATATAGAGTATATTTTAGAGCATTTATTATAAGTGTAATTGCCTTAATATTGCTACAACTCAAGTGATCTAGGTTGCACTGCATCTGTATTGTTTGTGTGTTTTAGCTGCTTTGCTGTATATATAGACTTCTCTGTATATGTAGACTAGCTACTTATTCTGCTGTATTACTGCCTCTTAAATCATTTTTTTCAGTTGGGCACTTGCCTTGCTTCATTTAAAAACTTTTAAATTGCTAATTTTGTAGAGTTTTAATTGCATTTACTGTTTAGGACTACACACTCAAGTATGTCAGCCTTTTCTGTGTTTATTTACTGTATTATTGCATTGTTTAGCCTGTTTCAACAACCAAAAAATACTATCTTGTTTGCTCGTTTCCCACTTTTCCTAACCAGTCCATATCCCAGGCTTTGCTTGTCTCAGGACTTTATTTTCTGTGTTCAGAGCTATCCAGACCTTGCTGTGGTAGAGAGAAGTCCTACTGCTTACCAGTGGGAGTGGTGAGCATTGTACTGCCTATCTAATACTAGAGGAGTGGTTTCCAGCTCTGAAATTGTAATTGTATTAGCCTTTTTGAGCTGATTTCTATCCCTTTCAACTTTCTGGCTTAAAAACGAGTGTGTTTGCACATTTTTTTGCATCATGCAGCACTGCAGGGCTACAGTTAAATGATTCCAAGTGCCAGAAAGTCTAATCTTCAAATTTTCTCTTAGAACTAGCTGGTTTCTCAGTAGTAGCACTAAAATCTGAACTCCTGTGACTAGCACTTGCTCTAGAACCTGCTGGAAAGCATTAGGAAGCCTGAAACTGATACAAGCACTCACCTCTCCTTGTTAATAAGGAGAAATTAATCATAGGCACTAAACAGTCTATAATTGCAAAGTACCTTGCAAAGGTAAGGGAAAACAGCACCTAAACAGGCATGTCCAAGGGTCAGCTTCCGGTGATTTCTCCTGTCCACCTGGTGAATCTGGGCATACTGGGGCAATGCGCCAACTGCCTCATGTACAAAAACAATCCTCTCCTCCTACCACCCAACACTACAATCTGCGAGAGATGCACTTATATAGCCAAACTGGAAGCAAAGCTCTTTTCAGCCAAGATTGTGCTAGACAGTCCAGAGGAGAAGGTTAACACCTGCACTATACCTCCAGCAACTCATAGCTCTTCAAAACCCACACCATCAACACCCACACATAGTAGCACTAAACCCACATATGCGGAGGCCCTTAACATTAACCTGCCCAAGCAACAAGGACCTCCGAAGCTGAAACACAAACAAACACCAGTCACAACCAACATGACACATAGCTCACAACACCAGTGTGCCACCCAACAACAGCCCCTAAGGCAAGACAATGTACCCAACACTTTAGTGATAGGTGACTCTATAGTCAGGCACACTGATGTCCCACTCACTAGGCTGAACAAGGAGAAAATTACAGTCAGCTGCCTGTCGGGTGCCAGGATCCGTCACATAACACATGCACTCAAGGCACTCCACAACAAGTACAAATACGACTTTGTTATTGTCCATGCTGGAGTGAATGACTTGAGACGTACCTCTCTGGACAACATGAAATGAGACATGGAAGAGCTCTTGGATCATGTGGCCCAGGCAGGTATGACCCTAGCTCTGAGTAGCATCCTGCCTTCGCCCAGAATGATACCACAGTATAAGGACAAAATGAATGACTTCAACAATTGGCTAAGCTTCTGCTGTTATTCAAAGGGGATCCAGTATCTGTCTGCCTGGGAAGACATGATCGACAAACCACGATGCTTTGCCAGAGATGGTCTGCACCTGTCACCCCTGGGATTCACGTTACTAGGTAAAGCTCTTGCCACCCCTATAGTGCCTTTTTTAGGTGAGGTTCAAAGGATAAAACCACCACCGTAACAGATACAAGCATGCAAAATTTGAAGGTAATGCTACTCAATGCTAGAAGTCTAAACCTCAAAATGCACTCTCTCGAGGCACTCCTAAAAATGGAGAACATAGATATCTGTGCAGTAACTGAGACCTGGTTCAAGGCTCCAGGGAGCACCCCCTGCAACACCAGGCTACAACTCTTGCCACACATTTCAGCCACAAAACCAAGACCGAAACACTAAAGGTGGAGGAGTGTCCATATTCACCAAGGATATTCACACCACCAGGCTTTTTGCCCAACACAATGCATCTGAAATGTTCCAGGTGCAACTAACACTAGGTAAGACTGCAATCCAAATTGTAGCTTGGTACAGATCCCCCACCATGCTCCAAGATTCTCACTACACCTTTCTAAACATACTGGAAAATAGTTAGATACAACCAAACACCCTAATACTGGGTGATTTCAACTGCCCTGCCATTAGATGGGAAACTACTTGGGTACCAACTCCTTTTCCCAACAGTTCTTGGAATTCATAAATTCCAATGCCCTGGATCAACTAATCCATTGTCCCACCAGGGGCTCCAATATCCTAGACCTGGTCATTACCAACATGGGAGATAGATGCTCCACACCAGTGGTCACCCCCTCATTGGTCAGGTCTGACCATAAGCAAATCACCCTTGACATCCACATCCCAACCCCACCCCCCCAGTAAGGAAACCTCCTTAAAAAACTTCTCCAAAGCCAACTTCATTCTTCTGATGTCAGAAGTGACAAACTTCACGACACCCATGCAGACGGGATCTGAAAGTTCAACTGCAGAATCCTACACTAAGGCACTGTACGAGCACATCCACTTGTGCATGAATTGTGCCATCCCAAATAGAACCAAGATGCTCCTCTCCAAAAAAAGGAAGCCAATCTGTTGGTCTCCTGCTATAAATAAACTATACAACAGAAGGAAGAAACTGTTGCAGAAAAGAGGAAAGTCCCAGGATGCAAATAATTCCCTCACCAGCCTCAGTAAGAAGCTGAGATCCCTCATAAAACCCTCAAAAGCTAGTTACAAATATAAAATTGCCAGATTCCAAAGACAACCACAAGGCATTCTATTGTTATGTTAATAATCTAAATGGCAATGCTCAGATCTGCTCTGAGCTACAGCAGAATGGCATTAAGTATACTGATCCCAATGATACTGCCAATATCCTGGCAGATCGATTTAGTGCCAACTTCACCCCCCTCCCACCACCTAAAGGGCCCATCTCAATACCAAAAGATTGCCAAATTCCGGTAATCACTGCCACACAGGTAGAAACCACACTCTCCAAAGCTATGAATACAGCATCCATGGGACCAGATGACATCCCAGTCTGTGTACTACATGAACTACAAAATGAACTGGCACCTCACCTAAGTGTCATGTTTAATCATAGCCTCACCTCAGGCTTCATGCCCACTGAGTGGTGCACAGCGAGAGTTATCCCACTCCACAAGGGGGGATCCACCTTGGATCCTGTGAACTACTGTCCCATCAGTCTGACAAGCCTGATCTGCAAGGGCATGGAATGAATTATCATGGAACTTATAAACAAAGACATTGGCAACCTTCAAACACTGGACCCCACCCAGTTTGGGTTTGTGAAGGGCCGATCTTGTCTCCTGAATCTGATTGAATTCTTTGAATCGGTCTCCAGAGCTGTAGACAAGGGTAAGGTGGTCCACACAGCCTATCTGGACCTCTCCAAGGCCTTCGACACCATCCCCCACTCTGGAATCATAGATAAACTTACTAAGCTGGGCATAAATCCCTACATCACTCGATGGGTTGTCAACTGGCTTACTGACAGAACCCAGACTGTAAAAGTAGCCGACTCCAAATCCAGCTCCAGACAAGTGACAAGTGGAGTACCCCAGGGTTCAGTCCTGGGACCACTCTTGTTTGGCATCTACTTCTCTGAAGTACAGGCCAACACTAAGGGACTCTGGCTAACAAAGTTCGCAGATGACTGCAAACTGGGAGCCATTATTGAATCCCCAAATTATGTATATATTTTACAAAAGGGCCTTACAGAAACAGATGCCTGGTGCCAGAGCCATGGGCTCAAGCTTAATGCCAAGAAATGTATAGTTATCCCCTTTGGAAAAAAAACATGTACCCATGAATTACCACATAGGTGGCAGGACACTAAACATTGAAAGTGTGATGAGACACTTAGGGACACAGGTGGACGGTGGTCTCACTTTCGATAACCACATCACCACAACAGTCAGAAAATCCTTCTATGTGGTACACCTCATCACTAATGGCTTTTCTTCCAGAAAAAAGGAGGTCATTGTCCCACTGTACTCATCCCTCATTAGACCCATTATAGAGTATAATGCCTCGTTTGGTATGTACCTCACAAGACATCTGCAACAGCTGGAAATGCCACAGAAATACCTCACTAAAAGAATCACAGGCCTAAAGCAGATGTCATATGCTGACCATCTAAAAAAACTCCAGCTATACTCTGTGGCATATCATCTACTCAGAGTCCATCTCTGCTTAACATACAAGACCATGTCAAACCCTGAGCTGTTGGACATGCTCCACTTAAAGAAATCCCAATCCCTCTGAGCCACATGCTCCAGGGATCTAAACCTTGTCATCACAATGAACAAAACATGCTGGAGGCATAGGTTCCTGACCCAGAGACTCCCCATACTCTGGAATAGACTGCCCATACATGCTAAGCCGAGCGCCTCATTGGCCCTCTTCAATGGGAATCTTGATGACTGGATGGGAGCTAGGAAATTCACCCCAGGGATCATGTCATTCACCCTGCTAGACAGGGGTCCAGAGAAGTAAATATTGTGGGAAGAAATATCCAGGGAATTGTTATGGCTAGGCTTGTATAGGCCCTTGGGCCGATAGCCTACTACCAACCTATGAACCTATGCACCTATGAACATGCAATACATTAATACAATTATTTGAGTTTATTATCTTGACTTTTACATGGGCATATATTGCAAATATGCATGTTCCAGATATATAGACTGCAGTTTACAGCAGGACATTTGTGCCACTGGTATAGAGGTTTTAATGTAATCTAAATATTATTGAAGAACTACCAGTATTGTGTACATGAGAAGTGTTTTATTCGACCATACAAGCTCTGACTAAAGTCTAATATTCTATTCTTGATTTGTGCTACAGACTAATGTATGCATACTTGCTTTTACAGTTGAGATATGCATGCTCAATGTGATACAGCTTTATAAAATACCAAAAAAAGCTATCTTTAACTTTTAATGCTTCAATAAGAGTATTCTTCTGCTGCATACATACTACATGCTTCCCTCATCTTCATCAATCTAGCCCCATGGGTATGGACATTGCACTCATGGTCACTGGCAGCTGTGAAAAAAACAGAACAGAACACCATTATGAATACCAGTCTTGCCTATATTCAGCTTTCTAAGTCTTATAAGTACTCTCTATAGATGTAGGTGTAGGATGTCCTCAGTCCTAAATTCCTCAATCCAATGGTTGAGGATATCCATATTCTTCCTCTATAGGTTATTATAATGATACCTACATTGCTCTCGAGTGCATGGGATACTGGTGGCACTGGATGCCTGAGCTAAACTATCTCAAGCCTCCAACTTATACTGGGAGCCAGAATAGTACCCCTGCAGAAGCTTGTCACTGTGGTTCTTAACTAGGATTCCAATAAAAATATTTGACTCCTGGACACCCCACCTATATGACCTAAACCTGGCATTTTCTCCACAAACACCTGCCATGTCTGCCATGGATCTAGAGCAATGGAGACTGATGTTTCCCTGCCAATTGCTGTTATTATATTTGCTGGTAGTCGGCACACTGCCTGAAACTCTTATACTCCACTTACCAACTCACAAATGCATTACTCAGAAGTGCATACCCCTGAGCAATGTGTTTGTGCAATGGTAAGTGGAGAGCAAGCAGTAAGGCATTACAAAATTGCAATTGCAATTCCAAGGTAATTGCATGTAGAGGCAGTTGTGTATATGCGTTAGGCAAATGTGAAGGCCATGATAGTCCAGACAACAGAATTATACTTACAGGAATTTAGTACACAGTATACCCACAGTCACATATCTGGTAATAAATGTGGTAATAAATACATAAATAAATAACTGACACAATACTACTGTCTCAGCCCTTACACAAATAATTAATAGTAACTCCAATATCTCAAGTGTTATAAGTGAGAGTGACTGTAATATGAATTGGAACAACAGTAAAAGAACATCCTGTATTTGAACCCAGGACCATGTGGATAGCAGTTCTACATTTACACCTGTTGCCAGAAGAAGGTTGGAATAACACTTGTCTATCTTTCAGTTTGTTGCTATTGACTGCAGTGTTACAACAGCAAAAAAAAAAGGTTGCACAACCTGTACTAGAATCCAGGATGATCTTTCCTCCAGCTATACACTTACACCAGCTGCCACAGGATTAGTTAAATAACATTCCCCTCTTTTACTAATCATTCTTAAGGTGTCCCGGTTAACTGCCATGCAATGTCACTTAGCAGGTTTGCACAATGCCCAGTACCATTAATTGAATGTACCCAGTGTCTATTTTTGCTTGTCTGGGTCCTATCTGCTTCCTCGGGGGTCCAGTTGTCCTGTTTGCACACTGCCTTTCTTCAGGCAAATGAGATAAGCACAGCCAAACATGGCATTCCTTTCCTCTGTTCCCATGATAAGGCTAAACACTGTATCACTCAAACATTGCCCCCCCCCAAAAAAAAAATAGACAACTAAAGACAGAAAAGGAGAAAAAGAAAAAAGGAGCAATAAGAAAATAAGGAAAATAAATGTATGTCATACACATAATAAAATGATGGCTCACATCAGTTATGTCTACAAAGATCTGGATTTGAACTCTCACTCCAATGCACTTTTGGAACACAGGATGCATGCCTTATCCTTGGTCTATATTAAAACATCGAAGTTTCAAAATGTAGAATGTTCTAATATCAACCCCTATTCAGCAAACACTGAAAATAGCAAAGGTACAGAAAGCAAATTTTTTCCTAGGGAAAGAATTCAGTTGTCTTTTTCTGTCACTTTGCTACTTTCAGTGCTGTGGTGGAAAGTTAGAGGTCGGGTTCAGGTAAGTGTGCAATTGGGCATGGGTTAGGTGAGTTAGGGTTAGGGTGTGGGTTAGGTATGTGTGCGATTGTGTGGATGTGAGGGTTAGTGCGGGTTAGGTGAGTTTGGGTTAGGGCGCATGTCAGGTAAGTGTTCAGTTGTGTGGATGTGAGGGTTAGGGCAGGTTAGGTGAGTTAGGGTTAGGGCGTGGGTGAGGTGAGTGTGCAATAGTGATGGACCTTAGGGTTAGGGTTTGGGTTAAAGTAAGTGGATAGTTAATGGAGTATGTACAGTTTAGTGTCGGGTTAGATGTAAGATTTTAGGTGTATGTGTGTGGATTGCTGTGTGTTTGTTGTGCTTGTGTTGTGTGTATGTGTTTTGGAACAGCATATTTTTTCCCTGGAAAAAATTTGTTGTTCTGCATGTTCGATGTTGTCACCGTTCACTGAATAGGGGTTGATATTAGAACATTCAACGTTTTGAAACTTCGATGCTCTAATATAGACCCCTTATCCCTCTTTGCCACACAAACAGCTTTGCAGCAAAGAACTGAACTCAGTCTGTACACAACCAGCTGCAACAGCATCTGCAGTGATATCAATCAATATATGTGTTATTAGTATATTTATTACTTTTGGATGTAGTGCACCTAGTAATCACAAAACCTGTCATGATTGCTACTTGCAAATATACAGCTCTGTCTTACATTTCTATGTTTGTTGGCCATTCTTCATTTATCTGACCAGTAATCTGAGATATGCAGTGTGTAAGCCATTATATACCATTGGCCTTAAAATGTGTGAGGATGTTAAGTTGAAATAATGTCATATGCAGTTGCCAGCAAATGAAGGGCAGATAGGATGTTAAGGAACACAACCTATGAATTGTGTACTGCTTGCTTACATTTCCAACACTACAGCTAACACTTTTTGCATCTATCCTGACATACCCAGCAGACATAAGGCAGTCTACAGTACTGTTGTGTTTCTTCTCCCAACCATTAATCATTCATAGTTGCAAATCATTAAAATCAAACACTAAAGGGAGTGCCTGCACTATATTTACATCTCCTACACAGATCCAAGTATTTGTAATTCCATCACCATGCTAACAGCCCTGAATCTACACCATATGAAAAGGCAACCATATAGCTAGGCAAACTGATGGTGAGGAGACTTGCTTATGTTGGAGAGACTGCATATAAGCTATTTCTTCAGGATGTACCTGTACAGAGGAGTACTGAACTTCAAAAGGTATGCTTTCATTTTGTCAGCTACGTAGTGCATATGCTGGAATGTTTTTAAGAAAAATAACTTTTTTTATTTTATTTTATTTTACTTTATTTTGTGGGAGAATAGAAGATTACTACAGTTATTAGCCTAGGTTGGAGTTATCAACCATGTTGTTGCTGAAAGTATAGTTAATGGACATATAAAGTGGGTAAAAGTATTAACTCCTGTGTTACTGTTAATTGTGATGATGGTGCCCTTACCTCTTTCTTAACTTTTTCCAGGACTATATGGATTGCAGAGGAGAATCTCATCTGCAGATGGTAAGCCAAACATTTTTATGTCAGTACTGCTGAGCAAGGTAAAGAAATATTTTAGTGTGTGCTGTTGATGTCAGACCTGTTGTGTGTATTGCTGTGCTGTCTATAATAGTGGCAGCACTGTTACTGTGTTAGTATATATTGCACTATAGTAGTGTAGGTGTTATTATTCCCTGCATTTGTTGCTTTTTATCATGGGTGATCATCACAGTGGGAGTGTGGGCCCACTGTCACCTGATGTCAGGCTATCAGCAGACTCTGATGATGGTGATGGCCAATCTGAGGCACAGTCAGCAGGTGCAATGGTTGAAACTAACACTGAGGTTGACATACAGCCATCCCATGCAATTCCATTGGACACAGCCAGTAGGCCTATGCCTACCCCTTCCAGTGAGCCATCAGCTATTGGACAGGTAGAGGATGAGGCCATTGATCAGGGAAATGTGGCTTCTGCAGCTTCAGTGCCTGTTGAGTCTGCCCATAGCCAAAGTGTGGGTGAGACTCCATGCAGTAGGGTTGATAGGGTTACTTGGAAGGGGGCCTGCTGTCCCTCCTCCCCCTGGTTCAGGTGTCTCTTCTGGTGCCACACAATGTATGTTTAGGGCCATCATGGAGCACATGCCATTCCCATAGGTGCTCCAGACAAATGCTCAAGGCTGTAAATGTGGCACAGTCTGACCTGCATGACTGTCTCCACCGTGTTGCCGATTCAATGGATTGAGTGAATGACACTTTGGAATAAGTGGTGTCTGTGAAGGAATGAGGGGTGTCTGTCATGGAACAAGCATTGCCTGTGGATGGAACATCTTCTGGGAATGGAACAGCACCCTAGTGGGTGTAGGTCAGCCACATCATCTGCTGTCAGCCAGTTTGGCCATGACTGATCACACTCCCATAGTAGCAGTACTTTCAGTGCTCCATCAGTGAGTGTGTTAGCCACAACCAGACATTGCAAGCCATCGGGTCATGGTCATAGGTGCCCCCAATGAAGAGAGCTTATACAGCAACCATCAGTCACATTCAGGTAGCAACAGTACATCTGACTATAGACATGGATGGGCCAGAGCAACTCCTGGCAGAGCCAGTCCTCATGGTCAGGGATGACAATGATTAATTTACACCTCTGCCATGCATGGCTCACACCTATCTGACATACTAAGATGTAAGGCCAGCACAGAGCTTGGCTGTGTTCATGCAGGCACTCACACACCAATTTCACCTGGTGGACCCCTACACACACACACACACACACACACACACACACACACACACACACACACACACACACACACACACACACCAGTTATTCATTTTGTCTCACTAGCCATTTTTTGATTTATCTAAATGTCTGCCTGCTTATCTTTCTTACTCACATACACTCACCAACCTTTTGTGTCAGCCCAGGCTTGCTGCCCCCACAACACCCTGTACAAGTGACAATAACTGTGCCATATCCCTGTTTTATACCTTTTGGATTCAGGGATCCATACACTTTGTGTCTGATGCTCAGAGTGCATAGCTAACTTGCAGATTAGGATATCTGCATTTGTGGTGTTGAACTAGTAATTGTAGCTTTGACTTATATTGCCTTGGTAAGTTAGAAAGTTGATGGCATCAAAATTTCCCAAATTTATAGTGAATGATCTTGAGAGGGATTTGAAGTCAGAACCTTCAATGTTTACCATTCCTTTCTAACTTTTCTCTTTAATGATGTTCTAGTTCAAACATATGATGCTAAACTGAGGGCATTCAGTGATTATCAGTACATTTGAGAGGTATGATTGTGTATGAGTCTTTGATGCCTGAGGCCAACTACTTTGTAATGGACACATATAAATGAAATAGGTCTCTGCTATCACATTAAGGTAATTTCTGAACAAATATCCCACCTTTAACCTGCCTACTAGACCAAGTAATGACATACAAGGCTATGTCACACATTCATATTATTAAACAATATACTCCACAATTAGTACTTACCTTGTAAATGCAGCTGTTGCCTGGCATCAATGTTACTATATGTATGTGAGTAGGAGGAAGGTTTTAGACCTATAGGTGGTGAGTGTGCTATGCACTGTCTCTTCACCAATACAAGGTCATACTGAGTACATTTATAACTGCCTACACCCACAGCAGCTGGAGGAACCCCCTGTGACTCCTCATCTGGTTGTGACTATGGTGACCTTTGCATTGGTGGCAGGATATGTGCCCTTTCCCCTTGCTCATCCTTCTGAAGCTGTATCCTTAGGACAATGTTGTGTAGCATGGCACATACTGTGAATATTTCTGTACATATCCATGGACTGTAATGCAGGGCTCCCCCAAATGTATCTAGACACTGGAACTGCGATGTCAGCAGCCCAAACACATGCCCTATGATATGTCTGAGTAGACTGTGTGGTTCATTACAGCATTCTACCATGGGTGTGCTTGCATTTCTGATGGGTGTCATCACCTATGGTTCCAGTGCATAGCCTGCTTCCCCCAGTAAATGACCCTTTGGCATATCCTCCCCTGGCAAACATCTAGTACAGTTGGGAGATGTGCCAGATATGTGAGTCATGGTAACTGGCAGAGTTGCCAGCAGAGGAAGATGATTCCCTTGCTATTATGCACAACTTGGCAGTTGATAGAGTAGTAGCCCTTTCTGTTTATTTTGAGCCTACCCTTTTCTCCTGGTGGTGCCTTCATTTCTATATGTGTCCAATCTATGACACCTAGTACTTCAGGGTAGTGTGCTACACAATAGAACTCCTGCATATTTCTGGCCCTCTCCTAAGACCTAAGGGGAAAATATATGTAGTCACTGGCATGTTGGAGCATAACATTCAGGAATTGATGGAAGATCCCGGATGCTGATGCCTGTGACACCCACAGCATGTCCCCTGTTGATCTCAGAAAAGTATCTGTTGCTGAGAGCATAAGGGCAACACATAGCTCTGTCTCCATTGAAATTAGTTCCCCTCAGTTTATTCTGGCTCTGAGTTTAGGACAGCAGAGGTTGCAGAGTTCCTGCAGTGTGTCCCTGTCCACCCTGTAGTGTTCTACAATTTCTACATAATTTAGGCTGTGAAAACTTAAATGGTGACTGAAAGCTCTTCTTCTTTTTTTTCTCAGCCTAGGACTATTAGCAACAGCAGGAGCATTGCCTTCAGCCTGTAGCACATACAAATGAATTAAAGCAGCAACAGACCCTAAAATTCTGTCTGTGTAGACTCCTTTCCATGGCTGCATTCCAAAAGTTTTGGAATTCACAGGAAAAACCAGCATAGAGTCTACAAGGATGCTTTATAGCTTGCTGAATAGCTTCACAATGTTGAATTGATTGATTAGCATACAATTCAGCTGTAATTAGCATGCCATGAAGTTTCCCTTATTTGCCCTGGGGTGGGTGCTTACTGAATCTAAATTCCATTGCTGCAGTGTGTGTCTCATACAGATACTGGCATTAAAAAAAAAGAAATCTATAAAATGAACATCACTACAAAATGTATGTTAGTACACATGAAAGATTTTAACACAAGTCTGGATTTGAACTTTCACAACACAGTAAGTGTGTCTTTTCCTTCTTTGTCATGCCACAGAAACAGCTTTGCAGCAGAAAATGAAAATCATTGTGCATACAAGCAAGTCCAACATCATCCACAGTATTAACAAGACGTATGACACTTGTACACTTCTGAGTTGTTTGGACATGGATTAACTCCATATGTAGTGCGATGAGTGATAATACAACCATTTATGACTGTTTGCAGAAATGCAGTTCTGTCTTATCTCTGTATGGTGTTCATGCTTTTCTTAACTGAACAGTAATCTGACACAAGCAGGCTCAAGGCATTTTGTATTATTCTCCTTAAAATGTGTGAGAATATTAAATGGCAAAAATTTACCGTTTTCAACAAATATGGGGGGGTGGATGTTACTGAACAGAAATTGTGATATGTGTGCAATTTACTTACATTTAAAACCTTGATACAATTACTTCTACACTTTGCAAGTCTAACATGGCTGAAAAACACACTCAAGGTATGGGAATTTGAATTGCTGCTGTGTCTTCCTTGGTTTACTATTGTTTGTTTGAATGGAAAAACATTTTCCATTCAAACAAATGAATAGTAATACCGAAAGTAAAAAAAACACTAACGTTGACAATGTCGAACCAAATGCTCATCGCATTTGACTCGACATTGTTGTCAAAACCACCACGTGACAGCCATATAGGAGCTGATGTACATCAGACTCCTATACTACAAATCACATTTTTGCAGGGGGCAAGCCCCCTGTGCCCCCAACTCCCCCCTACTTATATATTCTAACTCCAAAATCACACTACAGTGGGGATGTGGATGAATTGCCACTCCCCACTGTACCGCAATCTCCGTGCAGACAGTTGACTTACACTTATGCGAATGCAGTAGTGCATTCGCATAAGTGGAGTCGACTATCTGGTGCACAAATGTTTGCGCGTTCGACATTTTGATTTTCAGCACATTGCAGCGGACAGAATGTTGTTCGCACAAACAATAGTAAACCATTTTCCTTCACCCTACAAGTAATCACTCACAGTTGCAATCTATTAGCAACAAACACTGAGTGTGGGCTTGTACTATGTTTACATCTGCAATACGGAGTAAAGAATTTGAGACTCAGCAGTTCTAATAAGCTCACACCTCATTTGCTTCTTGACCATCCTCACAGATCTGAATCTGCACTATAAAAAGGGAACAGTGTAGCTAGAGAACTTGAAGGAGAGGAGACTTGTTTATATGGATAACACAGAAAAAGATTGATATTACATTGGATTTATCTACACAGAAGACTACTGATCTTGATAAGGTATGACTGCATTTTTCAGGAATATACTGGATATGCTCACATGTCACTATGAAAAATATTTTCTGTATATTTTTGCATTAGCAAATGCTACTTTTATCTGTATGCACTTCTTAGAAGTTTATTGATGACATAGGCATTTTTGTCAGAGCATTCTGCTTTCTCAGATGCACAACTTTATTTAACTTTTATCACAAGTGTTAATGTTACAACTGTTTCTCTTTATGCTCTACTATTGTTATTTCAGTGAAATGTAAATGTCCTACTGTTTCAATGACACAGGGGTGTTAGCCTTCTAAGATGGACCATAGACACCTCTAGGGGAGTGTTGGCTACAAGTAGAGGTGACTGGCATTTGCAAAAATGAATGTTATGTGATATGTGCATACACATGTTTTGGACAGTTTGATAGCACTTATAACAATTCACTGATGTTTTATTCCTTTGTGTGGTACAGAAATGTAATTTGCCTATTGTTTTGGGGGTGATGGAGCCAAGTTCCATCTCTGTGTTGCCACAACCAAAATGGTTTTACAGAGGTTTGCTTTGCTATTGTTACTGCTTGTTTTGAATCAAATCTTTGATTTTGTGTGACTGTGATATGTTATAACCACATAAACATTTTTATATATTTGAATAACTTAGAAGTTTTTTTGTCTAGTAGGTAATATTGAAAAAGTAATAATATATGTTATATCTAAGCAGGACATTTATTTATGTGATATTAATGCATTGTATCTTTCTTATCTGTCTTATGTCACCTAGGACTATACTGCTCAGATGTCCCAATCCCTACAAATCACCCACCAGTGACCTTGAAAACTATGTCATCATCCAAGCATTTCAGCAATATGGTACCTTTCTGCTTGAGAGAGGACATGGGGATATGTCTGGAAGAATACAAATTTGGAACCAGATTGTGAATGATGTAAAAGCTGTTAGGAGATGCAGCAGGACATATGATTAGGTTATCATAGGGCCACTGACATGATTTCATTGGCCCAGAGGAGAGCAGCTGCAGTAGCCTATGGACAGCTGGCTACCGGGAGGGGGGCTGATACAGAGCCACCTCTGACACCAAATAAAGACCTCATGTCCAGAGATTCCAGTGGAAAGTGCTCAACAGCATGTGATTGATGTTGGTGCTGCTGTTTCAGGGATGACAAGTACATCCCAGGAGGAGTTTCCTCGTAGGCCTACCTATGTCAATTTTTAAATATTTATTATATAGTAAAATATTGAAAGCAATACTTAAGTTTAACATTTTTGGGGGGCTATAACTAGTTATAGATTGATACAGTCAACACATTCTGGCTCATTACACATGGGCTTGCGGTGGAGGTGTCATCCAAGTTTCAGTTAAATGTATTGTCACTGGACATATAAAGGCACAAACTTTTCCTCCCTGTGTTATTGTGATGATGGTGTCCTTACATTTTGCTTTATTTCTTCCAGGACCATCCTTCCTAGGAAGTGTGGAGTCATCTGCACATGGTAAGCCAAATATTTTTATTTCAGTACTGATGAGTATTTCACAGAAATATTCATGTATCCATATGTGTGAGGTGGGTGTCAGGACTGTGTGTGTATTGCTGCACCATCTGTGATACTGGCACCAGCATGTGTTTGTTAGCATATATTAAACTGTACTGTAGCTATGAATGTCTTTCCTGTATTTGCTGCTTATTATCACAGGTGATCCTGACAGTGGACGTGTAGGACTCTTACCACCTGATGTCAGAGTAGTGGCAGACTCTGATGATGATGGTGGCCAAACACAGGCACAGTCAGGGGGTGCAGAGATTTGATCTGATACTGAGGTTGACATTCAGCCATCCCCTGTAATTTCATTGGACACAGTCAGTAGGCCTATGCAAACCCATTCCAGTGACCCCTCAGATATTGGACAGGTGGATGGTGAAACACTTGATCAGGTTAGTGTGGTTGTTGTGGTTTCACTGTCTGTTGACTCTGGCCATATCCAAAGTTTGGGCAAGGTGCCACACAGGAACTTTGTTCAGTTTGAAGGCCTACTGCCCATCTTCCACCTGATCCAGGTGTATCTTTCTCTGCCACTCAACATATGTTTAGAGCCATCATGGAGCTGCAGGCACATTCCAATAAGGCATCTAAGGAAATGCTTAGGGTTGTAGATTTGGGACAGGCTGACATAAGTGACTTCCTCCACCATATAGCCGATTCAGCAGATTGGATGAATGACACAATGGAACAGGTGGTGCCTGTGATGGAGCATGTGCTGGGAGGGGGGTGGCATCCACATGGGCATAGTTCAGCCATATCATCTGATATTAGCCAGATGGCCATGCCTGATCATGGTCCTGTAGTGGCACTTCTTCCACTGCTCCATCAGTGGTTGAGGTGTTCACACTCAGACAAGGCAGGCCATGGGATCATGGTCCTGGGTGAACTCATGAAGAGAGCTCATCCAACAGACATCAGTTACATTCAGGTAGCAGTAGTGCGCATGACTGTGGGTGTGGACATGTCAGTGCAACTCCTGGCAGAGCCAGTTTTCAGGGTCGTGGATGACGATGATAAACTATCACCTCTACCATGCACAACTCACACCTGTCTGACATACCAGAACATAGCGCTAGCACACTGCTTAGCTGTATTCTTGCAGACACTCACACACAAATTTCACCTGGAGTGCCCATACAGACACATATACATAACAGTTAAATGGGTCAATAGCAAGGTTAATGATCATTCTGTGTCAGTGGCCATTTGATACTTTATCCAAATGTCTGCCTGTTTTTCTTACTCACACACACTCACTATACCTTTTGTGTCAGCCTAGGCTTCCTGCCCCACCACACACACACACAACACCCTGTGCAAATGATAAATGTGCCATATCCCTGTTTTCTATCTTTTGCATTCAGGGATACATAAGTATTTTGTCTGATGTTCAGGGTGCATAGCTGACTTAGTGCTTGGTGTATGTGTTTTTGTGATGCTGTTTTACAAATTGTACTGCATTCTTACAGTTTTTTGTAATGTGTACATCCTTGCCAAACTGTTAGACCAACAAAGCTGGGTCAAGCTATAAATAAATGCATGACAAAGGCCCAACAATGGTGAGAGTTTTTAAACACTGTGGTCTTACAAACTTAGACAGTTGATGGAATAACAGGTTCTGCATTACTATTTTTATGTTTGTACTGAGGGATATGAAGTCTGACACTGAAATGTCATTATTTTCTAACATCACTCCTTAATGATTTTAAATTACAAACATATAATGACAAAATGTGGACATTCATTGACAATCTGTGCATTTTAGCTGTAAGGCCTATTACTTTATAGAGCACACATGTATTCACATAAGCCAGTGCCATCATCTCTTGATGTAATTGCTGTAAAAATCACCCACCTTATACATATTTACATTACCAAGTAACAGTATGCAAAGATGTGCCATTCATTTGTATTCTTAGATATTTATTTTTCTATTACAGGTTCAGCATTTACCTTGGAAATCCAGAAGTAGCAAGAGCTTTAGTTCAGGGCTGACTCTGTCTGATGCTAGCAGTACACATCCATTACATGTGTAAAGGTCGTGAGTGTTGCCTGGTATCAATGTTGCTGTATGTATGTGTGTGTGTGTGTGTGTGTAGGATGAAGGTTTTAGCTCCTGTGTGTGTGCTATCAATTTCTTCTTGGCCAGTGTGAGGCCATATTGTACAGGTCTACATCTGCCTACACCCACAGAGGCTGCTGGTTCCCCCTCTGACTCTTCACCTGCATGTGGCTATGGTAGGCTTGCTAGTGGTGGTGGGATATGTGGTCCTTCCCATTGCAGTTCCTACTGAAGCTATTTTCTCAGGATAATGTTGTGGAGCATCACACATATGGTGAATATTTCAGCACATGCACTAGGATTGTACTGCAGTGTTTCCCCAGATCTATCTAGGCACTGGAATCACGACTTCAGCAGACCAAACACACTCTATGGTATTTCTTGTTTGAGTGTGCCTCATTATAGAGTTCTTCAGTTAGTGTGTGTGCATTTCTGATTGGTGTCATCAGCCACTGTTCCAGTGTATAACTTGCACTCCCCAGTAAATGATCCTGTGGGATACTCCCCCTAGTAAACATCTCATACAGCTGAGAGTTGTGTACATGTGGGAGTTGTGCTAATTGCCTGGGTTGCCAGCACAGACATTCAGAATGATTCTCTTAGCATTACACACACCCTGGCAGTTCATAGACTGGTAGTCCTTTATATTTATGTACACCCTTCCCTGTTCCAATGGTTGGGCTTTGATTTCTACATGTGTACAGTCTATGGCATGCAGGACTTCAGGGCCATGTGCTACAGGGTAGAACTCCTGCATAGTCCTGACTCTGTCCTCACCTTTACAAGGAAAATATATGTACTCTCTGGCATGTTGCAGCATAGCATGCAGGAATTGATGGAGATGGAGAATCCTAGATGCTGATGCCTGTGACACCTACAGTATGTCTTCTTTTGGTCTCTAAAAATTTCCTGTATCTAAAAGTCTAAGTACTAAGCATACCTTGTTATACTGGCATTGGTTGCCCTTGGTTTGCCCTTGCTGTCAGTTGAGGAAGACAGAGGTTGCAGAGATCCTGTAGTGTGTCTCTATCCACTCTGTAGTGCTCTATAATTTATACCTCAACAATGGTGAGAGTTTTTATACATAGGCTAAGTGGAGAGCTGTGTTTGGGGTGTAATTATCTAGGGGGAAACTGGTGCTCATTTTAATTATTTATTTATGTATTTATTTAGTTATTTTTGGGAAGAAGGATGAATGTTGTGAAAGCTGAGTAGGAATGAGAACGTCAGGTACCTCATGCAGATTATGATAAGTTAAATAGGATGTAAAAACCCTTCTCCTTCTTGACCGTGGTCTATCAGCAGCAGCAGAATAGGTATGGTCCTGCTGCGCATACACAAGAATAAGAATAGCAGCAGCTCATAACATTCTTTCTGTGTAGCCTAGTTTTTGTGGCTGTATTCCAATAGGTTTTGGAATTAGCAGGAACAACCACCACTACATGGTTTCTTTATAGCTTGTCGAATAGCTCCTCCATCTTGGATTAGCATATAGTTCAGCTGCTTATGCAATAATTAGCATACCACAATGTTTATCGTGTTTGTACCCTTACTGAATACAAAATGATGGGCTATCATGTGCGCATAGTGCCATGACATGCACACAGTTTTAGCATCCTGTACAGGCTTTATTGAATCTGCACTGGATGCCTTGCTGCACTATTCAAATGTTACATTGATGAAATGCTATACAGGGGGAGAAATACAGATGTTTGCAGTTAAATATATAATAGGAATATGAAATCTCTTGAATAAACAAATCGACCTACAGCTGTAATCAAGAACAAGACACTATGCAAAAACATCAGTCTACAAAGAGGGTAATTATCTCAACACACCTCATAGGAACTCTTACTTGATTACATACAGCAGCCTAAGAACTATTACATTAACTGCTTCACAGTACTGCCTTTAGTCTGCCTTTACTCAGTATTCCCATAGCACAAGGGATTTAAACAAATTTGTATGTAAGTAACTGGATTGCTATGGATGAAATTTAACTCATCAGCTTTTTCAATAAGAATTTGAACAGCATTTATGTCACTCAGCATTGTTGCACTATGCTAAACTCTACGCAAATGCCAAAGACCTAAAGTGAAATTCTTTCCTTGGACATTTTCTCACCATGTGTCTAGTGTATGAACCCATTTTTGACCAGATTAAATATGTGAAAAATGGGTGTATAGGACAGTTGTAAAAATGGGGTTGGGAAGGAAAGGGCTGGACTTGGGGGATGAATACAGGAATTTGTAGGAGGGTCATGGGAGAGGACCATAGCTATCTACGTCTTCACAATATAAATGTACAATTGTATACAGATTTCATGACTTTGGAGAGTCACCACACCAGTGATGGGTGACAACAGAATAATCTTGTATGGCCAGCTGGACTAAATCATGTGTGTCAAGATGACACATAGGCTAAGTGGAGAGCTGTGCGCAGGGTGTAATTATTTGGGGGAAACTGGTGCTCATTTTAATTATTTATTTACTTATTTATTTAGTTAGTTATTTTTCAGGAGAAGGATGAATGTTGGGAAAGCTGAGTAGGAATGAGAATGTCAGGTAGATAGAGTAGGTTAGGAAGCAGGTGCAGAAATATAGGACATGCAAGACAGACAGGTATGGTGATGGAAACAAATGGTTGGTGCACCCCCATGACTGGGAAGAGGGGACATCAAAGACATACCCACATCCAGCTCGAGAACAGTGAGAATCTATTCCTCACCCTGTCATCACTGTCTCCTGCAGCAGCTTCCTGGGTCATTGCTAGATGTGACATACTTTTTGCAATGTGGTGCAGGACATTTTCAACCCTGGTGATATGTGCACCGAGGCACCTCTCTATTATATCCTCCACCAGCCCTGACAGCAGCTCCTGCTGGAAGACAAATCATCACCTCCACTCGTATTACCCATGGAGGGTACCAGTGGCCCAGCAGCCAGAGCAGCGATACCTGAAACAGGTTGAGTAGGTAGGGTAGTGGTTGTGGAGTCAACATGGACAGGTTATTAACCCAAAGTGCTGGGTGTCTGTGCTGCCATTTGTGGAGGTATGGCAGGCTTGGGTCTATATTATAATATCAAAATCTAAAAACATTGAATGTTATAATATCATCCCCATTCGATCAAAACGCCAGAAAGCTGAACAGTCAGAATAACAATTTTTTCCCAGGGAAAAAATTTGCTGTTCCGACAAACATACATACAACTCAAGCACACCAAAATAAATAATTCACACACATACACTTCACGAAACCCTGCACTAAAACCAGACATACACCACTAGCTACCCACTTACCTTTACCCAGCCCTAACCCTAAGGTCCCAAACTATCGCATACTCACCTTACCCTCTCACTTACTCTAACTCACCTACACCACCCTAACCCTCACATCCACACAATCGCACATTTACCTGATCCATGTCCTAACCCTAACTCACTTAACCCTCTCCCAACCCTAAAGTCTGTCACTACCATACAGTCACCTCACCCGAGCCCTAAACCTAAAGTCCCTAACTACTGCACACTCACCTTAACCCAGTCCGTTCACTCACTTACCTTAACCCGGTCTGTAACCATTGCACCACACTTACCTGAACCCAATCCGTAGCCTCCATTCGCTCACTTCCCTAAACCCGGTCCATAACCATCACACCACACTGCTATAAATAGTGAAGCCACGGACCCCCGAAATCTTACCCTTGAAAAAATGTGGATGTTCTGAGGCTTCGCTATTCTCAGCTTTCGCACTAAAGAGTACGATATTATAACATTCGAAGTTTTTGAACTTCAATGTTATAATATAGACCTGGCAGACTTAGCCATACCTTTCTGTGTTGTTGTTCATTTTGTTTTCAGAAGCAAGGTATGTAAACAGAAGAACACTAATAAATTATAACCACCCCAAAAAAGAAAGAGAGAGAGAGAGAAAGAGATAGATTGTTTGGAGACAAAAAGAAAAAGAAAAAAAAAGATCTATGGCATGTCAAATTAATTTATTTATTAAATACAATTTCAGGGCAATACGTAGACAATTATGATAATTTAGTATTGTACACCTTTGACATATCCATATATGAAGTTAGGGTATGGATGTGTCATACAATAGAGAAATCTCACTGCTAGGATATAAGAAATAACAGCCTTTATTTCCCTGTGACGGACAGGGCTTATGCATTTAAATGTAATAATTTCAATTAATTAACATATTTGAATTGTTCTTGACATATTCCTGCTGTCAATCTTTTAGAAATATTATCCTGTAATAAAAACTAATTTCTGCTTCAGGATATTGAATCTACTTACAGTTAAGCTGGTGTTGTCATTGTCTAATGCAAGGAGCAAGAATTATTAGGGAAGACATGCATGCTTGAGATGAAGGTTGATATATACTTGTACAAGATGCTAGTGACTGATGCACAGAAAATGATTTTATAGCTTAAATTTTGACTCGAGTTATACTTACCCTATGCCTCTCTCTCCTGGTGTACCTCATAGTTTGCAGATATTCTTTTACTATGTAGTTTTACATTACAAAAAGAATATATATGTATATATATATATATATATATATATATATATATATATATATATATGTATATGTATATACATATATATATATATATATATATATATATATATATATATATATATATATATATAGATACATACATACATCAACAGATATTAAAGCATAATGAGTAAATGTGTTGACTAGCTAGATCATGTATGACATAACATAGACAGATTATAGACATACCTCTCAGCTATACTGGATTTTCACAGAACATCCAGATTTTTGTCTTTTTTTTTTTTTTTGTGTTCCTCATAAAATTTGTGTTTTTCGAGCAAATCACTGAGGAGTCACATTAGAAAATAATGACATACATTTGAGTTTCAGATTTCATATTACATAGAAAATGCATGCTAACAGAAATCTTGTTATTCTCACAACTTTTTTGGGCTTTTGTCCCCCCATTATTTAAGGCTTTGTGTGGATTTCTTGAGCTAAGAGGTTGAAAGATATGGTTATGAGGCTGTATACTAAGACAACTGAGTGGTGTTCAGAGCATCCTATCAACCTCTTACAGAAATAAATTTGGACAAAGTCATAAATAATGGGGGGGGGGGGCAAAGGCCAAAAATAGGATCAATTTTTAAATATTGCTCTTACAAACTTAAAAAGTAGATAGAATAACAGGTTTTGTTTTAGCATGAATTTTCTAAAGGGTGTGAACTCTGAAACTCAAATGTCTGTTATTTTCTGACTTCAGTCTTTAGTGACATGCTATTGATTAGCCACAAAATAATAATGTAATGAATAAAGGAGCAAAAATATGAGTAAAAAATCTGGACATTCTATGAAAATCTGTACAGTTGTGCGGTATGGTTCAAAGTCCTAAATTCAGCCTTCCATTGGCTTAAGAGGTCCTCCTTGCACTTATGGTCAGTATGCTTGTGGCCCCATTATTCCCCAGTGCAAGGAATGCCAGCTGAACTCGAGGCAGCCTTGAGTATGCTATTCCAAGCCTCAGCATTATGCTGAAACCCAGTATAATCTCCGTGAAGCATCATATGGCTGTAGTGATTCATGTGGAGTGGTGCAAACATCCTGGAATCCTCAACACCCTACCTTTGTGCTTTAAATGTAGTACCACTTTCACCCTCACTGGCCATGTCTGCAAAAGTTAAGCTAGCAAAATATGTCTCAGTTGGTACCTAAATAGTCCTGGGAATGCATTCCTATGTAAAAGTCAATACTTCTGAGTGCAAATATATTTTGGATGGATGCAGTTGAATGAGCTGAGTAATTCAAGTTGGGACGTTACATACATACTTCACAAAACATAAGTGTCCTAAACACATAGTTAGGATACATGATGAGTCATGACTATAATAAATGTATTGGACCCATCATACACATGCAAGTGAATTTTAAATTAAATATCATCACTGTTATGTTTAAGAAATTGGACACACATTAGTTTGAGGTTATATGTGAAGCGTAAAGTTTACCTATGCAATAATTATTGATACATTGCTTGCAAGAAACATGTTCATCATTATCATTTTTTTCCTTAGTTTTACAGTTCTAAGCAAAATGTTGTGAGGAATGGGATTCTTAATCTCTTCGTAAAAGTATCTCTTAGCTGGATTTGAACCATTTAGTCACCCATATTATTTATCCAAGCTTACTACAATTATACCTTGTGCTATAGAGCTAAGTACGTGACAGGTGGATTTTCACCACTTAGTACTGTCCAGAGTGCTGAGAAAAGCACACCATTGGAGGACATGTGTGTGCTACATAAGGCATCCTAAACTAAATGTTTTACCCTCTTTTTCCCTTGGGTAGTGAACCATGTTTGCTCGGTGCCAAGTAGACAGCAAATGAATATTAAAATAAAAAAAAAATACATATTGTGAATAATTGCAATGTGATCTCTAAACAGAATCTGAACAATGTATCATATACCTTATTTCTCTCAATTTACTTCACTTGCACATTGGGAAACAGAGAAAGTAATATGACAGGCGTATGTTCTTCACTGACTACTATGCAAACTGCTGCCAGCTGGACAATGCTGCCAAGCATGTTTGCACTACATAAGGCATCCTAAATTAAAATGTTCACTTTTTCAGTTAGGCAGTATACTGTGTTTATACTCTTCCAAGTGGAGAGCAAATGCAAATTAAAATTAAAAAAAAATACTCATTGTGAATAATTGCAATGGGACCTATAAACAGGATTCAAATAATGCATCACATGCCTTATTTTACTAAATTCACTGCATTTACTCATTGTGCCACAGATTTGGACATCTGTCAGGTCCATTATTTGCACTAATTACTACCCATGATACTGACGGCTGCACACCAATGCCAGGCATATTTGCCCTACATAAAGCAGCCTAAACTAAATGTTTTACTTGTTTCTTTAGGCACTGAATCATGTTTGCATGCTAGTGAGCACAGAACAAATGGAAAATGCATTAGAAAAAAAATATATGATAGACAAAGAAGCTGATAGTAAATTAAATGCAGTCAACGCGTATATGTAACAATGACTCGAACAAGAAGCACATTCAAGTGACACATTCATACTTCTCACATCTCATTGCGACACCAGAAATGCACATTGTGGAACATATTATCAGAATTATAGTTAATGGCAAATAATGTAAAAATGGACAGACAAATGCTTCCATGATGTTAGCCATAGTGACCAAAGTTGTTTTTTTAACAATAACACAAAATGTGATTAAATATGTATTCAGACCATCCTCTGTAAAACTATCAGTTAACTGAAATCAAGCCATGCATCAGCTGTCCATTTTCACTAAGCTCACTGTACTTATTCTTTGTGCCACAGAGAAAGTTACCAGATGGCTGTATTTTCTTCAGTGAATACCATCCAGAGTACTGATGGCTGCAACATGCTGCCAGGATGGTTTGTGCTACATAAGATAGCCTAAATAAAATTTTCAAGTTTTTCCTTAAGCTGTGATAGCACATTCCATGCTGCCAAAAAGCACACAAATACAGAATGCAATATTTATCAGAAGTATTCACAAAACTTGTTTGGGATAACAATTGGAAGGAATATAAAATGAATCACAGTGTATATCTAGCAATGTGTAGAACTACTGCTGCATTACACTGATAAATTCAACCTTCTCACATATCCTTGCCACATCAGTATTATAATGTATGTCTCATGATATCTGAACTTTAGCTAATGCCATGAAAATGGAGTAGGGCACAGGGATCAACAGAAATACTTTCATTTTTCACATAGCACACAGAATTAACATTGACATAATTTCAAATCATTTATCTGTAAGTCAGTTTTAGTCAATAATGACCATACTTAAGTTTCACACATCGACACATTCATACACCCAAATGAGTCTCAAAATTCATTATGACCTCCCTTAGCAAATTTATCTAGGAGCACTGCATCACCTGTACTGTTTGATGCATTCCCTTGAATATGAGCAAAGTTTCATAGTGAAGGACAGTAACAGTGGTCATTATTGCCAGCATTTGAATATTAGGAATGTCGCTCTCCTAAGTCAGTCAATGTACTTTCAGCTTTTTTTGGCAAGTCAGTTCTCCCTGACACCCTCTCAGTAAGTGTGAATCAAAGAGGGGAGACTGAGAAACCCTGATTAGTCTAGCAATTAGACTAATCTTAGACACCACCAAACCATTAGTGGGTAAATCTTTTCAATGCTCATCCTTGCATTGCTATGACATGTGCATGTAATTGTGCAGTTCCTTACATCATGATTACCTTACCAACACTTAGTGCAGATTGTGTTATTCAGAAATGCTAATGAGTTATTTACTCATTTGTATTTTCTCAATGCTCACAGGGCTGACACTGCACTATATAAAGCTACTCATGCATCTAATGTACTTGTATCATAGTGGGGAGACAGTTTTGGACCCAGACAGCTCAATACTTCTAAATAAACACAACCTTTAGAGAATTATCTAAATCTACTTTCTACACTGCTTTATTGCCAAGGTATGTTGCTATTTCTTACATTAGGCTTTTATTCTAACATTAAAGTGTGAATTCTAATGCCCGCTCAAATGAATATTTGTATCTTAATGTTTTTTTCTTTAATTCATTACTTTTGGCATAGCCCAGACATATTATTTATGTCTGCATTACAAAAAGTATGTTACAGAATGAGACCGGAACTATATTTTGTAAGGTTGTATTTAAGTATTATTTTCAGTTATTGCAGATGAGTGTATTGCAACTTTGTAGTAAGGTATGGCATTTTTACATGTGTTATCTCAAAAGAAAAAAATCATAAAGTCTGTGATTTCTACCTCACTGACCACTACAGCAGTGATGACACTAATAATAACTATCTTACATTTCTACTGCTACATTGTGATTTGATATTATTAAAGCTCTGATGTATATTGATGCAGAAAGTTAGGTCATTATCCAGCCCTTAAATCACCACAGAGATTTTCTTATAGAGGTAGGTACAGATAGCCAATCTGCCCAAGAGAGTATATAGCATCAGCTGGTAGGTGACATTAATGCTGTCAGAGGGCATGGGAAAAGATACTCCCAGATATGACACCAAACAAGTGATATGATAAATGTTGCCTGCTGTAGGGTGGCTGCAGTTGCCCTGGAAGAGGTTGCTGTGGGTGGGGACCTGCTACCAAACCACCACTAACAGAAACAAAGTAGTTCCTGTCCACTGTCAGAGATCCAGATAGCTCAACAGAAGGTTCACACAGAATCCTTAAGGTTGGTGATGATCTGGACAGCAGACCCACAGTATCTTGAGCAGAACTTCCAGATATGCTAAATGCAAGCATCATTGTTATATATTTATATGCATATATCTTAGATGTCTGATATGTATGCAGCCAGAGATAAGTGTGAGTCAAATGACACAGTAATAGAGACATAGAGGAGGGTGCTGGGGGGGGGGATCAAACTGTTCACTACATTTTTGTATGAGATAATTTTTAATCAGCACATGTAAAAAGGAGTATTCTCTTTTTCTTGTTTCATTTGCATTGTAATAGTTATTAACCTTCTTTCCTTTCCCTTCATCACATAGAGGGACATATAGATTAAGGATTGTCAACTCACCTGCACATGCTAAGCAAACATTTGGTTATTGTTATCACTGTATATAATGTAGAGTCAGATTTAAATAAAAGTAAACTGTGCATTAATTTGGCATCTATCAGAGTTCAACATACCTTTCATATAAGAAAAATGTGATCGGTTATGGGTTTCAGTATTACCCTGTTACTATGGTAGATATTTACAGCTGTCTCGATCTTAATTCTGTCTTTGCGTCATTCACTTTTAAGACCTGTTATCCATAGTAAGTTTTATATAAATAATGTTTTTACTAATTTCTGTCATATTAACTGATACCAGTTAATTATTATTGATTTTAGTCAGTCATTTAATCATCTGCTATTTCAAAAGTTTAGGAGTTAATTAAAAACAAATATGTCTTATGGAATATTTCTAAGAATTTCTGTTAGCATCTTTTGGGAATGACAAACACTCACTATGTGCTAACACCCAATTCTTGTGAAGTTTTTATTTAGTGGGAGTTTGTCATGATAAGATTTATTCAGAGGGCAAGTAACTACAAATGCTAAATGATTCTTTGATTTGTTCTGCCATTTTGAAGTTTTTATTGGAACTAATACTGATGACATGCTTAGGTATTTTGGGTAATCATTTAGAATGTTAATAAAGCTAATGTTTCCTTAGCCTATTAAGCATTCAATTCAGATTATATATATCCTAATATGTCTCTTGCTTCCTTAGTGAATAATTACTGTATAACTGTTTAATGTTTCTAATAATAGTGTATGTAACTCATCTCTAAAACCTAACTGTAATTAATATCTGATTAGTTGCATATCACTACTATTTTTCTCTTAATTTATAATATATTTTCCATTTTTTTCTTTGTTTTCATAGGCTTGAACCAACAAAGCTTGATGGTTGAGATAGGTAGTCTAGCAGATTTAGATTTGTTTGCTAGACTAGGAATGTATCTCATTCCATGTATAGGGTGTATAAGTGTATGAGAGTGCCATATGCTATTTTTTGTTATTTAACTGTTTTTCTAGTTTTGAAATGCTTGACAAAATTGTTTTACTTTTATCCTTCATGGGGAAAGTTATTTGTATTGAGCTATATAGAAATATAACAATTGATATTCTGTTGTCTATTCAGGAAGAGTATTATGTATACAGGATTCTATTAATACAAGTTCATTTATTATTTATTATCTTTAAATAATTCTGATATGGATTTTACTTTGATATCCTTAAATACTAATGGCTTAAACAACCCATATAAGAGATCTAATCTACTAAGGTATCTTAAACTAAACAAGGCTCAAATAGTTTTTCTCCAAGAGACACACTTTAAAATAAATGACACATTTATGTGGGACCTTAAGGAATACACAATACTTGCTCAATCTTCTTATAAAAATAAGACCAGAGGAGTAACAATTCTATGGAAAAAGACTTTATTAAATCCCCAAATTATTTACAAACATGTAGATAATGATGGACTCATGGCCTTAGTTATACTTAAGTTTAATGATAGAATTTGGACCCTGGTAAATTTATACTGGTTCCTGGGTATGGGGGATGGAGTAGCTAAGAAACACTTAGACTTTATTACAACTACTTCTAAAGGTAATATTATACATGGAGGTGAATTCAACTGTATCACAGATATGGAAACTACCAATAAGAAATCTCATAGACTATCATCCTCAGCCAAACAGTTAAAAAATGGACAGAAATGTTTAAATTAAAAGACACCTTTTATGCTTTGGGGCAGACTTTTTTACTATTCTCACACCAAGACTATAGACATGGTACCCAAACTAGAATACATCAAATTTATATCTCACAAGATCTTTATTCTAAAATCTTGAATTTTTCAATACAGCCTTGTCCCTTTTCAGATCATAATACCCTGTTGTTAACAATACACTTGGAATTCAATCAATTAGTTATTACTTCAAGGATTCCTTCATACATTACAAAAATTAAAGACTTTAAATCTTGGATAACTTCTGAAATTCAGCTTTTCTTAGAGATCAATTATAAACATGAAGCAAACACAATTATGGTTTGGGATTCTCTTAAGACCTATCAATATGGTAAAACCATTAGCTGGTACAAAATAAAATTAAAGAATGGGACTCAGAGTTACAGCAACTCCAAAACCAAATATTATCTCTTAAATGTAATAAGAACTTAATTGTTACAGATAATAATAAGAAAATAGAAGAAGCAAATAAGAAATACAATGAAATATTACCCCATAAAACTAATTTAGCTGTGGAAAAACTGAAATTAAATTCTTATGCTACCTCTCCTAAGCATTTCATAACCTATCTATCAAGGTTAAGATACAATCAAAAACTAATAACATTGATAGTATCTTTCATGAAGGGAAAAGGAAAAAAGTTTCAGACATAGGGGACATTCTGGAAGCTTTTAATTATCATTATGCAGAGCATCATAAAGATAAAATAAGTACAAATGAATGTGAGACGTTAGATAATATAGTTCCCAAATATCAAGAATTCCTGAGGAACTTAAGTTAGATCTACAAAAAAATATTTCTCCAAAGGAAATTATAGATGAGATTAAAGGAAGTAAGTCTAATAAAGCACCTGGAATAAATGGCTTAATTATCGAAATTTATAGATTGTTCCCTTCTTCTATAATCTCTCTCCTACATAAAACCTTTCTTGAAGTTCAAACATTAGCAAATATTCCTTCTTCTTGGAGATATTCTCTAATTTCCCCTATATTAAAAGAGAATAAGGACCCTAATCATTGCAACTCATATAGACCAATTTCTTTGTTGAATAATGATTATAAACTATGTATGTCGATTATGGTCAATAGATTTAAAATACCCATATTTAACATAATAAATGAAGACCAAACTGGTTTCATACATACCAGGCATACACAGGATAATATTAAAAGAGTATTAACACTGATAGATTACATCAATAGAGGAAACCATGGAGCATTGATAATAGGTCTAGATATTCAAAAGGCCTTTGACTCCTTAAATTGGGGTTATTTATTTAAAGTCTTACAGTTATTTGATTTCCCCTCCTTTTTTATAACAATGATAAGGAAAATCTATGAAAATAATCTAGCATATGTGAAATTAGGTCCCTTTGCTTCCAAAGCAATCCAAATCACTAGAGGTACTAGACAAGGATGTCCCATGTCCCCTATCCTATTTGCTCTGGCCATAAAAATACTTGCCATTTTAATACATAATAACCCAAAGATAAGAGGTATAAATATATATGACCAATATATTTCTAAAATAATGATGTTTGCTGATGATGTCTTACTTACCTTACCCAACTCTAAGGAAGTGTTAGGTAAAGTTGATATAGTAACAACAAATTTCCAAAAAATCTCAGGACTCTCCTTCAACAAATCTAAATCAAATATTTATTATTAAATAAAAAAAAGAACATACAGGTTCCAGTTAATCATATTATTGGAAACCAAGTTTCAACTCTAGACTATTTAGGACTAGTCCTAGGTAAGAATATAGAGGAAACCTTACAGCTTAACTATGCTAAAGCCATAGACTTAATCAAGACATTAATAAGCAAATGGAATAATTTGTTTATGACATTTGATGATAGGTTCCAACTGATAAAAATGGTTTTATTACCTAAAATATTATATCTAGCACAAGCCCTTATACTTCTACCAGGAAAGAAAATCCTTAATGAAATCACTTCAGCTATGATGAAATTCCTATGGTACCCCAAAAGAAATAGAGTGGCATATTCTCATTATATCAGAAAGTGGGAACAAGGGGGGTTAAAATTCCCAGATATTGAAACTTATATAAAGGCATCTATAACTAAAATACTGATGAATTGGATAAATCCTAGATACTCTTCCAATTGGAAATAGTTACACTCCATTATATTAATGAATGACAATTATTTATCAAAACATGCTTTTGGGAACAGACAAAGATAACAAGATATGGCACTATTTAAGTTTAAATTTACAGTATAGTACAACAAAAGTAAATAAACTAACACTAATAAACAATATTTTTGATGTGTTTAGAAAATTCATTAACACAAATCTAGATATAAAATTGTGGCATAGATTTTTAATACCATTTGCTATTACAAGGAATTTTCCTGATAAAACACATAGAGAGATTTTTGGTTTATGGGAAAACAGTAACCTATTTTGTTGGTTGCAATGCATTGAAAACCAACAAGCTTTGAGCACACAAAGTATATTGTCAACCTATGGCCTATCTCCTAATGACTGGTTAGTTCTTCAGAGTGTCACAGCATACACTAAGGATCTGTGTAGAATAATACATAACTCATCCTTCAAAACTGTACCAAAAAATATAAACTGGATTTTTGGAATTCTATATAATAATATTGATGTTAAGAATGAATTATCATATCTATATAACACTTTAATTGTCTATAAGACAGCTCCTAAAGCTTCTTACTGGCAATACCTAACTAAAGGGTTTCAAGTATCATTATCAATGGAAGATAAAACAAACATTTTATGTTCAGTTAAACTAACTTCTTAATCACAATTCTGGAGGATGTTTCATTGGAAATTTCTACACAGATCCTTTTTGACACCCGAAAAACTCTCAAAAATGAACCCTTCAAACAGAAAGTTATGTTGGAGATGTAATCTGTCTACTAATGCTGACTAGTCTCATATTTTTTGATGATTGTACTAATATTAAGCCATACTGGAATGAGATTAACAAATTTCTTCAAGCTATCTATACTTATATATTTGTTTTGACAAAGTCTTTAATTTTATTGAATGCTGTTAATAGTAATAATATAAAGAAAGATGACCTGTATTAGTTGTGGACAATGTTACAATAGCCAGAAAATGTATAACTAGAAGATGGAACTCTAATGTAACACCCACAATGGAGGAATTCCTATTATCACTGAAGAAATGCATACTAATGGAGAAAAGAACTAAAGAGTTAAGAATTTATCCTAAGCCATTGGTTAATAGTCCATGTAGGAAAGTTTTGAATTTGACTGATACCCTACAGATGGAACCAAACTCTTCCTATCATAGTTATATATTAACTTATTATTTAACTACAAATGCTTTTATCAGAACCTTTTTTGTCAGGCTGAATGTAAATACTGTAAATAGTTATTGAATGTTATGAATGTATTAAATTATTGTGTTATTTCATCAAAATAAAAATCATTTGAGTAAAAAAAAAAGAAAAATATGTTCTCAATTTTATTCTCTGTTTCTCTGTTTGTTGTGTTTATTGCTTGTTATCATAGGTGATCTTGACAGTGAAACAGTGGAACCCCTACCACCTGATAGAGTATCGGTAGCCTCTGATGATGATGATGCTGGTGATAAAGAGGCACAATCTAGGGAAGCAGACATTGAGACTTCCACATCCCCTGCCTATACTTCAGACACAGTCAGTAGGCCTAACCATACCCATGACATACAGACCTCTGATGTAGGGCATGCTGAGGGTGACACAGTTGACCAGGGTAGTGTGTTTACTCCAGTTGCAGAGCTGGTAGCTTCTGTCCATAACCATTTTGAGGGCAAAGTTCCACATAGTAGAGCTGTAAGAGGTGCTTGGAGGTGGCCTACTGTTCACCCTCCTCCTGATGCTGGTGTGTCATTATGTACCACCAGATGTATATATAGATCTGCTGTGAATACACAGGCATGTTCAACCAGGGCCTCAGAAGAGACAGTGCAAGTACTAACCATGGTGCATTCTGACATGCATGACTCCCTGAACTGTGTGGTTGACTGCTTGGACAGGATGAGTGACACACTGGATCGAGCAGTGTCTGTGATGGAATGTCTTTTGTGAGGGGCTGGTCATCCAAGTGGCTGAAGAGCCACTACATCTCCTGGTGTTAGCAGACATAGACATACAAAATCCCAATCCTGTAGTGATACAACTTTTACTGCTCTGTCATTGATTGTGGTGTCCACACCCAGACATGGTAGGACATGGGGTTGTGGTCCTGGATATAGTCATGAGGAGATCACATCCAGCAGACAACACTCACATTCAGGTAGTACCTTCACTTCTAGCCAGGGCTGTGGAAGAAGCAGTGCACCTCCTAGCTAAGGTGGTTCTCAGGGTCACTGGAGATGATGCTGAACTGACTACTCTACCATGCATGGCTCACACCTCTCCAAGGTGTCAGGGTGATGCTTGATTGTACTCATGCAGTGTCACATAGATTGAAAAGAAATTCACTTGCCCATACCACCTCATGCATATGCAAGCAATATAAACGGTACTGTCGGAGTGCTATACATCTGTTGTTACTGGCCCTAACCACTGTATACTTTGATAGATACATGTGTTTCTGACTCACACACTCTCACTTCTTTGGTATCAGCCTTGCCTCCTACAACCCTCACACCCACACCATGTCAAATGATTATGACCGTACCCCGCACTTTGCATGTCTTTTTGACTAAGGGTTACATATATGTTTAATACCCATAGTGGATAACTAATGCTTGCTTACTCACAACTTTGCATTTATCAATATGTATTTCAGAGAAAAAGGCTTTGATTTCTTTTTCCTACTAATTTGTGAATGATTGCTTATAAAATTGTTGAACCTTACTGTATTATAGTTAGTATTGTAAGTAAAAAGTGGAAGCATTAGGTACATCAGTCTTGCGTCTTGGTATAGTTTTGTATATGCGGATATAACTGACCTGTTCCATGTTTTATAGATCATGGTCAATTGAAATATTTGATGCACAGTATAGGTTCTAATATGTAACTGTATATTGCAAAAATCTGACATAGGAGATATTACTGACATAAATGTACACCTCAGACAAATGCTCTGCTTTGGGGCATATGGGCATATATATATATATATATATATATATATATATATATATATATATATATATATATATATATTTCCATATGAGAGCAATCAGTTGTATATTTCTTTCTTTACAGGTTTCACACTTTCCTTTGTCATTACTGCAGGTAACAATTGTGTCCTTTTGAGGGCTGTTCCTGTGTGATGCTATCACAACACAGCCATTACATGGTTAAGTAAAGGCTTTGGGCTTTGGCAGGCATCAGTTTTTCTATATGTATGTGTATAGGATCCTAGGCTTTGACCTAGGTAGTGATGGTCCATACTATCCTTTGCCTCTTAACCAGGGCATGGGTGTACTGTGCATGCATTTACCTGCCAGCACCATCTGCAGCTGTGGGTTCTCCCTCAGACTCCTTATTCATATTTTCTGCTGCAGCTGGCCCTGTGTGTGGTCCTTGAAACTGTGGTCCTGCATCTTACTGTCCTTCTTGAAGCTGTTTCCTGAGAATTAAATTGTTTAACTTGGCACAGACTGTAAGTATTTCAGCAGAAGTGTTTGGGTAATACTGCAGTGCATGTCCAGATGTGTCTATACACCAGAACATTGATATAAGTAATCATGACACAAGTTCTTTGATATTCCTAGTTTGAGAGTGGCCTCATTTTTTTCCTTGCTCAGTGAGGTTTTGTGAGTTTCTCATAGGTGTCTTGAGCCAGGTCTCAAGAGCATAACCTGCATTCCCTACTAGAAGCCCTTGTGGAATGTCACCCCTAGCAAACCTGCAGGTGTGCCATATGTGTGAGTCATGGAAAATGCCTGGGTTATCTGCACAGATATTGTAGATGCTCCCTTGGGCATTACAGACACCCTGACAGTTTATAGAGTGGAAACCTTTTCTGTTGATGTACCTCCTTCTCTATTCACCAGATGGGACTTTTATTTCTGTGTGTGTGTGGGTATGTGTGTGTGTGTGTGTGTGTGTGTGTGTGTGTGTGTGTGTGTGTGTGTGTGTGTGTGTGTGTGTGTGTGTGTGTGTGTGTGTGTGTGTGTGTGTGTGTATGTGTGTGTAATCTATGGCCCCCAATACTTCAATTGAAGTTTGCTACTGCATAGAATTCCTGCATGGTCCATGTTCTCTCTTATGGTGTGCATGGGAAACAGATGTGATTCCTTGCATGTAGTAGCATTGCATTTTAAAATTGATGTAATATTCTTGAGGTTGGTTCCTGTGACACCCCTACTATATCTCCTGTGGGTCCCTGGAAGGTACCAGTCACTACTATACATAATGCTACACATACTTTTGCTTCCACTTGGGTGAGTTCTACATGATTTCCCTGGGGCCTGAGTTGGGGGTGACAGAGGATGCATGGTTCCTTTAGTGCTTCCCTGTCCATCCTGTTTCTCTCAGCAATGTGTGTCATACAGCCATGATAAGTTGAATGGGGTCTAAACACTTGACTTCTTCTTCTTCTTCTTGCACCAGGTCTGTCAGCAACAGTATCCTGATTAAAAGCCTGTTGTACATTCAGCATAATAATAGCAGCAGCAATACCTCATGTTTTTCCCCAAGTGTAATTCTGCTGTAGTCCAAAGAATTTTGGTGTACTGGGCAAAAGCCTACACTCAGTGTGCATGATTACTTTATAGCTTCCTGAATAGCTTCGCCATATTGGATTGGTTTATTAGCATGTACTTCAGCTCTTTTTGCTGCTGTTAGTATATTCCACCATTTCCCTTTGTTTAGCGAAAGTATACCCATTTAATGAACACCAAGTAGCGTGCAGCAGTTAATGAATCCAGCCCATAAGATATAATTGATGCTGTCTGAAACCTGTGCTGTGTGATGTATGGACTACTGTCCCACTTCATCTGACAATGCTTCTCATCTCTAAATAATATATCCTTTGTCATATTATTGCTGGTAAATGTCATTCCTTAGTACTCAGTAACTCTTGTTAGTGATGTTGTAAGGTATCGTATAAGGAATAATCACATTTTAAGTGTCTTGCAAAGTGAATTCTAGACAAATAATGTACTATGCACATACTGAATGTTCTGAAGTGGAATAATCAGTAAATGTGTTAAGTATTTAACATGAGTTCACACCATACAATTGAATGAAAAAGTGTCTTTTTATATATATCATTAAGGGATTTTTCAGTGTGACCTATATTGTTTGTTGAGGTGCGCATCAAATTATTTTATTTTATCATACACAATATTCTGTGTCCCCAAAATTAAAAATATATCATCATTCGTACACTGGTGATTGTGAAGTGGTAGTAGTGCTAGCTTACATGGCAGGATACTCATTTTAATCAGTAATTTTCTTAATGGTGTTTCCCTGAAATCTTATGGGGTATTACTTTTAAGATGTAGGTAAGTGTCAGCTGTAACAATAGCAGTATATGCAGCATTAATTATGTCAATGATTGCAATCTTATAGTATGATGCAGAGTTTTTTTTCCACTGTTCCATGAGGTTTTAAGTAGTATCATTACAGGAATGAAATGCATAGAAATAAAGAGTCCTAAGTTCCACCCTTTTTTGTTTAAATATGTTATCCCCCTTCAAGTTAAACATTGATCTGTGTTTGTGAAGGTCAGCTTGTAGGTAATAGAAATGTCAGACCTGAATCACAGCTGCTCAAGGTCAAATGTGTAGTACTCCTCTCCTGAAGATAGGTTATATAATGGTGCAAGTGGTAGGTTCATAGGTTCATAGGTAGGTACTAGGCTATTGGCCCTAGGGCCTATATAAGCCTAACCAAAGAGTACCCTGGCTTTTGCCACCCAAGAAAATTATTTTCCTGTGCCCCTGTCAAGCAGAGTCACAGAAGTGACCCCCTGGGTGAATTTCCTATCTCCTATCCATTCATCAAGATTTTTCTTGAAGAATGCTAATAAGGAGCTTTGTTTGATATAGATAAGTAGTTTGTTCCAGAGTATGGGATGTCTCTGGGACAGGAATCTATCCCTCCAGCATGTTATGTTTATTGTGGTGACAAGGTTTAGGTCCCTAGGTAGCTCGGAAGGATTGGGATTTCTTTAAGTGGACCATGTCCAACAGCTCTGGGTTTGACATAGCTTTGTATGTTTGGCAGAGATTGCCTCTGAGTAGGCGATATGCGACAGAGTTAAGCTGGAGCTTTTTGAGACAGTCTGAGTAGGGCATCTGTTTGAGGCAGGTAATCCTCTTTGTGAGGTATTTTTGCAGCCTTTCCAGTTGTTGTAGATGTCTTGTAAGGTACATACCAAAAGGGGCATTGTACTCCATAATGGGTCTAATGAGTGATGAGTAGAGAGGAACAATGACCACTTTTTTCCTGGATGAGAAACCTTTTGTGATGAGGTGGCCACCTAGAAGGATTTCCTGACTACTATGGTGATGTGATTATCAAAGGAGCGACTACTATCCACCTGTGTCCCAAGGTTTGTTATCACACTTTCGGTGTTAAGTAGACTATTGCCTATGTGGCAGTTCATGGGTACAGAGTTTTTACCAAAAGGGATGACAATGCACTTTTTGGCATTGAGCTTGAGGCCATGGCTTTGACACTA
Organism: Protopterus annectens; assembly: GCF_019279795.1. Taxonomy (NCBI): domain Eukaryota; kingdom Metazoa; phylum Chordata; order Ceratodontiformes; family Protopteridae; genus Protopterus; species Protopterus annectens. The sequence continues at coordinate 1,921,739,473 of NC_056735.1, forward strand.
GGCATCTGTCCCAGTGAGGCTCTTTTTTAGGATGTCCACATCATTAGGAGTTTTGATTATGGCTCCTAGTTTGCAGTCATCTGCAAACTTTGTTAGCCAAAGACCTTCTGTGTTAGCCTGTGCTTCAGAGAAGTAGATACCAAACAGGAGAGGACCTAGGACTGAACCCTGTGATACTCCACTTGTCACTGGTCTGAAGTTGGATTTAGAGTCTGCTACTTTCACAGTGTGGGTTCTGTCAGTGAGTCAGTTGGCAACCCATCTTGTGACATAGGGATTTATACCTAGTCTAGTGAGTTTATTTTTAATTCCAAAGTGGGGGGATGGTGTCAACAGCCTTGGCGAGATCTAGATAGGCTGTGTGAACCACCTTACCCTCATCTACGGCTTTTGTGACCACTTCAAAGAAGTCTGTCAGGTTTAGGAGACATGATCTGCCTTTTACAAACGCAAACTGGGTGGGGTCCAGAGTTTGGAGATTACCAATGTCATTGTTTATAAGTTCCATGATGATACGTTCCATAGCCTTGCAGACCAGGTTCATCAGGCTGATGGGGCAGTAGTTCCCAGGGTCCATGGTGGCTCCCCCTTTGTGGAGTGGGTTAACCATTGTTTTGTGCTATTCCATGGGCAGAAAGCCTGAGGTGAGGCTATGACTGAACATGGTACTTAGGTGGGGTGCCAGTTCATTCTGTAGTTTGTGTAGAACACAGCCTGGGATGTTGTCAGTTCCCATGGATGATGTGTTCTTGGCTTTGGAGAGTGCATTTTTTACCTGTGCAGCAGTGATTACAGGAACTTTGCATTTCTCCGGTATAGAGATGGGCCCTTTAGGGGGTGAGATAGGGGTAAAGTTAGCACTGACCCTATCTGCCAGGATATTGGCAATATCAGTTGGTTCTGTATATTTAGTGCCATTGTGCTGTAACTCCAAGCAGATCTGAGTGTTGCCATTGAGATTCTTGACATAGTTGTAGAATGCTTTGTGGTTGTCTTTAGAATCAGTGGCAATTTTGTTTTCGTAACTAGCTTTGAAGGATTTTATGAGGGATCTCAGCTTCTTACTGAGGCTGACCATGGAGTTCCTCCAATCATGGTATTTTACTCTTTTTTGCAACAGTTTCTTTCTTCTGTTGTAAAGTTTGTTTATGGCAGGGGACCACCAGATTGGCTTCCTTTTTTTGGAGGATAGCATCTTGGTTCTGTTAGGGATTGCATGATCCATGCACTCGTGTAAGTGCTTATAAAGTGCATTTGTATAGCATTCAGCAGTCATACCTCTATTGTCTGTCAGCATGGGTGTTGTGAAGTTTGCCACTTCTGTCTTAAGAAGCGTGAAGTTGGCTTTGGAGAAATTAGTTATGGTGGTTTCCCTAATGGATGGTGGGTGTGGGATGTGGATGTGTAGGGTGATTTACTTGTGCTCGGATCTGACCAATGAGGAAGTGACCTCTGGTGTGGAACACCAGTTGCCCATGTTAGTAATGACCAGGTCTATGATATTTGCTGCCCCTGGTGGGGCTGTGGATAAGTTGATCCAAGGCATTGGAATTTATGACATCCAGATAACGTTGAGCAAAAGAGTTGGTACATGAGTAGATTTCCCAGTTAATGGTGGGGTGGTTTAAATCGCCCATTATTAGGGTGTTATGTTGTATCCTAATATTTTCCAGTGTATCAAGAAATGAGGAGTGGGAATCCTGGGGCATGGTGGTTGATCTGTAACAAGCTACAATTTGGATTGCAGTCTTGCCCAGAGTTAGTTGCACTTGGATAATCTCGGATGCATTATGCTGAGCAACTAGCCTGGAGGTGTAGATATCCTTAATGAATATGGACACGTCTCTGCCTTTAGTGTTTCGGTCCAGGTTATGTGGTCGAAAGGTGTGGTATGAATTATAGCCTGGTAATGCAGGAGTGCTCTCTGTAGCCTTGAACCAGGTCTCTGTCACTGCACTGATGTTGATGTTCTCCATTTTAAGGAGTGCCTCGAGTGAGTGCATTCTGAGGTTTAGACTTCTAGCATTAAGTAGCATTACCCTCAGATTTTGCTTGCATGTACCTATTACAGTGGTGAATTTGTCATTTGAACCTTGCCTAAAAAAGGCACTATAGGAGTGGCAAGAGACTTAGCCAGTATCCAGAATCCCAAGGGCGACAGGTGCAGGCCATCTCTGGCAAAGCATCGTGATTTATCGATCATGTCATCGCAGTCAGACAGATACTGGATCCCCTTAGAATGACACCAGAAGCTTAGCCAATTGTTGAAGTCAATAATTTTGTCCTTGTACTGTGTTATCATTCTGGGTGATGGCAGGATGCTACTCAGGGCTAAAGTCATACCTGCTTGTGCTACAATATCAGACAGCTCCTTCATGTCTCTTTTCATCAGGGAGATACGTCTCAGGTCATTCACACCAACATGGACAATGACAGAGTCATATTTGTACTTGTTGTGGAGTTACCTGAGTGCATGAGTTATGTGGCAGATCCTGGCACCTGACAGGCAGCTGACAGTAACTTTCTCCTTGTTTACCCTGGTTAGTGGAACATCAGTGTGCCTGACTATAGAGTCACCTATGACTAGAGTGTTGGGTACATTGTTATGCCTTATGGGCTGTGGTTGAGTTTTTGGGCTATGTGTCATTTGGGTTGAGTTGGAGGGTGGAGGTTGCTTATGTTTCTGCTTTGGAGGTCCTTGTTGCTTGGGTAGATTTTTATTGAGAGGCTCCGTGAATGTAGGTGTGTGTTCTGTGTTTCTATGTGTGTGTTTTGGTGGTGTAGGTTTTGAGGGACTATGTGATGAGTGTGGTGTGGTACAAGTGTTTACCTTCTCCTCTTGACTGTCTAGTCCAGTCTTGGGTGAAGAGAGCTTTGCTTCCAGTTTGGCTTTATAAGTGCATCTCTCACAGGTTGTAGTGTTGGGTGGTAGGAGGAGAGGGTTGTCTGTGTACATGAGGCAATTGCTGCATTGCCCCAAGATGTTCAGATTCATCAGGTAGACAGGAGAAAACACCGGGAGCTGACCCTTAGACATGCCTGGATAGGTACTTATTTATTAAGTAAAAACTGTTTTCCTCTAGACAAATGAGGAAAGTTGAGTGCTGTAGTAATTTGTAGCTTACTTAGTGCTTACAATGATGTTGAATAGGAGTTGTCATGAGACCTAGCTGTTGGGTTGGCCCAATGTCATTACCTACTTGATGTAGATAAATGTACAGACACTGATCTGACATTTCTGAGGGATTGGGACCAGAGCCTCAAAAGAGAGGATCAGCAAGGTGTAGATGAATGCTGAAGTGGCTTGTATGGAATATGTTGTGTTTTTTTTCCCCTGACTATTTACATTACTTTCTTGAGAAGCACTTGCAGTCTTATACAATCTGCCCCATGCGTCATATAGTACCCTGTTCTCTTTCCTGTACAGGACTGACTCCTACTTCATTCCGTTAAGTCCTAACTAGTGTACAAATAGAGGCAGCCACAGATACTTGGTGTGCCACCATATTATGCATCAATGTGAGTATGGTATTATCCCTAGTTTCTGCCATTTCCATGTAGTGTTGGAAACCCTCTTGTATGCCATGGAGAACTCTTACCATTTCCAGTTGACTCTCCATGGCAGAACTCTGAGACTTAACAATGTCATGGCACATTTGGTGCTGGGCAGCCAGTGCTTTTCACATTTTATTGGTATCTGTAAAAAAAATTGTGTGTCTGGCTCACCGTAATAAAGGTGTGACTGTCGACACTGTTACCTTTGAATGTCTTCCATCATCCTGAAATTGCTTGTCTGGGTTTTGAGATACTAGTGTAGAAGTGCATGGGTATACGTCCTGTAAAAGCATGAGTGCAATGTCACCATGTGCTTATTTTCTGCTGAGTTAGCAACATGTTGTAGGGTGAGGGAGCCTGCCATTAAACATGAGGACTGCATGCCACTTTCCTCAGCCTGTCTCAAAAATATAAATGTGTTGCCATTATCATCTTCATATGATGACATCCTCCAAAATTATTGGTATAGTGGAACTGTTTGTTTCCATTGCTGATCATGTAAAAAACAAAAAAAAAAGAAAAAAATATATATATATATATATATATATATATATATATATATATATATATATTTACATGTATTTGAAAATACTAATAAAGAAATAGCATACAATACTGTATGCTTTGTAAGGAAGTGTGGGGAACACTTACCATGCACACTGCCTTCATTGCCATCTGTGTAGATGAGGAATGCTCGCCTATTAATATAACTGCCATGTGTTTAATATAACCAAACTGTCGCATGTCTCATGTATTCAAATGAGACAATGAGGCACAGGATGGGTGCAAGTCATTTATTGTACATAAACACATCAAGAGCTGTAACTGGAGCATATACTTTCAACTTTATATGCATACTGACTGACTCATTACTTCTAACACTCTCACTTGCGCATCTCCATTCAAGCTAGCACTGACTCAGAATGACTATACAAAATGACACTGATCTCACACGTTCTCAGTAAATTATATGCATGTGGTCTCTGACTACAGTGGCTGACTAGGTACAATATACACACTAATCTATATCCTCCCTCTTTAATTGTGTTTGACACACAAAATAGGAGAACAAAGGCATTTTGAGAGCTAAATATTATATCAACATCTTAACAAACAAAACTGAGTTCAAGTTCAAGTCGCTGTGCATTTTGGATTCGATCTGGAAATTTACCCAATCTGGTAACACAGAAACTTTGGCTGGGTTAAGCAATAGGGACAGTCTCTTGGGATTCTTTCACAGCTGGAACATCAGGGATTACATCAAAATTATTTGAAGGAAGCACAGTGGCCTTTTGAATCCGAACAGGTGTAGAATCACTCTGGGAATTAGTCATCTGCACAGGCAATCTGCTGTGTCACTGGTTCAGAGACAGGTAACACGTCTTTGATTCCATCTGAAATCCATTCCTTCTGATTGTATGATTTAAGATCTTGATTCTTCATAAATGTTCTTCATGATTCCCACTTGGTCATATCCTTTAGATGTTTGCATTCTCACAATTTCTCCTTAGTAATGGTCTAAGGGATTTACTGGTCTTATCATAGTACAACTTTTGTGACTGATGTTTTCTCAAAAGTTCTCCCTTGACCACTTTGTTGTTTTGCATTTGGTACTAACAATTGTTTACTGATTGGCAGAGTTGTTCTAGTCTATCTGGACATTAATCTCTGAGCAGGTGAACCAAGCAAGTTGTCTTGAGAAATGTTTCTGAGATTGAGTAAGTTAAGAAAAACATCAGTACCATCTCTCTCGGCTTTCTCCAACAAACGTTTTCCACTCTCAACTGCAAGTTCAGCTAAACCATTGGATTGTGGATACTCAGGACTACTGATAATATGAATAAAGAACCAAGACTCAGCAGATTTCTTGTCCTGCTGATTTGTAAACTGTGCACCATTGTTAGACGCGACTTTGTGCGGACTACCATGGACAAAAACATGTCTCTTCAATTTTGTAATGACTGTACTGGATAACAAGTTAGGAAGTAGTTCAATGTCAAACCAATTTGAGAAAGTGTCTACTAATACTAAGTAATGTTGACCATTCCACTCGAAAATATCTGTAGCACCATTGGCATGGTAATTCAGGAATTTGGTATATCTGAAATGGTTCTTTTTGCTGATGAGGTTTGGTGCTGTTGCAAATTGAACATGCTAGAGTTTCCTTCTCTATATCTTTGGACAAAGAAGGCCAAAACAGAGTACCTCTTGTCCTTCTTTTGGTTGAATCAGTAACTCAGTGAACATGATGCAACATTTTAACATATTCCTGTTTTAATGCTTTAGGAAGTATCACTTTGGACCTATCATGGTGATTCCATCCTCCATTATGAGTTTCTCTCAGTAAGGAAAATACTGCTGAATGTCAAGTGGTAAACTGGTTTGTCATGTTGGCCATCCTTGACTGATAACATTTTTTAGCTTCTGGACAATTGGATCTGAAGCTATGTGATTTCTCAGTTCATCAAGCTGTGAAGATGAAAATCTCTGACTTCCATGACTTCAAAGTCTGCTGTTTCATTTTCATGCTGCTCTGTCTTCTGTCTGGGTGTATGTGACAAAGCATCAGCAAGGTACAAGTATTTGCCTTTTTTTGTAAACAATATTGAAATTGTGCTTTTACAATTTTAACATCATGCATTGCAATCATGCTGGATTGGTATGCATTGGCTTGTCTATTTGGCTAAGTCTGCCATAAATATAATCATTGAACTTCGAACATGTGAATACTACTGCCAAAAGTTCTTTCTCTATTTGTGCATAATGCATCTGTTTGAGTTAAAGTTCTTGATGCATAGGCTACTAGTATGCCTTCTTGAAGACATGCTGCACCAAGGAGTACTTTGAAGCATTTCAAGAAAGAGTTACAGGTTTGTGAACATCAGAATATCTCAACATGGGTGGAATGGCAATTCTCTGCTTCAGAATATTAAATGCTCTTTGGTGTTGTTCCAACCAGGGCCAGTTTACATTTTTGCATGTCCACTCATGTAATGGGACAGAAAGCACACCCAAGTCTAGGATGAACTTTCCTAAATAATTGACAATACGTAGAAAATGTTGTAAAGATGTGAAATTCTCTGGAACTGGCATCTCAATAACTGCTGTTTGCTTAGACAGATCTGGTAGTAAGCCAGAACTGGTGAACAAATGTCCCAAATAAGTAACTTCTTTCAGTTTTAATTTACATTTCTGAGGATTTAGTTTAATATTTACTTCACATTCATTCTTGAACTTTCCTGAGATTTCTATCATGTTTGTCTTTACCTTTGCCGCCAACAATAATGTCCATTATAATAGCACATGGATAACCAGGTAAAATTTGTTTCATGGAACGTTGAAAGATTTCACTGGCAGAACTGATCCAAATGGCATTCTCAAAAATCTGTATCTACCAAATGGTGTGCTGAATGTAGTTAACAATGAAGATTTGCGATCCAACAAAATTTGCCAAAAGGAGATTTTTATAACTAAGACTGAAAAAACAGTGGAATTTGGCATGAGAGCTGCTACCTCTTCTACTATATACATCAGATAATGAGGATGCTTCAGTGCTTTGCTTAGGTCTCGTGGATCAATACATATTCAAATATAATCTGAGCTTTTCTTATGAGCTACAGCTATGGAGGATACCTATTCACTTGGTTCTTCTACTGGAGTAAGGACACCTAAATTCATCATTTTGTCTAGTTCTGCTTTTTATTTACTCTGCATTACTACCGGAATCTTCTGTGCTGCTCTAACTACTGGACTTACTTCATGGTTTAACTTTATGGAATATGTGACTGGAAGTTTCCAAGCTCGTCTTTGAAAATATAAACTATCATTGTTTTCATACTTATATGGTGAACCTCTTTAGTAAATGAAATCAGTTCCATTCTCAGACTGTCTTTGAGGCCTAGTAACAAAAAACTGAGCCAGGGTAGACCATCACAACCCCTTTAGTGAAACTGAGAAGACCAACAAAGACAATACTAAGCGCTTTCTCCCTTTACAATATAGGGCATCTTCAGAGTAAAAAATAAGAATGAACTGTTGTAACATTCATATACTAGTACTTATACTTTAAAATGCACACGCCTCCAATGTGATTAACCAATCACCCTATACAATTCATTAATTAACCTAGAAATTGAACCTCTAAAGTTATATAATGAGAGAAACCTATTAAACTCAACTGTAAATATTAAATGTATTTTAACTAAATTATACAAACTGGAAAATAAACAATAAAATATATACATGTATGTATATATTATCTAACTACATATTATATAATAAAACCTCTTCAAAAACTAAAAAACAACCGCACATGCTTTTATATATTCTGTTAGTATTATAAATAAATAAATAAACCAACAGAATAAAAGAACAACACTAAATATGTACACTGTTGTAAAATACTAAACTGTAACCAATATATGAATACCAAAACACTGTGACTATAACCAAATATGAGGCTACTATAGTAACAATTTAAATTGCTACTATAGGTCAGATTTCATAACCATGCATAATATTGCGTAAAATGATGTAGTTGTAATATACAATATAAAAAATATATATGTAAAAACTATATATATAAATATATCCTTGAGACAAATGTAAAATTAAAACTGATATTAATGTTAGTGTGAATATAAAAATTAAATTAATAAATTTTTAAATTTATAAATTTGATTGTAATGTATATAATAAAAATGGAATATGTCAACCTTATATTATACAAATCCATAGGTATCTTGATACCTTGTAAAAATATTTAAAAAGCCTGCATGAATTTGAAAAACATTATATTTGAATGGACCTATATTTTAGTATACTAGAAATTGAAATATGTTCATTGATGCCTGGAAATTTAGAGGCATCAAGCCTTAATTGCCAAAGACACTCCTTAACCTCCAAAAGTATCTTTGTATCCCCCCCTTTTTCGTTATAAGGAATCCTGTCAATGACAAAAAATATAAATTTTTTTAAAATTAATACATTCCAGGCTATGCTTGTACAGTGCATTTGTAGTTTTTTTGTTTCTAATATCTCTAACATGTTCCAGTATCCTCAGTCTCAATTTTCTAATAGTCTTACCTACATAAAAAGTAGGACAACTAAGACAGGTCGCTAAGTATATTACCATTTTTCTGAAGCAGTTGCAAAACCCTGGACTCCTAAGGGTCCTACAAAAATTGTGTACTGCAACATATGGACCATTGTTGATATATTTGCAAATACTGCAACATCCACATTTGTTCATCTTTGAATTAGTATATACATCTTGCTTTCCTGCTTTTTCCATTATTTCCTTTATGTTCATCCCTCTACTGTATGTAATGTTGCTTGGCTACCCACTATTTTAATAATGTCATTGGTGAATACTGTCCACCAAGACTCATCAATAATACTTTTGATGTCACCACTATCGTCATTAAATGGTAATACCATAACATGCCTCATGGTGTTTGAATGAATTGTTTCTCTGTCCTTTAGTAAACCGCCTTTAAGGATCGGTTTATAGACGGTGTTTCTTTTATTTTTGACCTCACATTTAATACTGTGAAGAACATCATGTGGGTAACCTCTCTCTATAAACATATTTATTAACTTCATAATTTCCACCTCATAAAGATTGTCATCACTAATAAGCCTAGAAAGCCTTACCATTTGGCCTTTCATAATGTTTTTCTTTTGAAAAAAAGGATGGCAACTCTTAAAATGCAGGAAAGAATTCGAAAATGTTTTTTTGCGGTGTATATTGGATATTAAACCTCCTTTTGTGGTGTCCTTAATCAATAGTATATGCAAATACTCACATTGATCCTCGTGTATTTTGTAGGTAAACTTTAAAAAATTGGATCCTTCATTCATATAATGCAGAAAATCATGTATTTCTTCAACTGTACCTTTCCAAAAAAGTAGTATGTCATCTAAAAATCGCACATACAGGGCAATTTTCTGCCAATAGGGTGTCGTTAGAATGCTTTCAGTTTCCCAATCTACCAAAACTAAATTGGCGTAGGATGGGGCACATTTGGCCCCCATCGCCACGCCAGTAGTTTGCTTAAAAAACTCAGATTCAAATAAAACAAAATTATTATTTAATACCATCTCAGTCAAATCAACAATCAAATTTCTTCTGGATATATCTAATGAACTATATCTAACCAAACTGTTGTTGAACATCTCTAACCCCCTGTCATTGGGTATGATGGAGAACAAGTTGACCACATCAATGGTCACCATTAAAATTTCACCTTCAACCGGTGTATTTCTAATAATTTCTAAACAATGCCATGAGTCCTTAAGAACATGTGTAATGTTCTTAAATACATTTTTACAATAATAATCAATAAAGGACGCCATTGTCTCAGTCTTAGAACCTCTCGCTGAAACAATAGGGCGGAGTGGTGGGTTATGCATATTTTTGTGAATTTTAGGTATTCCAAAGATGGAAGGAATTATTGGAGATCCTACATACAAATAGTCATATTCATCCTTATTAAGTTATCCTTGCATCAACCACTCATATAGCTGCCAATCAAGTTTTGTATAAGCTCTGTTTAGTTCATTTTTTGAAACCCTCACATAGGTAGTTGTATCGTTCAATAATTCCAACATTTTACAAGAATATTCACTTTTAGTCATAATAACTACCCCTCCACCCTTGTCTGGTTTCATCACTCTGTAGGTATCGGAGGTACTTAATTGTTTCAAACAAAATCTTTCTCCTTCCGTTAAATTATCACATCTGTTGTTATCAACCTTCATGAGCCCTCTAATACGTGTTTCACATAACTGTTCAAATAAATATATAGTGGGGTTCATGGGTGGAATAAAAGTACTTTTTCTTTTTAAACATGGTAAGTATTCAACTGGTCTAACATTTTGATTGGAAAAATATATTTTCAAGTTCAAATCCCTAACATAGAGCTTAAGATTAACTAGTATTTTAGATATGTCATGTCTAAACATAGGAATGAAGGAAAACCCTTTTTTGAATAGTTCACAAAAATCGCCACTTAGTGTTAAGTCACTAAAATTATAAATATGAAAGCTGCCCTTCGTAATTTACGTGCAGCAATGCTCGTTTGAATCAATATCTAATACATTGTTAAAGTTGTTTGTATTGTCATCGTATTCAACATCTGCTTTATAGTCAAAATCTAAATGCTCTACGTTGTCATTAATATTAAACACTATTGGACATAGGTCAGTTTGTTCGAAATTCATCATATTGTTGTACTCAAGGGTAATCATAGAATCATCCACCCCATCCAGAACTCTGGATGTACTGTCACTGTTATTAATAAACAAGGAGTTTAAATCATTCATACATGAACAATTCACTTGACTAAATGTTTGCTCAGTTGTCAAATCAGGTAAAAAGTCAACAATACATGCAGGAAAACTGTCTATTTGGTCTGAAATGACCACCTGCAGCTGTTGTGTGGTGGATATCCTCTCCCATTTACAAATGTTTGTTCTTGCATTGTAGCCTGTTGTCGCTCGCGTATCCTTTCCGAGCGTCTCACAGGCTGATAGTCTAAAAAAGGCTCATTATTGCAAATTTCGTTGGAACCAACCAACTGTTCATCACAATAGTCAGTTTCCTCATGATTATAAGTGTGGTTACTGTCTAATCGCGTAAAGCCAGACTGCCTGTTAATTCTTTTTGACCAATCTTTGTATGCTTTAAAGTGAGAATAGGCTTGTAAATTAGCATACTCAAATGTATCTCTGTTTAACTTGTTGGATTTGATCTCTAACCCTTTCTTCACAAAAACATCCACTTTATCTAGTATATTATCATAGTTGAACTTGTTAAATTCATATAACAGATCTTTAGTAATGTTGTCATAAATCTCTGGCACTTTAACTTGCAAAGCCTTTTGAAATGATTCCACTTTGACATTTGTGACATTGCTGACTAAAAGAAACACTTTTCCCATTTAGGTTCATGGCTGCCTCCACAATTACGACAGTTAACAATGAGGTTGGGGGCCACACTCTTCTGTTTATATTTCTTTTTCATCTTAACTTTCTGCTGCTGTACATTATTAATATTCACATTAGCAGATACTGCAAACATGCTATTCTGTAAGCTCATGTAGTTGACACATCTCAGTGGTTATCTCATTGTTATCTCATGGCTCAGTGTTATCTCATTATCTCAAAGCAAAATCATTCTTACTACATCATTATTAACATCACATACAAGGCAGTCTTTTATCAACTCACCTCATAGAACAACAGATCTACAAGGTTTTGATTTATTGCTTAAGTCAGTAATATATGCTGCAATAGTTTCACCAGGCTTTTGATTTATTGTGTAAAATGTGTGCCTTCCCATTGTAAAATTCATTTGAGGGTGCACATTTATCTAAATGTATGTTTTATGCACTGAGGGTCTAGCTGTATTTCAGCTGGTATCACAATATGGTGGTTCTCCCCCTCCACTGTGTACTCGCCAGGTGCATACACAAATGAACGTTCTTGCTCATTGGCTTCTGACCCAGCTGAATTGAGAAGTATAAATGCTCTTTTACATGCATCTTTATCAGAAAATGCAGCCTGTGTGAAAATATAATATTGTGGCTCATACACTCACCAGTTCTCTGCAATATTATTATCAAACATCAGCGGTTCAGGTCTGCAAAATCCCTCTGCCATAATAACAGAGTTCTTTTAAACTTAAGTATAGACCTAGTACTTGTAATTATGCTGAAATGCACAACAGTCTTTCAGAAAGCACTTTATTTTAACACTGCAAATATTTCAAACACTCTGGACACTTCGGACACAATAAAATCTTAGTTACTGCAAAAAAGTCATATATTGCAAAAAAAAAAAAATCAGACATTTTAGGCTTTTTGAACATTTTTAATACTTCAGAGATTATTTCAAACACTTTAACCATTATGTCACTATTTCACACATTTTGAATAACTTGGTAATTATTCTGAGCACTTTGAATGCTATGCCAATTGTGGCATCTGAAAATCACTTAAATGAACTTAAGTAACTGTAAATAACTGCTGACCTGTTTGCAAGTTCACTGCTAGATATTGCTCCACTTTTAACTGTGTGCCTCATGGTTAGTGAACTGATTCAACTTCAGATCCCATTCTGATAACATGTCACACGTCTTGTGTATTCAAATGAGACACTGAGGCACAGGATGGGTTCAATCATTTATTCTACATAAACACATCAGGAGCTGTACCTGGAACATATACTTCGAATTTCATATGCTTACTGACTGACTCATTACTTCTAAAATACTCACATGTGCATCTCCATTCCAGCTAGCACTCACTCTGAATTTCTATGCAAAATGGCATGGGGTCAGTAACCTATATGCACATATTTTCTGACTGCAGTGGTTGACTAACTAGGTACAATATACACACTGATCTACACATACCATGTTAGCATTCAGTTCACTGTATAGCTGTATCTTATTGTTTTTAAACCAACCTTCCTGAGCAGATGAGTGCTGCTGCAAATGTTGGTAATGTCCACACACCTCTGATAATTAAAGTGCCATCTTCTTCTTTGTCATAGTCATCCCCTGGATGAAGAGGAGGTATTCCTCAACTGGTAATGAGATAATTGCTGGAGCCCCCAAACCCACCCCTCATTACTGATATAGGCAATTGCATTCTGAATCCCCTTGATTCTGGCATGTTCTATCATATCATTTACTCTCTTCTTGCATTGTGTTTATGTGTGATTTCTTCCACTGACTGCATTAATATCCAGTACAACTTGATTCCAGGGTTTTGCTCTCTCAGCTTATTTAGGCCCCTGTTTGCCAAAACAGATGTTTGCCATATGCCCTCAGGGCTGCTATGAGGCTGTTGCTACCCTCATGGCTGAATCTGTCCTTTCTCTGCCTTCATCCCCTGTTCTGCATCATTACTGCACATAAAAATATATCACAGTCATAATACAAAAAAAAAAAAAATTATGTGATCATTGTTCAAACAACACAACGATGAAACCATGGCCTCCATTCCCAGAAAAAAGGTAGGTGACAAAACCTCCGTAATTATATACACATGCAAAATCTCAGTGCAGCCAACTAAAGTTGTGCTGCAGTAATGTCTGCAGTTGTCATAAATATATTCTCAACAGTTAAGCAATTAGTTTAACAGATCCATCCTTCCACTGCTCCTAACACTGTTCTGTATTCATAATACTGCCACTTTTCCTTCTCTAGTTACACAAAAATCAACAGGAAGAGGTACATATATGTTGAGCCAACAAAGAAACCTTGTCACTCAAGTACGTCACAGTTACATCACTGCAGTTCGACCATGTATGCACAATTAGTAACCGACACCAAAGTAAATGATTTTCTCAGTGATCACTAATCGTTTCCATTGTTGTTGGAATGATTTTCTATTTTCAAATGACAGCTTAAAAGTATTCATTAAATATGCAAATCCTACCTGTAAAACAAACATTTATTGAAGTGAACTCACTAGTGTTACACCATTTTGAAGTGTTTCATTTTTATTTACATTACTTCTATTATTTTTTTTTAACTTTAATAAGTTGGAGTTTTCCTAAGTCATTTGCCACCTAGATCAAGTAATTTCAAGTTAATATGACAGAGTTAAACTGTTTATTGTAAAATCATGTCCATTTATACTTTTTGAATTCAAATTAGGACAGTTTACTTTTATCTCTATGAATTACAGCAATGTGGAAATGTGTACAATCACTTATGCATGTAGCTTGTTCTCGCCTATGAATAACGCTGCTTCATGTTCATGTAAGTGTGCTGCTGAAAGTGATGGAGTCCTCAGAAGTCCCCAGCAGTCCCCAGCATGCTACAGTAACACTCAGATAGCCTCAGTTATGCTTAAAGCAGACTGTGTTTAAAAAAAGCAAATTGTATGCGAGTTTGAAGAACCATGAGTTATAATCCCAGCCCCTCGTATATCATCTGGCACGCCTTATCACCTCAGAGCATTTATTATTTACTAAGAGTAGGACTTCTACACACAGGAATATTTATTTCTGAAGGAAGACCTCCCCCTGAAAAAAAATAATACTGCTATACTGCAAAAAACAGGTAGTTGACAAGGCATTTTTGTTAAAACGAGACTTGCCAATAATAATAGTACCAGGTCTAATGCCTGTGCTAGTTAACTGAGTTCAGTTAAGGTGATGTCATACTCCAGAGGGAGTAGTTCTAAACTTGTGAACCACAACCCTGCTTACATTATCTTCTTTCAGTTACTGGCTCTTCTAATGATAGCAGCACCTGTGAAGGCACAATACTGTGCTTTGAACCGGTGAGATAAGGGGAACAAGTTCATGGTCTACCATTTAAGTGAGCTGTATCTGGATAAGATCCAGGTGCATGTACGGGGGAATGGTTGGGAAAAGACAGACATCTAGCATGAGAAGGGTGAGCTCCTGTCAATCACTGTATGGATCACCTGCCCTAGACAGCATTGCTGTCACAAGCACAATAACCTACAAAAGCTTAGGCATGACCAGGTGGCTGATTTCATTGACTAGATAGTGGCAAGAAAGCCAGAGTTCTATAGCAAGAATTTTTTTTTTTTAAATTGTTTGGGGTCATATTAAAGATAAAAATTATACATAAAAATTATACATATATATATATATATATATATATATATATATATATATATATATACATATATATATATATATATATATATATATATATGCATATAAATGTATGTAGAAAACACGCACAAAAAATACCTTTTCACCTAATTTCATTTACAGAATTGCATCACTTTAGTTAGCAGTTTAAGTACATACAGACCATTTTTGTAAAGAAAAGATATTGTATATGTACTCCAGAAAATATTCATTAGTATAATAATTGTATATTGTACTGCTGAATCCTACACAAATGCGCTCTATAAGCACCTACATGAGTGCATGGATCGTGCTATCCCAAACAGAACCAAGACGCTATCCTCCAAAAAAAGGAAGCCAATCTGTTGGTCCCCTGCCTAAACAAACTGTACAACAGAAGGAAGAAACTGTTGCAAAAGAGAGTAAAATCCCATGAGTGGAGGAACTCCCTGGTCAGCCTCAGTAAGAAGCTGAGATCCCTTATAAGCTAGCTACAAAAATAAAATTGCCAGTAATTCCAAGGACAACCACAAAGCATTCTATAGCTATGTCAAGAATCTCAATGGCAACACCCAGATCTGCTCTGAGTTACAGCACAAAGGCATGGAAATTACAGAACCAACTGATATTGCCAACATCCTGGCAGATAGGTTCAGTGCTAACTTTACCCCCCCCCCCTCACCCCCTAAAGGGCCCATATCTATACAGGAAGAATGCAGAGTCCCTGTAATCACAACTACGCAGATGAAAGCTGCACTCTATAAAGCCAAAAACACAGCATCCATGGGACCGGACAACATCCCAGGCTGCTTTTTACATGAACTTCAGAATGAACTGGCTCCCCACTTAAACACCATGTTCAATAATAGCCTTGCATCAGGCTTTGTGCCCACTGAATGGCGCACAGCAACAGTTATCCCACTCCACAAAGGGGGAGCCACCACTGATCCCGGGAACTGCAGACCTATTAGCCTGACGAGCCTGGTCTGCAAAGCCATGGAACATATCATCATGGAACTCATAAACAAAGACATTGGTAACCTCCAAACTCTGGATCCCACCCAGTTCGGGATTGTGAAAGGCAGATCATGCCTCCTGAACCTGATCGACTTCTTTGAGGCAGTCACCAAAGCCGTATATGAGGGTAAAGTGGTTCACACAGCCTATCTTGACCTCGCCAAGGCTTTCAACACCATCCCCCATTCTGGAATTATAGCTAAACTCAATAAACTAGGCATAAATCCCTATGTCACAAGATGGGTTGCCAACTGGCTCTCTGACAGAACCCACATTGTAAAAGTTGCAGACTCCAAATCTGACCTCAAACCAGTGACAAGTGGAGTACCACAGGGTTCCATCCTGGGACCGCTCCTGTTTGGTATCTACTTCTCTGAAGTACAGGCTAACACAGATGGCCTCTGGCTAATGAAGGTCGCAGATGACTGCAAACTAGGAGCCATAGTCAAATCCCCAAATGATGTGAACACAGTTAATTAAGAAAGTTAATTTCCTGTGCCCCTGTCGAGCAGAGCCACAGAAGTGATCCCCGGTGTGTATTTCCTATTTCCCATCCACTCATCAAGATTTTTCTTGAAGAGTGCTAATGAGGAACTTTGCTTGACATAGATGGGTAGCTTGTTTCAGAGTATAGGAAGTCTCTGGGACAGGAATATATCCCTACAGCATGTCCTGTCTATTGTGGTGACAAGGTTTAGGTCCCTAGAGCATGTAGCTCAGAGGGATTGGGATTTCTTTAGGTGTAGCATGTCCAACAGCTCTGGGTTTAATATAGCTTTATATGTTAGGCAGAGATCTCCTCAGAGTAGGCAATGTGCTACAGAGTAAAGCTGGAGTTTTTTTGAGATGGTCAGCGTAGGGCATCTGTTTGAGGCTGGTAATCTTCATTGTGAGGTACTTCTTTGGCCTTTCCAGCTGCTGCAGATGTCTTGTGAGGTACATTCCAAAAGGGGCGTTGTCCTCTATAATGGGTCTAATGAGTGCTGAGTAGAGGGGGACAATGAGCTCTTTTTTCCTGGATGAGAACCCTTTTGTGATGAGGTGTGCATGTAGAAGGATTTCCTGACTACTGTGGGGATGTGACTATCAAAGGAGAGACTACTGTCCACCTGGGTACCAAGGTCTCATCACACATTCAGTGTTAAGTAGACTGCCATTTATGTGGTAGTTCATGGGTACAGAGTTTTTACCAAAGGGGATAACAATGCACTTTTTGGCATTGAGCTTGAGGCCATGCCTTTGACACCAGGCATCTGTCTCAGTGAGGCTCTTCTGTAGGATGTCCACATCATCTGTGAACTTGACTATGGCTCCTAGTTTGCAATCATCTGTGAACTTCATTAGCCAGAGGCCATCTGTGTTAGCCTGTACTTCAGAGAAATAGATACCAAACAGGATAGGTCCCAGGACTGAACCCTGTGATACTCCACTTATCACTGGTTTGAGGTCAGATTTGGAGTCTGCAACTTTTATAGTGTGGGTTTTGTCAGTGAGCCAGTTGGCAATCCATCTTGTGATGCATGGATTTATACCTAGTTTAGTGAGTTTAGCTATAATTCCAGAATGGGGGATGGTGTCGAAAGCCTTGGTGAGGTCAAGATAGGCTGTGTGAATTACCTTACCCTTGTCTACGGCTTTGGTGACTGACTCAAAGAAGTCAATCAGGTTCAGAAGGCATGATCTGCCTTTCACAAACCTGAACTGGGTGGGGTCCAGAATTTGGAGGTTACCAATGTCTTTATTTATGAGTTGCATGATGATACGTTCCATGGCCTTGCAGACCAGGCTCGTCAGGCTAATGGGGAGATAGTTCCCAGGATCAGTGGTGGCTCCCCCTTTGTGGAGTGGGATAGCTGTTGCTGTACACCATTCAGTGGGCACAAAGCATGATGTGATACAATGACTGAACATGGTACTTAGGTAGGGAGCCAGTTTGTTCTGAAGTTCGCATAAAATGTAGCCTGAGATGTTGTCCGGTCCCATAGATACTGTGTTTTTGGTTTTAGAGAGTGCAGCTTTTACCTGCATAGATGTGATTACAGGGACTCTGCATTATTCCTTTATAGATATGGGCCCTTTATGGGGTGAGCGGGGGGTAAAGTTAGCACTAAACCTCTATGCCAGGATGTTGGCAATAGCAGTTGTTTCTGTAATTTTCATGCCATTGTGCTGTAACTCAGAGCAGATCTGAGTGTTGTCATTGAGATTCTTGACATAGCTATAGAATGGTTTGTGGTTGCCCTTAGAATCAGTGCTGATTTTGTTTTCGTAGCTAGCTTTGGAGGATCTTATAAGGGATTGCAGCTTCTTACTGAGGCTGACCAGGGAGCTCTTCCACTCATGGGATTTTACTCTCTTTTGCAACAGTTTCTTCCTTCTGTTGTAGAGTTTGTTTATGGCAGGATACCACCAGATTGGCTTCCGTTTTTTGGAGGATAGTGTCTTGGTTCTTTTTGGGATAGCATGACCCATGTTCTCCTGTGAGTGCTTATAGAGTCCATTTGTGCAGGATTCAGCAGTTGTAACTGTTTTGTCCAGCTGCATGGGTGTCATGAAGTTCACCACTTCTGTCTTAAGAAGCATGAAGTTGGCTTTGGAGAAATTTTTTACCATGGTTTCCTTAATGGTGGGTGGGGGCGAGATGCAGATATCTATGGTGAATAGCTTATGGTTGGATCTGACCAATGAGGAGTTGACTTCAGGTGTGGAACACCAGTCACTTATGTTGGTAATGAGTAGGTCTAGGATATTGTTGCCCCTGGTGGAGGTGTGGATAAGTTGATCCAGGGCATTGGAATTTATAAACTCCAGAAAGTGTTGAGTGAAGGAGTTGGTACATGAGTAGTTTTCCCACTTAATGGTGGGGTATTTGAAATCACCCATTATTAGGGTGTTTGGTTGAACCCTAATATTTTTCAGTATATCAAAAAAGAGGAGTGAGAATCTTAGGGCATGGTGGGGGATCTGTAGCAAGCTACTATTTGGATTGCAGTTTTGCCCAGAGTTAGTTGCACTTGGATAACCTTGGATGCATTATGCTGCACAACTAGCCTGGACGTGTGGATATCCTTAATGAATATGGACACACCTCTGCCTTTGGTATTCTTGTCCAGGTTAGATGGTAAGAAAAATATAATTATTCTGTCTGCAAACTAAAGGATGACTAAAGCTAATAAACATCAAGGAGTTTTTTCAATATCATTGTTAAGAAACAGCATCATTAAAATGACATTTTTCTATAATTATCAACAACACAAACAGTTTATATTACCACATCAGAAGTAGCATTACAATACTTGAAATGTGACCCTAAAGGTAACAAATAACACAGTGTAAGCCATGGACTATTCCATAACCATTTGCACCATGATGCTGAACAACAAGGCAGAAAGAGAAGTCAAGACAGACAGATATAGTAATACAAGTCAAATAATGTTAATGATGAAAAAGAGAGAAAAACAACCCATACATTTATTATCAAAAGCCTTATGCAAATGTATGTTATAAGTAGTTACCAACTAGGAAAACATAGAGACATTTGTACAAATACGTAAAATAAAGGTCCTGTTTTCAAGAAATGATGGAATGGTGAAACTTCATCCAGTAACATATATATATATATATATATATATATATATATATATATATATATATATTAGTATATATGTTTTCAGTACAGTGGCTATAGGTGAATTGGGAAAATGTGATTTTTATAATTAGAAATATGTTTCTACTCATTTATGTTCCTCAGAAATAACTAAATAAATAAATAAATAAATAGATAAATAAATAAATAAATAAAATAAGGGGATACTCAAAATAAATATATGGGCGCAGTCTGTCAATCAAAAGGTCCATACTGTATTTACCTTAGGTGTAACTGCAAAAGTAAGTATTGCAAAATAGCAAATGTCCTAGAGGAGATGGATATAAGAACCAAACAGTAAAACCCTGACAAATCACCAAAACTTCAGCACAAATATGCATGCAAGGCTCTGGGGAGTTCATAACATTTTTCCCTAAATAACAAAGGTATTTTTTCACAGTGGTTCTCAACTTCACAAGGCAAACACATCTTTTGCTCATAAGCCAACAAAGCAAACCTCACTAACTGTAGGCATGACATAACCTTCTCTGGATTAATATAATCTAAGTATAATTAAATATTTAATTTCTGAAGAAACACTCAAATAAATTATAAATAAATGAGAAAATGTCCTATGGCATACACATCTGGGTCTCAAACAGAGGGATCCAGACAAAATACAGAATAGTATATTAAATAATTTTACAAATCTCTCTTTATTCAAACAACATAAGTGATATGTAAATTTCACCTGAGAAAATTAACTTCAGAATTCTTGTTTGTTAATGCACAAAGACATGCAGGTATTCATAGATTCATTAAGTTCATAGATTCATAGACTGTTACTAGGCTATCATCCTGGGGGGCTCTCTATGCCTAGCCAAGTTTTCCCAAAAGAATATCATGTCCTGCATCCAAACAGGACACTGAGGGCCAGGCATTTATAAGCTACCTGTGTCCATAAAGGACATGGTTGTCAGGCCAGGAGTAAATCTCCTGTTGCCTATCAACTTGTCTAGGTTGTGCTTAAAATGGCTAATAAACAAACTCAGCTTCACATGGATGGCAAGCCTGTTTCATAAGAGGGACAGTCTCTGGGACACATAGCTTTGTCTCCAGTCTCTCCAGCATGGTTTGTTTAAGTCACACACAAAATTTTGGTCACTAGTCCTTGTATTTCTGGTACTCTTTGACTTATGAATAGGTAGGAGATTCACAAGTGTCTGGTTTGCAGATGCCTTGTAAGTCAGGCATAGATCACCCCTCAGCAATCTGTAGGAGACTAAGTAGAAGGAAAGGGCTTTAAGCATGAGGTAGGTTTGGTATGCCTTGTATTCTTTTTGTAAGGAACCTTTGAGGCCACTCAAGTTGCTGCATATGCCTGGTCAGGTACATACCAAAGGGAACAGTGTACTCTATGATTGGTCTGATAAGGGCAGACTACAGGGGGTAATGACTTATTTGGATCTAGATGTCATGCCCTTACTTATAAGTTGTACAACATAAAAGGATTTCTTCATCACTGTGGCCACATGGTGGTCAAAGTTAAGGCTGCTGTCTATGTGCATACCTATATCCCTGACTACTAGGTTGACTTTTAGGGGTATATTACCAACATGGTAATTAGCTGGGATGTTTGAATTCCTAAAGAGTACAATTATGCATTTCTTAGCACTGAGTTTAAGATCATGGCTTTGGCACCATTTGTTAATCAGAGATAGATCTTCTTGGAAAATGTTAGTGTCTGCAGGGGAGTTGACATATGTTAACCCAAATTCCACTATTTATAACCGTATTTTAATTAATGTTTAGTAAATAAGTTCAGCATAACTGAGCAGTATAGTTATGTTTGAAACAGTTTGCTTATAAAAAGTGCATACCATATATTTCCATAGGGGTAGGTACCAAATAAACCTACATAAGACTAAACTGGAATAAACCTGGAAAAACAGAAATTCATATATGCAAAGATATTTGCACATTCACATTCATGAAGACATTGTGGGAGGTATGTAAATATCCATTGACTCTTGAAAGTACAATGGCTTACATATATTTAATAATGTACTCAGGCCACCAAGACAAACTCTCCTACCTAGAGACAAGTTCGCTATTGTTTGGACTTGTATGTATAACATAAATATCTGCAGTGCCTTGGTTTCGGCTAAGAATTTTAAGAAGATACATAGTTCATCTCTTTTCCTAAATACTGTACTAAGCTGTTTATAGCAATATGACTTCATGATGTATAAAAATAATTATCCTCGGAGTCTGACTCATATTATTCCTAATCAATCAAGAATAAGCAAGTGCATATATTTGAATTCACAGTCTATATTGTTGACGTTTTATAAGCAATATAGTATTGAATTTTGCATTGGATGCAGGTATTCTGTTTCACCATGATCCACTATATTTAACTCTCAATACGTTTATTTACCATTACACACTACATGAAAGGAAAATTTCTCATCTGCAAAAAAAATGTATTACCCTCCCTACAGGATGGCATGAAAAAGTGTAATGCTTTTTTTTTGGATAACCTTTAACCTCATTCTATATGATGCCTTCAAGAGTTGTACCTATCTGAAAATTTAATCCATCTCTCATTCTGCTATGAAATATTGGAATATTTATTTATTTATTTTATTTTTATTTTACATTTGTTAACCGGGCTAGTCTGGCTGGATACATGTCCATTTTCAGCAGAGGCCCGAGCTCCACTATCAGACTAAGACAATACATGAGGAATACTTTACTAAATATATCAATTTTTTAAAAACAAAAAACAAAAATGTACAGAGACAAAATACAGTTTGCCTGGACTAATTTAAGTAGGCAACAAATAGAGTTCACATTATGTGGCTGAGGAGTTAAGCTCAGGCACAAAAATATAAAGTTGAGTTAAGGATATCTGTAGTCAAGCTAAGTAATTTAATCATCGGTCAGTAGGCTAGAAGACAGATTAGGTAGTTAGCAGAGGGAAAGAAACTGATGGTAACAAGTATTAAAAAAGCAAGTTAGAAGGTAAACAGGTATATAGGTAGTAAAGCTATGGGAAAAAGGGTAGAAAAGATAGATAGAAATTGTGGATAGAATATGGTTACGTAGGGTAAAAGTATTTTAACATAGATAAATGTTATGAAAGTCCAGTTGAAAAGGAGAGTGAGGAGGCAGGATAGAGATGACATGCTATGGTAGTAGGATAAAGATGGTCTAGGTATGGCTGGAAAGAAAATAGAGAGAGGATGGCTATTGAAGTAGGCAATAAGATAGGAGAAAAGAGTGAAGGTCAAGAAGGGGCTGAGGATGTTAGTCTAGGTAAGAGTGGAAAGAAGTGCAAGTAGCAGACTGTATATAGTAATGAACAGTACTATGCTCAGTCAGATTGACAGGGGCATAGCCAGTGAATTAGTAGGTGGTTTTTATCTGTTTTTGAAAAGGTGACAAGATGTTAGGGAGGTCAGTTCAATGGGAAGTTTATTCCAGTAAGAACCGATAGTGTTTGCAAATAGGGAATCACCTGATTTGTTATGAGATTTCAAGGTAGTAACTAGTAGCTTGTTGGCTGATCTGAGTGTCTTGAGATTTTTATAAGGTGTGATGAGTTTATTTAGTATGGGTATATTGGAGGGTAATGAAGAATTTTGAAAGTGATGATTAGTTGTTGTAGGAGTATAAGGTTGGGAGTTCAAGCCAGTTGAGTTTCTTGTTAAGACAGTGGTGAGTTTGGAAAGGTGAGCCAGTGGCAAATCTGGCTATACTGTGGTAGGCAGTATTCAGTTTCTGAAGATTGCTTTTAGATAAGTTGACAAAGGAGGGGGAGGCATAAGTTAGTGTAGAGCTAAGGTGAGTTTGGGCCAGGGCTACTCGGGAGGTTGAAGTGAGATAGGGCTTTAGCCTGTATAGGGCACCAATCTTTTTATTGACAGTTTTGATAGTTAAATCAATGTGACAGTCAAAATTTAACTGGTTATCTATGGTGACGCCTAGGAGTTTAGTGCAGTTGTCAGGTTTGATGATAGTGCCATTACAGGATGTTATAGAAAAAGAGATAGGGGTGGATTTAGAGGTAGGGGTAAAGAGTAGTAGTTTGGTTTTGGATTAAGGAGGAGACAGATGTGTTGAAACCAATTTTCTGCTGCAGTGAAGACTGCTTGGGTAGTGGAGTGGAGTTCTGCTGGGGTAGAGGCAGAGCAGATGAGAGTGGAATCATCTGCATATTGTATGCATGTGGATATTGGTAGGTGGGCAAATTATTGATGAAAATGGAGAAAAGTAGGGGCCTAGGATAGATCCTTGTGGGACACCAATAGTAACAGGGAGTTGAGTGGATAGATGGCTGTCCCACAGGACAGCTTGTTTTCTATTAGTCAAATACGAGTTGAACCACTGTAATGCTTGAGAATCCAGTGATAGAGATTTTAAGGTATCAAGGAGAAGTTGATGGTTGACCATATCAAATGCTTTTGAGAGGTCCAGAAATAGTGCAGATGAGAATAGGTTTCTATTTCGATTTTTATTTATGGTGTCAGAGAAGGAGAGAAGGGCAGTAGTAGTGCTCTGGTAGGGTCTAAAACCATGTTGAGAGTCTACAAGCAGGTTGTTATTTAAGAGATAGTTTAGTAGTTGATGGTGAATACAGCGTTCCATTATTTTGGATAGAGGATAGAAGGGCAATAGGTCTAAAATTGGATAGTTCATTAGAGTTTCCACCTTTATGGAGTGGAATAATGTGGGAGATTTTCCAGCAGGATGGAATTTTGGATTCTGTTATGGTTCTGTTTATTAAGATGGATACTGCAGCTAATTGAAGGTATTCAGCTGGAAGTTTGTCAGCTGAGGGGTGCAGGGTTTTAGTTTAGAAAGTAGTTTCTGTATATAGGTAGTTGAGACGGTTTCAAGTTTTAGTGTATAGGTATTATTAGGGATAGGTCATGGTGCTTGCAAGTGAGTTTACAGTTTGAGAGAAGAAATTGTTAAAGGTATTGGCTATGATGTTAGGTTGTTTTGTGCTAAGCTAGCTGGGGTAGGTGTTTTGGTGTTGCCTGGGTGGAGTAGTTTATTAATTCCTGACCAGAATTTTTTGGTTTTGGTTTTGGTTTTGTTGGTATTGAAAGTTGTAGTTTTTGTCTAGGATGACAAGTTTCTTTGTTTTGTTTCTTAGATGTTTGAAGGTTTGATGGTCAGTAGGGCTTTTAGTGGATCTCCATTTTGACCATGATTTATTTCTCTCATAGTTTGTTTAGTTATAACAGAGAGCCAAGGGGATCTGATTCTGACTAACCGGGATGGGGCATGTTGGTTTAGAATTTGTAAGAAGGTGTTGTTGAAATGCGTTACTGCTTCATCTATTGGGAGGTATTTTAGAGTTGACCAGTTATATTCTTTGAGTTCAGTTTGAAAGGATGTTAGATTGAATGCTGTTTTGTTGTATTTAGTTCGATAAGTAGTTTGTTTAGGAATGTTGCATTTTGTTTGGTGATAAAGGTAAGGAGGTGGTCACTAATATTGTCAGGAGTATACCTGTTTTATAGGAGAGGATTGTTGTTGGTCAGTATCCAGTCTAGGATCGTTTGTTTGTGGGTGGATTTATGTATTAGTTAATGGTTTGATGAAAGTTAAAGAGGTTAAGGTGTGTGGTGGCTTTGGGAGATATGCAGGAGTTCCAGTCGATATTAAAATCACCTAGGATTATGGTTTCCTGGGGAAGGTGCTAGAAATCCAGCTTAGGATATTTTCCAGGGTGTGGATGTTCTTGCCTGGGGATGTAGGAACATATTATGTTTATAGCTTTGGTTTTGTTAATTTGGAGTTTAGTGGAAAGAATTTCAGCATTTCAAGGAGTTAATTACACCCCCCTGAAGTTCGGATTTGAACAGGAGGGCCACTCCTCCACCTTTTATTAGGACGGTCTTGTCTTAAGGTACTATAGCCTGGGGGGGTGAACTCATTGTCTTTGGTACTAGGTTTAAGCCAGGTTTCTGTGAGACAGATGATATCAAAGGCATAAAAATCAATTAAGGCATGGAGTTGAGTGACTTTGTTGTTAATGCTACGAATATTAAGATGAGCAATAGAGAGGAGTCAGAGGAAAAGGTGGGTTAGAATAATTGGTAGTTTGTTTTAGAGGGCTTTGATTTTGGAGGGTATTGGGGCCAGGGTTGGGGTGGATATCTCCATATATAAGTAAAAGAGTTTGGGGTGGTTGCAGGGTTTTGTATATTTGACTGGTATTAGAATGAGTCTTTTGGAGGTTGTGAGTTGGTAGTGGTGGGCTTTATGGTAGAGAGGGGAGGTAAGGACAGGTAGCTAGTATATTAATATGTGATTGTTTGGGTAGGGGAAGTGTAGTTGTAGTATGTTTGGTTAAATAGAGTTTGGTAAAGTTTGAGATTTTCATAGGAGGTAAGGGTGTAGTAGTAAAGTAGGATGTTTAGGAGAGAAAGAAAGAGATATTTAAGGGTTAAGGAGGCATTTTTTTATAGAGTATAGGGTTAGAGATTATAGGTTGCAGGGAATAGGAGGGTGGTTTCAAGAGAGGGTGTGGTTGAAGGAGTGAGGAATTAATTGGTGGATATGTAGGAGAGAGGTTATAGGTTGCTGTTTAGTTGGAAGGAGAGTAGGAGAAGAGCAGGAACAATCAGCAGATTGTGTAGTTGATGAGAGG
The DNA here is from genome assembly GCF_019279795.1 of Protopterus annectens. Classification (NCBI taxonomy): domain Eukaryota; kingdom Metazoa; phylum Chordata; order Ceratodontiformes; family Protopteridae; genus Protopterus; species Protopterus annectens. Next base: position 1,921,765,923 of record NC_056735.1, read on the forward strand.
TGAGTAGGGAAACATATAGTCAGAAGGACAGAGGTGGTAAAATATGTGAGACAGAATAAACCAATTTATAGTTTACAGAGAGAATCAGTAGTGAGAGAAGTAGTCAGGATTAGTGGTAAGAGACTGCCATCTAGTGGACAAATGGAGAAATGCAGGTTATAACCCACCTGGGCAGACCCTGGACTGGATAGGCTGAGGGGAGATAGGAGCTAATGTAAATCTGGGATCTGGATGTAGAGGGAGTGCAGAGATACAGTAGAGTAAGGGCTTGGCTGCTGGCTATTCAGGCAGGGGAGCACACTGAACACGCATTAAAATACACAAATTAGCAGCAGATGTACATACTTCCTTGAGTCCTTCTGGGATAAGCTGGTTCAGTACATAGACTTTACTTGGTTAAGCAGCAGGATGAACAGCTGGTAAAACAGATGTACATACTTCCTAGAGTCCTTCTGTGATAATTTGATTCAGTACAGAGTGATGTACTTGGTTAAGTGGCAGGTTGAACTGCTGGTAACAATGGTTGGGCCAAGTGTCCACCTGGGCGTAACAAAGTGGGTAGTTCAGGATGGGACAGGGCAGCTGAAGAGCAGGAGAAAAAGTTGAGAGAGGAATTGTAGATTAGTGATACAAAAACATAACTTGAATAGTCAAAGTTTACAGTATCAAAGTATATAATGCAACTAGCAATAGTAAAAATCACAGTATCACATGGTTTGAAGACAAAACCTATAGTCCAAAATATATAATGCAACTAACAATAGTACAAGTCACAGTATCACACGGTTTGAAGACAAAACCTATAGGCCAGAAGGTTATACCATCCAAGCAATGTCTGGAGAAGACAGGACAGATATGGCCTTCTTTACAGTTAACTAAAGATACATAAGTATAGTGCTAGGAAAGTAATAGATACAATAATTCTATTACTACCCTCTGGATTGCAAACTTACAGAGGGACAAAATGGAGAACTTATAGGCACAATTAAACTAGTTAGAGCTAGCATATGCAGAGTGAAAGTAAACCCTTTAAAACAACAGCTAAAGGCTAAGCAAGGGACAGTCTTACACAGCTGATTCTGTGTTAGTATAACAAAATAGTGCAGCCAAACAACTGGGTTGTGTACAGACAAAAGGCAGAATGCCAGTTACTGTTTCAATAGACAAAGACAGAATACAAATTAAATAAGGATTCCTGTTACAATAAGCAACACATTCTATATAACACGGCACATGCAAGAGCTAGCATTTGCTAACAACAGAATGAGGCTATGAAAGAGATAATAACCTTACACAACTGATTATGTTAGTATAACATAGTAAAGCAAACCGCTAGTTTGTCAACAAAAGGCAGAATCAAGTTAATAAGGATTACTATTTCTGTAAGCAACACATTACAATAAGAAGTCAGAAGGCAGTCATGTTGGATTACTTACATATCATTCGGTATGCAAGGATATCTGGCAGTAGACAACAGTTAAAAGCAGGTAGGAACAAACATTGTACTTACTAAGTGAGCAGGGTTTAAAATCCAAAGGTTGGGAGAGTTTTAAAAGTTTGAAGCAGGTAGGAACCGGAACAGCTGTCAATCAGTAGATATCTCAGTAGATGGAAGGGTTCAGAGAATCAGGAAAGAATCCAAGTGGGGCTAGGCAGAGGAGAGTAGTAAATGTGCAGGCTAGAATATAAGATGAAATGGGAGGAGAGAGATGGAGACAGTAAATGCAGATTAGTTTATAAAAGGGATGGGGCACAATGTAATAGCAGGAACAGCAGGACCTATGAGAGTAGGAAGAGCAGGAACAATCAGCAGATTGTGTAGTTGATGAGAGGTGAGTAGGGAAACATATAGTCAGAAGGACAGAGGTGGTAAAATATGTGAGACAGAATAAACCGGGCAATTTATAGTTTACAGAGAGAATCAGTAGTGAGAGAAGTAGTCAGGATTAGTGGTAAGAGACTGCCATCTAGTGGACAAATGGAGAAATGCAGGTTATAACCCACCTGGGCAGACCCTGGACTGGATAGGCTGAGGGAGATAGGAGCTAATGTAAATCTGGGATCTGGATGTAGAGGGCAGAGATACAGTAGAGTAAGGGCTTGGCTGCTGGCTATTCAGGCAGGGGAGCACACTGAACACCTAATTGGGCCTAAAAAGCATTAAAATACACAAATTAGCAGCAGATGTACATACTTCCTTGAGTCCTTCTGGGATAAGCTGGTTCAGTACATAGACTTTACTTGGTTAAGCAGCAGGATGAACAGCTGGTAAAAATGGTTGGGCCAAGTGTTTAGCAGCAGATGTACATACTTCCTAGAGTCCTTCTGTGATAATTTGATTCAGTACAGAGTGATGTACTTGGTTAAGTGGCAGGTTGAACTGCTGGTAACAATGGTTGGGCCAAGTGTCCACCTGGACTTAACATAGTTTTAGACTTGAGTAATTAGCAATCCATCAATAACTGTATCAGAGTGAGTTAGGAAATTACTCTAAATCAATGAAACATAAGAAAGAAAAGCACTTAAACACTAGAAAAGCTTACATTTAATATTGAATTATGTCTAATAAGGTTATTTATTGAATTTATATAAATTATATAACCACTGTAAAGCAAACAACATTTATTTCATAATGTAAGAGCTCTTTCAGCGGAAGTATCATTTTGATCAAGTCTCATCTTCAGAGGCCTTCAGCTGTATATTTTGAAGACTCAGTATTCATCCCAAATCAGGACTAGCCTTTCTTTTTTTAACTTCATCTGCCCTCCATAACTCAATCTAACCCATCTCATATATTAACTTCATCCTCTTGACATACAATTATCCTAATTAAAATTAATTTTGAGAAAGTAAAACTAAACAATGTGTCTGGTCCAGATATCATTCAAATAGATAGATGTATATAAATTACTGAATAACTGGCCCTTGTTAGATTTGTTCAATATGATTAAAACATTCTAAGAAAATGTCATGTACCACACATTCCAGTTAATTCCTTGAAGGATATAAGTATATCTCTCCTATAAAAATCTAACAATGCCAAATATTACTGTTCTTTCTGTAGGCTAATTCACTCTCTCAGCTGTGATCATAAATATTTCTGCTTTTTACTTAATAAAATTGCTTAATGAAATGCAAACTAAAATGTGCACAATTTTCAAAAGGATTAGAGTAATAAATAAACTTGTATTTTAGGAATCATCAGAAATGTGTTATCAATTGCATATTTCAGCATATACACCTATCTTATAATCACTAAGTCACTGCTTGTACAACACATATACTATTGCATTGAGTTTAGGACCCCTACCAATCATCTCCCCTTGGCATTTTCTTGCATTCCATTCCTGCAAAATACTAATCATTTGAGGAAGATTTGTGCCAATATGACATTAACTCCTTGATGGCTAATCTGCTTTTTTTTTCCTTTAGGTGCTACTGCATATGCAGAAAACATCTGTAGAACCTGCCTGCTTTACTTCACTCACATTCAACTTGCCAAACATCCTTCAATTTCCAGCCTTTTGTGAACAGGCATTCTACCTATTCTGATGTCAGCAAACATTAGTGACTCTCTGTATGCCACCATCCATTGCCCACCCCAGGTCCAGTCAACATGCATATGCAATTTCTAAATGTCTCTGTAGCCAGCTTGGTTGAACATCATGAGACAATGTAGCAACTGTCTCATGTTCACATGTCCCCAACCAAATATACCAAAGGCACATGTGTCACTGCTAAGAATCCTGAAACCCCTTTGGTAGCCTGTTACAAAACCCTTGCTACAACGTTTGCATTTCTACAGTTACTGGAGAATACAGCACTGATATGGATACATCTGAATCAGTGAACAACTCTCAACTTCTTTACTTGAGGATTCTGATCAAAGGCAACAATAATGGAGAAGGAGATGGGTGGAAAATCAAGGGTATTTATTTTTAAACATGAGTCTAATTTACTTAAAAAGTTAATAAAACATATTTTGCATTAACTTGCATTTTCTGAACACGTGGATGTATGAATCTCTACTGTCTAGCATTAATGATGCCTGTAATCCTCTGTCATTTACCAGAAAATCAAACATTTTATGAGGGGCAGGGGAAAATAAAAAATGTTCTGCAAAATCAGGGATAGATTGAGAGGTATGAATGAATAGCTTGTTATAAAAGCCCTCAAGTCAGACATAGCAAGTAGCCCCTCCTAAGATAATTTGTTATCTCTGACATCCTCATCAGACATAGCTGGTAGCCACTCCTAAAATAATTTGTTATCTCTCCATCTAAGTCAGATGTAGCTAGTAGCCTCTACTAGTAATTAAGAAAACTGGCATTTATATTCTTGTTGCAGCATACTGTGGAGGTAGAAATGAGTTAATACAACTTACCTCATATTTCAGTGTTGATTTACTCAAGTATATAAAGATGTGAAAATAAGTGCCACTTTAGATTTTATTCTGTATAACTGATGGGGAGCACTTTTCTCCCTACCAAAAGTAAATACATGATAAATGCATAAGTAGAGAATAGAATAGCTATAAACTGTTGGGGTTCAGGCTGTATGGCAGTGAAACAATTCCTTGTGTCACATTTGGTCGGGAGGGCATATAGCTGAAGTGACATTCAGCTACAGAGAAATATGGTTGCAGTGAACTCCCTGTGGACAAAGAGACACAGACACTGCCATGCCAACAACTTTAATAACAATGTGCATGGGGGCAGAAGAAGTAATGAATATTGTGCACAGTGTACAGTATATGCTTATGTAACAACAGGTAGAAGTGTGATACAGCATGGGGAAAATTTTGAATGCTACTGTAGTCACATTTATGCAACAATATGTGTTTCAAATAATGTTCTCTAGACACTGTGAGGTGGGTAGTGGTCCACACACACCAATTATAAAGGCACTGCCCATTGTACACTGCAATTTTACTGCCACTGGACCTTGGGCATCATTTTCCTTATGTACATTTAATTATTGAAATTGTAGGTCTGGCACTGCATTCTTTTCTTTTCCAGCAGGGATTTCACACAGCCATATTTCTCTGCAGCTTAATTTCACTTCAGCCAAATGTCCCTGACCAAATGTACAACAAGTAAAATGTCTTACTGCCTAGGCACCTGAACCCCTTTTACACACACACATATACACATACAAATGTTTCAACCAGAGTGACCCATTTGAAAATAAAATTATGCTGGTCATCTCTCCTCCATAAAAATTCTATCTAAAATTACCCAGTCATCCATCCTGCACACTATGCTCCAATGTGTGTGCATCATACTACAGACAAACACACACATTTAATTCAGGATGCACTCTTTGTGCACCCTTAATGGAGAAATGTAATGCACACAGAGTGCATTTTTAAATAAGAATTGTAAGTGTGTGGCAGCCCCCTCCTGGATAGTGGGTCCCCCTAAGCTAGTGGGCCCTAGGAGATTGCCTAGGTCTCCTAGTGTTGGATCCAGCTCTGCTTATCCCTACTGTTATTTGATCATTGTTGAGCAGTCATTTATATCTGGTATGGCAGATGTGGTGTCATATAATGTACTGTAATGACTGCAATCAGTGTAAGTCTTATATTGCTATTGCTTATATTTTTAAATATGTGTTTACATATATATATATATATATATATATATATATATATATATATATATATATATATATATATACACATGTGTGTGTGTGTGTGTGTGTGTGTGCATGCGTGTGTGTGTGTGTGTGTGTGTGTGTGTGTGTGTGTGTGTGTGTGTGTGTGTGTGTGTGTGTGTGTGTGTGTGTGTGTAGGAGGTTGCAGGTTATTTAACATTAACAAGTTAGCCGTAATTTATTTTGCTTTTCATCACTGTGAAATAATAACATTGTACCTGATAAGTGGGGCTGTCTTAGGTAGTCTAGCAGTAACAGCATGTGTGTGAATGTAACTGCTTATTAGCACAGTGGTTCATTGAGTACCACTGCCATCTCACAGTGCATGGTTAAGTTCTTGGTTGTGGCTTCATTGCATGGAGTACGAATACCATCCCTGTCTCTGTTTATCCATGTACTGGATTCTGCCAACAAAGACATGGCATATCTGAAAAAGTGTTCCTCTAATTTGCCTGAAGGTAAATGTGCATCAAGTGTGTGTGTGTGTTTATGTGCATCTTGTGACAGACCAGATTTATCAGGGGCAGTGTCAGTATGTGCGTGAAAAAATCACTGCATCTTATGATATACCTGACTTGCTTGGGACAGAGTCAGAATGGGTATGCATGAATGAACTACGCCCCAAAAAACAAAGGTGCACAAGTTATTACAGAATAAACAATTTAATCAGATGAGTACATGTTAAAACACCAATCAAAACACTTATTCTAAAGTGAAACAATACAGTCATAAAACATATTTAAAATGACTATTTTGTGTTAATGGTAGGAGTTTTGTGAACAATATGAGTGGTACTTGCAAACACATTTTGTTGTACAAAGAGACTATTCAGCAATTATGTCTCATTGCAATGGTTTATCCAGGTATCAATGAAAATGTGGCATTGCATCCTGTTTTAAAAACTTAAATCTCTTCAAAACTGATATTTATTAAAATTAATATTTTGAAATTTAATAGACAGTTTTTAAATGTTATACAGCAGTGTTATGCATGTTTTTAGATATGTTTTTTTGTGTGCACTTTTCTGATTTTGTCATTTAAGACAGATGTTTGCTGATGCTGGTGTTTATGATGGAAATGGGGTCAGTGTGGTCATTATTTCTTAAACTTTCCTCACAAATCTCAGAGGTGTGCTCAGAGGGTCATTATAGCTTGGTTATGTACAGTGTTGTGTTTAGGTACAACATTTTGAAATACATTACTGTGATTGTCATTTATTTAACTTTCCTTATATCAAACATCACATCCATGGCTATTTTTTTAGGTAAGCGGCTTGATGCTTATACATTTCTGACAGCAATAGCTTAAAAACTGTTAACTGTCTTTTATTTGGTCTTTCAGTTTTGTCCCAGTCTAACATCATAGTGAAAAATAGAAGGCGGCTGCCTTTGGGAGTAATGGTGAGAAGGTGGCTACCTTTGGGAGTAATGGTGAGGAGGCATACTGCACATATGTAAAACAGCAGTCTCTTGAAATATAAGGCTGTGGCCATTTTTACATTGACTTAAATTGCACTCTAACATCAGAGGGATACTCAAAAAGTGATTATCTTTTTGCCTTTTTTGTGGTGTGTAAGGATGCAGGCACTATACTAGTCCTGGGGTCAATTTTCTGTTGCCCATCCATAGATACAAGTTGCACTTGAATATGGACAGCAGAGACAGGGATGTACACCTATCTCTCCAACCAGGATAGTGCAGAAGAGGTTCTATACTGAGGATTTCTGATGCCATTTCATTTGTTTATGTTCTGTAAATCCATCAGAATTTGTTCAGAGAATGCCTTGCATGCTAGACATATTATTGTGTATCTTGAGTAGTTCCATAAACTGGGAAAAACTTTATATGTCTGCTGTTAGTCATGAACAATCACAGGGTTTTATGTATTCCTTCACCAATCAAACTTGTTAAAAATAAACAAAATGAAATAAACTGAAATGGTTCCTTCCTTTCAACTGCTGGTAAGAAGGAAGAAAGCAACCTCACTCCTCTTCATCATAGGATAATTTAGTATTCCATCCTTTATTCAACAAGCTTGTTACAAGAATCATAAAGATTAATGGGCAGATTCAATAAACCATACACAGGCCACTAAGGCAGTGTGTGCATTGTGCTGTGATGTGCACAAAGTAGCGCACAGGTTTGGATTCAGTAAGCATCCTGACATGCCAAGTTGCGCCGCACAAATACAGTAAACACCACATGGTATGCTAATTACAGCATATGCTGTTGAATTGCTTGCTAATCAACCAATCCACGATGGAGGAGCTATTCAACAAGCTATAAAGTAACCGTGTAAACTCAGTGCTGGTTTTCCCTGTGAATTCCAAACCTATTGGAATACAGACACAGAAATAAGTCTACACAGAATGAATGTTAGGAGCTGCTGTTGCTTTAATTCAAGTGTGTGTGAACCAGGCTGAAGTCTATGTTGCTGCTGCTGCTAATAGATCACAGCCAAGAAGAAGCGTTTTTAGACCCCATTTAACTTACCACAATCAGCATGAGGTGGAAATTGTAGACACACTCCAGGAACTCTGCAACCTCTGTCTTCAACTCAGACCAAGGGCAACCTGAGGAGAAACCTATCCCAGTGGAGACAAAGGTATGTGTAGCACTTAGAATTTTTGCTACAAAAACCTTTCAGAGACCTACAGTGGTCATTTTGGGGATGTCACAGGCATCAGCATACAGGATCCTCCATCAGTTCCTGAATGCTTTAACATGCATTGACTACATATAATTTTCCCGTACACCTAAGGACAGTGCCACAAATATGAAGGAGTTTTACCCTGAAGCACACTACCCTAAGGTACTGGGTGCCATAGACAGTACACATATAGAAATCAAGGCACCACCTGGGGAACAGGAAAGGGTGTACATAAATAGAAATGGCTTCCACTCCATTAACTGCTAAGTCATATGAAATGCTAAGGTAATCATCTTGAATGTGTGTGCTGGAAACTAGGCAGTTACCATGACTCACCTATCTGGCAAAATACCAAACATTATGAGATGTTTACTAGGGGTGATATCCCACAGGGTCATTTACTGGGGATGCAGGTTATGCACTGGGTGATGGCTGATGATGCCCATCAGAAATGCATATACACCGGCTGAAGAACACTATAATGAGGCACACAAACAAAAAATATCAGAGGATGTATATGGGCTGCTGTAGTCACAGTGCCCTTGCTCTGGCTAAGAGGCAATGCATAGCACACTCACTCACCACCTAAGGAGCGAAAACCTTCATACTATGCATATACATATAGTACAAATGATGTCAGGAAATGATCACAGCATTTACCTACCCATGTAATGGCTGTGTAATCCTAACATTAGATAGACTCTGCCCTGAACTAAAACTGTTGCAACTGCTGGATGTACAAGGTAAGTGCTGAATCTAGGATATTAAAAATTGTGTAATAATATGAAAGATTGGCATAGCTTTGCATATTGTTACTTGGTAATGCAAGAAAGTAAAAGGTGGTTGATTTGTATACCAGTGACTTCAACATGTGATAGCAGTGAATTATTTCAATACATGTGTCCTCTATCAAGTAATGGGCCTCAGGCATCGAAGATTCACACATTCATACCTCTTAAAAGTACTGATGGTCACTGAATGTCCTCAATTTGGCCTCATACTTTTGTACTGGAAAGTCATTAGAGAGAGAAGTGAGAAATTACTGACCCACATTTCAGTTTCAGACTTCATATCCCTCAGAAAAATATTAAAAATAGTAATGCAAAAACTGTTTGTTTCTATCAACTGTCTAACTTTATAAGACCAAAATATTTAAAAGTATCCCTATTGTTCAGCCTTTGTCCCACTTTTATTTATGGCTTACTCCTTTTTTGCTGTAAGAGTGTGGTAGGCATGTACATATTACAAAAACCAGTAATAAATCTGTACAATTATCAAAACAGCATCACAGACACAGACATACTAAGCACTAGGTCAACTATTCACCCTAAGCATCAGACACAATGCTTTTGTATCCCTGAATCCAAATGATAAAAAACAAGGATATGGCACACTTCCACAAGGTGTTGAGTGTGTGTGTGTGTGGGGGGGGGGGGGCAGGAAGTCTAGGCTGACATAAAAGATAAGTGAGTGTGTATATGAGTAAAAAAGAGAAACAGACATTTGGATAAAGCATCAAATGGACAAAATGAGCTTTAACCCTCACAACTGAACCATGTAACTGGTGTGTGTGTGTGTCTGTATGGGCACTTCAGATGAAACTGGGGGGTGAATGTCTACAAGAACACAGCCAAGCTCTGTTCTATCTCTTCATCTTGGTATGTCGGATAGATGTGAGCCATGCATGGTAAAGGTGGCATTTCATCATCGTCATACCTGACAATGAGAACTGGCTCTGACAGAAGTTCCACTAGCACACCCATGGTCAGATGCACTGCTCAAAAACAACAAACGACCACCAAGATAAAGGAATGGCACTTAAACAGAAAACAGTATCCAAATAAATAAAGTGCCAGGCCACCAATGTTATAGGTTATTAAATGTATTCAACATAAAAGTAAAAATAAAAATGGGTAAACACTTTCATGATACTATAGAATACTTCATCAGACAGTCACATTAAAAAGAACAGCCATCAATATAGAAATAGCACTGTGACATTATTCCTGATGCAAGAAGCATGTAAAACATTTTAACAACAATAAAAAAATTACATCACATAATAGCAATATACTTACAAAACTCCAAAATACAAAACTTTAAGACATTCATATAAAAATATGTATATACATGCATTTTAATGTGGGAGTGGGTGTGCCTTCCACAAACGCTTCAGGGAAACAACCTAATTTAATCTTGGAAAATTATCTTCTTGGAGTGATACAATTCAGGCTTGTTCCCTTGCCTCTGTCTTATTCTTAAGATCCCTGCCCCTAATATCAGTTCCAACTACCTCCAGTATCAGAAACTTAAACTTCAGGATTGTGAGCATGGTGAATATGCAAATGAGGTGTGAACTCATTAGACTCGCTGCATCCCAAATTCTTAGTTCCATGTAGCATATGTAAACAGTCTACAGGCACTACCTCACTGTTTGTTGCTAATGGATTACGACTGTGAATGATTACTGGTAGAGAGAAGGAAAACACAACAGCAATTCAGACTATCTTACCTTCAGCAGGTATGTCAGCCAGGTTAGACTTACAAAGTGTAGAAGTAATTGTATCAAGGTTTTAAATGGCAGTAAGCAGCACACATTTCACACTTTCTTTTCAGTAACATCTAACCTGAAATGCATTTATTGAAAACATTATATTATTGCTATTTGATATTCTCACACATTTTAAGGACAATGATAGGGATTGCCTTACAAACTGAATGCTTCAGATTGCTGCTCAGATAACAGAAGAATGAACAACATGCACAGAAAGATAAGACAGAGCTGCATTTATCCAAATGATAGTCATAAATGGTTGTGTGATCAATCATTGCACTATATCTGAAATTAATACAAGTAGAAACAACTCAAAAGTGTACAAGTGTCATATGTTTTGTTAATACTGTGGAAGATGTTGCAATTGCTTGTTTGTACAATGATTTTCATTCCCTGCTGCAAAGCTGTTTCTGTCGCAAAGATGGCTAAGACACCCTTACTGTGTTTTGAAGGTTCATTTGAGTGAGAATTCAAATCTGTACCTGTTCAAAAGTATTTCATGTGTACCAGCATACATTTCGTATGTTGTTTATTTTATAGATTTAATTTCTTTTTTTTTTAATGTCAACATTTGCATGGTGCGTGGCTTAGTACAAACACAGCAAATGGATAAACACAGTAACTGTAATGTAAAGTACTTTTTTGATAACCAATGCATCAACTACACCTGTTAATTATTTGTGTGTGTATCACATCTCCTAAATACATCGATCCACATAGTATATACTATCTGTAGATCAAGGTTCAAGTCCCACCTTTGCCTTTTATGGAAGAAACCTAACAAACACTACTCATAAGACAAAAACAACTTTAGCTTTGCTTGTCTTGTTTGTGCACTTCTTACCATGATGAAAATTTGAGTAATGGCCCACACACAAAGCAGAAAGAAAACCTACAGACAAGATACAGACATTCATAATTTCACAAAGGGTACATTACTGCATTTTTTTGATTTTTTGAAAGGCTGCTAAATGCTACGGATTAGCGATGTTGCATGGCATTTAGCAGCGTTTCACCTTCTGGTTCAGAACACCTGCAGAGAGGAAGCAAACAGTCAACGATTTCAAAACAGATGCATTCTATCCATTCTGTTGAGCACCAAGCAAACACTCTAAGAAGTGCTATGTGGCAATTAACACACAGATGTTAACAATGAATAGGGACATATCCAACTGTTATTTAACTAGTTCTGTTGCAGCAGGTGTACATGTATGGCTGTAGGACAGATTGTCCTGGATTCTAATACACCAAATTCCAAATATTTTTACTGTTGTTCCATTTCACTTTACATTAAATATTACATAAAAAGTTAACAATTAATAGGAAAATATCCAGCTCTTACTTAACTATTCCTTTGGCAGCAGCTGTAAGTTTAAGGCTACAATACAGATGGTCCAGGGCTCTAATGCAGGAAGTTCTAAATATTTTTACTGTTCTTCCATTTCACTTTATATTAAATGTTACCTAAAAAAGTTAAACATAATTATAAATAACAAGAACAATATGTATGTATAGAAGGGGAGTTCATATAAATTATATGTATGACGAGGGTATACAGACTACTATGTTTCTGTAATTATAATTCTGCTATCTGGCATTGGATGGCCTTCAGACTTCAATATGACTCATGCACACATGAATGTATAAACCAGAACCTTGTCATCTCACACACATACATGGTTAATGCCTCAATCTGTTATGTATTTATGTATAATTCATGAATGTGCCTGAAAAGCACTTCTTCTGTGGCAAAGATGTAAAATCACTGCTGTGGAAAAACAAATTTTGTTCCTTATGCATAGGTTTGAATCCCACATTGTAAAAATGAATGTTATCACTGTATAAAGCCAAAGCAAAAATGTGTCAGGTCATGAAATGTATGCCCCCAGTACATGCCTGCAAAGTAAAATCACCTAACAGTTCCAGCAGCAAGCAACCCTCACACTATTGCCAACTGTCATATTAACCTTCCCATTAAAAAAAATGCTTTCCTCTCTGTTTGGTACTGTTGTTCTCCACTTAACATCTTGCAAAAGTGGTTGTCATCATTGTTTGTGTTTGCATTCTTCCAGAAAATGTGATAACAGGAATTAGCAGGAAATAATTATTAGCTATTGCTGTTCTCTCTACTTGGACCTCACGTCTATAAGTATAAAAACAACAGATAAAGATTTGCACCTATAAATATGATTTCACTCTAACATTCTCCTCTTATGTGTTGGCTTGATAATTCCATCCACGTGTAACATGTTGATTTGAAGATGTAAATAATAACGTTTAATTATATGTAAATAGACATTTGGGCATGTAGATGTATATTGTTGACTCACTTCAGATAGCGTGTGTTGTTATTTATCTTAGATCAATATAAAACCTGTTTACTTTATCATGTAAATTACTTCTACTCCCAGGAAATTGTATATTAACTCATGAATGCATATGTCTACAATTATATATTTGTATATGGAGCTTTTCTCCCCAAGCCATCTCTGAAAAAGGAATTGTGTCCAGTCGGACTTTCCTGGTAAACAAATGTAAAATAAAATAAAATAAATGTCTGGTGTTGGAAGGGAAGTTGCTCAATTTAGGGCACAGACATAGGGTGTTGATGAGTCCGAAATCTTTATTGGTCTCCTTGTAAAGCACTACAACCAAAAGCTTTTGTAGGGTAACTATACCAGCTCCCAGTACAAGTCTGAGGTGGGGAATAGTCTTGCCAAGTCTGTCTCAAGTATGACTGGCATTCCATACACTGGCGAACAGTGCAGGCATCATTTTAATGACCTAAAAAAGCACAAGAAGGATACAGTCAATTTGTGGATGGAGGAGTTCAGAAATAGTAACACCTCACAGTTGTGTAAATATACTAATAAAGAGAATTTAAAGTAGATAGAAAGATATATAAGCAAAACTGCTATGCATAATGCTCTTCTCTTGATCGCTTCTATTTATTATACAGCCAATGCCAAGAAAACTGCAAAAGGAGTGGCTCATGCTGAGCATCTAGAGAGACTGAGGGAAGCAAGGGGTATGTACACAGCATAAGAGAAGAATTATTGGTAGCTTTTTAATTAAAAATGCCTTCTGTATACAGTTGTTACAAAGTTAGCATGCATATCCCAACCGTAAAAGCCCACATGCAGCCTTCAGCCTGTAGCACAAACCAACTGTAGGTGTCAAGTGTAAGATTGTAGTCAGACATTGCCTGTTCAAATATCACAAGCAACAAGTATAAAGCAGTACAATCCTTTCGAAATATTACATTAATCTGTACACAAGTGGCATAAACGCCTTGCTGTTAACTGAATCTGTATAACTAGACAAAGCATATATGCAATAACTGCACATTGTAAGGATTACTTTGAGCAATCCGTATTTATAGTTTGTAGTTCTTAAGAAGTATACTTAAATGTAAAATTTTAGATAAAATACTGCTACTATTGTGATAATGCATTGTAAGTCACATATGATGATATGAATTTTATCTCTTTTTTTTTCTCTCACCCCAACCCTTATCTCTCCTTTTTTTTTTCTGTGTATTGTTGAAATGTTTCCATGTTATCCATCCCTGACAAATCACAAAATGCTGTACAGCACAGGGAGGTAAGCCAACCCTGGTGCCTCAGACTGCCCTGCTCCACCAGCTCCGGCATTGACACCCACCACATCTGGGGCCCAACTTGGCAGTAATGCCTCTGCTACCACTGTACAACCTGTGCCATCAAGTAACCCTACCCTGGCAATTGGCGCTGTGTTACCCTCTGGGAGTACTGGCAGAGGTGGGGATTTTACCAACTATCAGGAGATGACATGGATTGTGTGTAGGTTCATGCAGACCACCACTGGTGCACACCTATGTCAGATGGACAGGCTGCTCTCCCTCTTGGTCCATAAGAGGAGGTATCTGCCACTCTAATAGGCAGTGAAGTAAGGGGACAGTGATGACAGTCCTGCGGTTGAGGACTAGATTCTCACTGTCCCCATGTTTGATGGGCATCAGCTTCTATTGTCCCCTCCCTAACCCCAATCATGGTGTCCCCAATCTATCATGTCCCTCACCACCTGTCTCTTATAGGTTCAGAGGTTCACAGTTGTTTACTAGGCTAACAACCATAAGGGCCTTTTTGATCCTAGCCATGCATCCCAAATCTCTGACAAGTTCTGATACCCTTGATAAGTGTAAGCATGGGATTGGGAGATGAACCATTTACAGGTTGCCTTTGTCCATTAGAGACATAGGTACGAAACAAAGAATGAATTTCCTGTTTCCCATCCAATTGTCCAAGTTGCACATGAATTGAGCTAGAAAGGAACTCTGCATCACATGGATGGGGAGCCTGTTCCATAGATGGGGTAGTCTCTGGGATACATACCTATCTCGCGAGTAGGTCCTGTTTATATCACATACAAGGTTTAAGTCTTTAGAATGGGTAATTCTGGTGCTGTTTTTTGTGGATATGCAGGAGGTCCCTCAGAGTGCAACAACGTAATCACAACTGTGAGACAGAGAATTGTCTCTGCTAGGTTAACAACCAAAACGTGAATGGACTCGGTACAAGGAATAAAAAACACAATTTATTGAAGTACTCTATATAACGTGGTAAGCGCTTTCATCTGCAAAGCAGACTTCTTCAGACCACTTAACATCAGTATGAAATGCATATTTAAAAACTTTTTTAAAAACTTTTTTGGCGCCAAAATTCATTGATAATTAAACAATCACTTCCTATTAAAGTGCCAATGCAAGTAATGTTTAAACACCATAATAAAATACTTTTCCACCAATAACTGAGATTTGTGTATACACAATAAAAATACAATGTTTGATAATAACATTAAATACCAAAAATTGTAATAAATAAATTAACTATACTAATATGTAATTGCTTTAAAATGTATACATAATATATTTGCTATAAATACAACTCTGCCTGGAAAATCCTGAAAGTCAAGCTGCACTAAATAAATACTGCTCAAAATGAGAATAAAAAAAATCATAAACAATCATGAATATATAAAATATAAACACATACAAAAGAGTGTAGCTGAAAAGACTAAATGTGTTACTAACACAGACAATGCCCTGTATGCCAGGCATAGAGCTCCCCTCAAAAGTCTGTAGGAGACAGAATGCAGGGATATGGCCTTGAGGCGGTCTGCACAGAACATTTTAGTTACGCCTTGTATTCTTTTACTGAGGAACCTCTGTGGACATTCCAATTGTTGGATATGCCTGGTTAGGTGCATACAAAAGGAGGCATTGTACTCAGTGATAGATCTGATGAATGCTGAATACAGTGGAACAATGACTTCCTTGGACTTAGATGCCATACCTTTGTTTATAAGTTGCGCAACATATAATTATTTACTCACCACTGTAGACACATGATGGTCAAAGGCTAGAATACTATGTGTGTCCCCAAGTCCCTGACTATTGGGTCAATGCTAAGGGGTGTGTTGTCACTATGATAGGTACCAGGGACGGAAGACTTCCCAAAGGATACTATTATGCCTTTCTTGGCATTTAATTTTAGTCCGCGGCTCTGACAAAAGTTATGTGTCTGTGTCAGCCCATCCTGGAGAACATTTGTATCAGTGTGTGATTCAATGACAGCTCCTAATTTGCCATCATCTGCAAATTTAGTAAACCAGAGACCACTGACATTGACCTTGACTTCTTAGAAGTAAATACCAAAAAGGAGTGGCCCAAGGACCGATGCCTGAGGGACTGCACTTGTGACTGGCCTCTTTGTAGAGGTAGACTCCTAAATTCTAACTTCTTGGGTCCTATCTGTGAGCAAGCTGGCTATCCACTGGGTAATGTGTACATTTTTATCTAATCTCTTGAGTCAACAATGCCCGAGTGGGGTATTGCATCAAATACCTTGGCCAGGTCAAGGTAGGCAGTGTGAACGATTTTGCCCTCATCTGTTGCTTTGGTGATCTTCTCAAAGAAGTCCACCAGGTTGAGTTGGCATGCTCTGCCCTTGACAAAAACCAAACTGGGTTGGGTCCAGTGTCTGGAGGTTTACTACATCTCTACTGATCCTCTCCATGATAATTCTTTCTGTGGCTTTACATATAGGACTAGTGAGACTTATGGGTCTGCATTTTTCAGCATCTGTAGATGGCCCACCTTTGTGCAGAGGGATGACTGTTGCCTTTCTTCATTCATGAGTCATGAAGCCTGTTTGGAGGCTGCAGTTAAATAGTAATTCTTTTCTTGATTGCCTTATTTGTTTGCATCCACTTCCTCACCTACTCTACTTTCCTGACCCAGAAATAACTATTTCCGTTACCCAACACTCCTCTCTTACTGAAATAAAATAAAATGGGCATCTGTCCCACAAAAAAAATACTGTCTCATACATAGTCCTCTACTTTGCACACATGTCTTCTTGATACACTTGATTTGGTGCAATTGGCTATACAACATGATTGTATTGTTGTTACCCCTCCTTGTTGAGGTGACAGTCAAAATTCAGCTAATATTCTGTACATATTTTCATGTTACACTGTTAAAGAAGTGGACAGCTATGGTTCTTTCTAACTTCCCTCCTGCACATTCCTATATTGCTTTCCCTTTCTTCTTCCACTTGCTTTCCCCCCATTTCACCACTTTCCTATCTACCCCATTTTAGCACATTTAGTCTGGTCACAAAATAGAATCACACACAACACACATATGTAAAGAAAAAAGCTATGGGGACCTTCAGTTTTTGGCCTCTGTGTTTGCACAGAGATTGGCATCGCTTACCAATGCCAAGTGATAGTGAATGGCTTTTCCTTGGTGCAGTTACCTCTATGCAATGCTTCTTAAACACACTGTGCAGAGGAAACACAGTGAATGTAGAATATAGAATTATTTAATTGCATTATACATACAAATTTAAAACTATTAGATATACCTGTATTCAAACACTATATCATCTGAGCTCCAAAAGAAATCTGTCAGTGCATTTATTTACACCTGCTGCCACAGAGCCTGCTAAGAAATAGATGTGTTTCATTCACTAGGTACTCAGAACTCTCAGAATCTTATCAATGAGGCTCACATTTACTCACCGCTAAACA
This sequence comes from Protopterus annectens, assembly GCF_019279795.1. Lineage (NCBI taxonomy): Eukaryota > Metazoa > Chordata > Ceratodontiformes > Protopteridae > Protopterus > Protopterus annectens. The sequence goes on from NC_056735.1 coordinate 1,921,783,855, forward strand.
ATACCCAAACAGGAAAAGCAGTAAAAAAATGTGCATCTCGCATGAGCAAATACTTTGCTGTCAATCAGACAACTGAGTTGCTTGGCAGTGCACTATGAAAAGTGCAATATAGCATGCAGTATTTATGTTTAATGGACATGCAGTCTACATCCAATGAAAGTACATGTAAAAACATAAACAAAGACACTTTTTTAAGTAGACAACACATACTTACAAGGCAGCCATCTGTTACTTCTCCTATGAACTGAAAACTTGGTCTCTCAGTACTTCTTCACAAATATATCAGCTACACTACAGAAATAAATAACAACTGTTTTCTTATATACCATGCACATCAGATTTTCCAATAGCTGCAGTAATGTGGACAAATTGTTTGCATACTGTTTGGAAAGCTGTCTCTTAAAGAATACCTGCACATTGGAAACACAGCAGATATTATACATTGCACATATATCAATCTGGTAAAATGCAGAACTTTAAGATCCTGACAGTTGTACATGGCTAGTTATCTATTTTAGACAGGCCTTCGTACATCTGCTGTCAAACATGAAATGATGATGTCATCTACTATAAATTACCCCTCAGCCTTGTAAAAGTCAGACTTGTGCCATGGTGCCTGAGTAAAGTATTGAGTTCTGTCGTCTGTGTACTTAGATAGGTAGAGACTCTGCTCTCACAGAAGTCAACTGGTGTGTGTGTGTGTGTGTGTGTGTGTGTGTGTGTGTGTGTGTGTGTGTGTCTGTCTGTCTAGAAGAGCATAATTGTGTATATTGCAGTCACCACTACAATCACATGGAATACCAATATTTCATAGTTTGACATGTTTGCACATTCATTTTTCTCCAACATGCACTGCTGATATCATACACTACAAGATGGCCTGCAGCCTTGTAAATGTCAGACTTATTCTGTGGCACTTGTGTAAAGTTCTGAATTCTTTAATTTGTGTACTTAGGTAATGGTTCTGTTATCACTGCAGTCAAGTGTGTGTGTGTGTGTGTGTGTGTGTGTGTGTGTGTGTGTGTGTGTGTGTGTGTGTGTGTGTGTGTGTGTGTGTGTGTGTGTGTGTGTGTGCGTGTGTGTGCGTGTGTGTGCGTGTGTGTGTGTGTGTGTCTATCCAGAAGAGCAGACATGTGTATCCTACAGTTACTTCTCCAATCCCATGTCTTGCCAGTATGTTTGATACTTGCACATACCTAGGTTCATAGGTTCATAGATAAGTACTAGGCTATCTGCGCAAGGGCATCTGCAAGCCTAGCCAGAATGTGTTGGCTTTTGCAGCCCCCTTAGATTAGTTCCCTGTGCCTCTGTCCAGCAGAGCCATTACTTCCCTGTGCCTCTGTCCAGCAGAGGCACTGCAGTGATCCCAGGGGTAAATTTTACGTTTCCCATCCACTCGCCACGGTTTTTCTTGAAGACTGTTAGTGAGGGGCTCTGCTTAATGTAGATTGTAATCCTGTTCCAAAGCATGGGGAGTCTCTTGGACAGGAATCTATCCATCCAGCAAGTCCTATTTATCAGTGTGGTGAGGTTTAGATCCCTAGAGCATGTGGCTCTCGGGGATTTTTATTTTTTTTAGGTGGGGCATGTCCATCAATTTTGAGTTGGACATGGCCTTGTATGTCAGGCAGAGATCACTTCTGAGTAAGCGGTATGCAACTGAGTACAGCTGGAGTTTCTTCATACGGAGTGCATAGGGCATCTCTCTGAGGCCAGTAATTCTCTTGCTGAGGTACTTCTGTGGTCTTTCCAACTGTTGCAGATGTCTTGTAAGGTGCATCCCAAATAGGGCATTGTACTCTATGATGGGTCTGACGAGTGATGAGTAGAGGGGCACAGTAACCTCTTTTGTTGTAGATGGGAACCCTTTTGTGATTAGGTGGGCCACACAGAACGATTTTCTAACCACCTTGGCAATATGATTATCAAAGGAGAGATTACTATCTACTTGGGTCCCCAGATCCCTTATTACATTTTCTGTATTTAGGGGACTGCCACGTATGTGGTAGTTCATGGGTACTTTGTTTTTTCCAAAGGGGATGACTATGCACTTTTTGGCATTTAGCTTGATGCCATGATTTTGACACCAGGTGTCCATCTCAGTGAGACCTTTCTGGAGGATGTCTGTATCAGCTGGAGAGTCAATTATGGCTCCTGGTTTGCAAGTCACCTGTGAACCTGGTCAGCCATAGTCCTCCTGTGCTTGCCTGTACCTCTGAGAAGTATATACCAAACAGGAGGGGTCCCAGGACTTAGCCCTGGGGGACACCACTTGTAACCAGCTTAGAGTCGGACCTAGAGCCTGCAACTCTCACCATGTGGGTTCTATCCGTGAACCAATTGGCAACCCATCTCATGATGTAGGGGTTTATGTTCAGGCTGCTGAACTTGTCTATAATACCAGAATGGGAAATGGTGTTGAAAGCCTATGTGAGATCTAGGTAGGCTGTGTGGTCCTCCTTTCCCTCATATAAAGCCTTGGTTACTGTCTCAAAGAAGTCCACCAGGTTTAGAAGGCATGATCTACCCTTAACAAAGCCAAACTTGGTAGGCTCCAATGTTTGGAGGTACCCAATGTTTCTGTTAATGAGTTCCATGATGATGTGCTCCATAGCTTTGCAGACCAGGCTAGTCAGACTTATAGGGCGATACTTCCCAGGGTCTGTTGTGGCTCCACCTTTGTAGAGCGGGATAACTGTTGCTGTGCTCCACTCTATGGGTATGTAGCCTGTAGAGAGGCTGAGTTTGAACTGTCTGTTTAGGTGAGGGGTTAGTTCATTTTGGAGTTTGTGTAAGACACAGCCTGGGAAACCATTTGGTCCCATTAAAGCTGTGTTTTTGGCTTTGGACAGGCCTGTTTTAACCTGTGTGTCAGTGATTGCCAGGGGTCTACATTCTCCTGGTATGGTTATGGCCCCTTTAAGGGGTGAGAGGGGGGGTGAAGTTTGCACTAAACCTGTCTGCCAGAATGTTGGCAATATCAGTCAGTTCATTGTATTTTGTGCCATTCTGCTATAACTCAGAGCAGATCTGAGAGTTTCCACTTAGGTTCTTGACATAGCTAAAGAACGTTTTCTAGTTATCTTTGGAGTCCTTGGCAATTTTACTTTTGAAGCTAGCCTTGGATGATTTTATGAGGGATCATAGTTTCTTGCTGATACTGATCAGGGATGTCTTTCCTTCTTGGGATTTTACTCTTTTCTGTACTAGTTTCCTCCTTCTATTGTATAGTTTGTTTATGGCAGGGGTCCACCAGACTGATTTCCTTTTCTTGGAGGAGTGAGTCTTGGTTTTGCTTGGGATAGCACGATCCATGCATTCTTGCAGGTGCTCATAGAGTGCCTTTGTATGGAATTCAGCAGCTTGGACAGCATTGTCCTTTAGCACGGGGGCTGTGAACCTTTCCACCTCGGTCTTAAGTAACGTGAATTTTGCTTTTGAAAAGTTTTTAATGGTGGTTTCCTTGACTGGAGGTGGGGCGGAATGTGGATATCCAGAGTGATTAGTCTATGGTCTGATCTAACCAGTGAGGGGTTGACCTCCGGTGAAAAACATCGATCACCCATGTTGGTATTGACCAGGTCCAATATGTTGTCACCTCTGGTGGGGGTGTTGACGAGTTGATCCAGGGCATTCAAGTTTATAAATTCTAGGAAGCATTGGGCAAGGGAGTTAGTACTTGAGTAGTTCTCCCAGTTAATGTTTAAAATCACTTAATATTAGGGCATTTGGTAAGACCTTCATATTTTCTAGTGTCTCTACTAAGCGGAATGGGGGTCCTGGGTCATGGTGAATGATCTGTAGCAAGCCACAATTTGAATTGCAGTTTTTCCCATTGTTAGTTGCACATGGATGATCTCTGAGGCATTGTGCTGTGCCGCTAACCTGGAGGTGTGGGTATCCTTGATGAATATGGATACACCCCACCTTTTGTGTTTTGGTCCGGGTTCTGTGGCTGAAAAGTATGTATGAGCTATAGCCTGGTAGTGCTAGCGTGCTCTCTGGAGCCTTAAACCAGGTTTCTGTTACTGCACAGATATCAATGTTCTTCATACTGAGGAGTGCCTCTAGTGCATGCATTTTGAGGTTTAGACTTCTGGTGTTGAGTAGCATTACCCTTAGTTTTTGGTTACTTGTGCTACTTATGGTGGTGGATTTGTCTTTTGAGCCTTGCCTAAAAAAGGCACTACGGGGATGGCAAAAGCCTTGGCCAGTATTCAAAAGCCTAAGGGTGGCAGGTGCAAGCCATCTCTTGTGAAGCAACGTGGCTTGTTGAGCATGTCATCCCAGGTGGACAGATACTGGATCCCCTTTGAATGACACCAGAAACTTAGCCAATTGTTGAAATTGATCATTTTTTTCTTTATACTGTGGCATCATTCTTGATGAGGGCAGGATGCTACTCAGGGTCAGGGTCATACCAGCTTGGGCTACACGATCAGAGAACTCTTCCATGTCTCTTTTCATGTAGTCCAGGCAGGTACGTCTCAGGTAATTTACATCAACATGGACAATGACAGAGTCATATTTGTACTTGTTCTGGAGCGACCTGAGGGCTTGTGTTATGTGGTGGATCCTGGCACCCAACAGGCAGCTAACTGTAACCTTCTCCTTGTCCAGCCTAGTTATTGGGACATCAGTGTGCCTGACTATAGAGTCCCCTATTATTAGTGCGTTGGGTATGTTATTTTGCCTTAAGGGCTGTGATTGTGTGGCACACAGATTATGTGACGTATGTGTTTCATGGTTTGTGATGGGGTGTGGAGGTTGCTTAGGTGTCTGCTTTGGAGGTCTCTGTTGCTTTTGCAGATTTTTATATAGAGCCTCTGAGTATGTTTTCATGTATTTATGTGCGTTATTTGCCGGTTTTGGTTTAGTAGGTCTATGTGAGACTGGTAGTGTGTTGCAAGTATTTTCTTCCTCCACTTGACTGTCAGTTCCAGTCTTGGGGTGAGAGAGCTTTGCCTCTAGTTTGGCTGTATAATTGCATCTCTCGCATATATTAGTGTTTGGTAGTAGGAGGAGAGAGTTGTCTGTGTACATGAGGCAGTTGTAACATTGCCTCAAAATGCCCAGATTCACCAGTTGGACTGGAGAGTACACCTGAAACTGCCCTTTGGACATGCCTGAATAGATAAAGTGAGCTGTTTTACTGATTGGCGGTTAGGGACAAATAGAGAACCTTGTCCTTCTGGACAATATGGGGGGTCTAGTGCCAGGGCTAATTAGTGCTTGCTATGAGTTTTGAGCAAGTGCTGGGCTGTGAAATGAATGGTTTGAGTGCTTAAGTTGAAAGTTTGTCTAGTTCCAAGGGAAAAATTGAAGAGTAGACTTTGTGGAGCCGGGAATAGTTTAACCCTAGCTAACTGGTGCTGCCCAGCACACAAAACCGCCCAAATGCATTTTTTTATAGCAGGAAAATGAAAGAGATAGAAATTAGTCCAAAATGGCCAATAAACTACTAACCTCTGGGCTGAAACCACTCCTCCAAGGACAGATAGGCTGCTCAAAGCTCCCCTCTCAAGTATATATTTTTTTGGGGATTTTTTTGAGAAAATAAAGCAGATACAATAAAAAAAAAAAACTTTAAAAGCACAGAAATGGCTATTGCACTATAGTGTGTAACCTACAACAGTTAAACAGATTATTTAAATACAAAAATGACTTAGTTCAGGTGCAGGCAGCAATTAAGCACAATATGTAGCAGAAACAAACTTTTTAAATCACAAAAATGCTAAAAAATGGCATTTTAGGCGGAATTAGTTAAAGACAGCAAGAAAATGCAGAAAAATGATACTTAATCACTCCAAATTCTCTCTTTTGTCTCTCTGCTGCTGTAGAAATCTGCAGGACACACGACAGGCACTTGCTGAGTTGAATACAAGCGCAAAAAAAGATGTGTAAATGCATTTTTTTATAACAGGGAAATGAAAGAGATAAAAATTAGCCCAAAATGGCCTATAAACTACTAACGTCTAGGCAACAGCAAACAAGGCGCACAAATTTCAGAAAGAAACAGGTGAAATAAGCAGGCACAATAAGCCTTTAACCAGAAATTCCCAGCTCAGAAGGGCAGGATCTAGCCTCTCCTCCCACAAGAGTGCAGACCACAAAACTTCTTAATGTAAAATAACTGACCTGAGGCCCAAGTGCTTAAACCAGAGCTAATCTGCTTTTAGAATAACAGACACTGATCCTTCAATCAGCAATTCCCAACTTAGAAGGATGTAAGCTACCTGTCCTGCCACAACAATGCAGTCCACAAACCTTCTTAATGTAAAACAACTGGTCTGAAGCCCAAGTTCTTAAACCAAAAGGCTTAGAATAACAGTTACAATTTAATCAGGCTACTACCAAGTAGTAATAACTGCAGCAGAATAATACAATTTAGTACTTTTAAGAAGAAACACAAGCAAAGTAAGGTAATAAGTGGGAAGAAACACAATTACAGTAAAAGTAGATGAATAAAGTGCAATTTTTTTATAACAATAGAAAATGAGCAAACTGATTTAAACAAATTACCCAATTAACCAGTAGAAAAACTCAAAACTGAGCCCTGTTCCAGCAGTCTTTAATCAGACAAGTTCTAACTGCACCCTCCTGCCACTATGGTGCAGGGGAACCTACTCCAAAAAAGATGGCCTGGATTAGTGCTCAAGTTATACAAACAAAGCTAGATTCAGCAGGCCTGAATCTAACCTATGCTACAGGAGATAAGGTGCACCAGTATCAGAAAAACAGTTCAAATAAGCAGGCACAGTAAGCCTTTGGCCAGAAACTCCCAGCTCAGAAGGGCAGAAACTAGCCTCTCCTTCCACAAGAGTGCAGACCACAAACCTTCTTAATGTAAAATAACTGCCCTGGAGCCCAAGTGCTTAAACCAGAACTAATACACTTTTAGAAAAACAGACACTGAGCCTTCAAGCAGCAATTCCCAGCTTAGAAGGATGTAAGCTACCTGTCCTGCCACAACAGAGCAGACCACAAACCTTCTTAATGTAAAACAACTGGTCTGAAACCCAAGTGCTTTAACGAAAAGACTTAGAATAACAATTACAATTTAATCAGGCTACTACCAAGCAGTAATAAATGCAGCAGAGTAAACATAACTGAGTACTTTTAAGAAGAGACAAAAGCAAAATGAGGTAATAAAGTAGGAATAAACACAAATACAGTAAAAGCAGATAAAGTGCAATTTTTTATATAACAATACAAAACAAGCAAATTGATTTAAACATTTTACCCAATTAACCAGTAAAAAACATCAGAACTGAGCCCTGTTTCAGCAGTCTTCAATCAGACAAGTTCAGGGCCTAAGTGAGTATGCCTACTCAGATGTTATTGCAAATAAAATTTATGCATATATGTATATTGTACCCTCTCTTGTACATTACCCTTTGCTGCCTACTGCTCATGTTATGCTCACTATGGGTATTGTATTTTGTACTTTTTAAAAAAACGAATGTTTTTTTTATGAAACAATAGCTGTTTTTTTTTAGTTTGATCTGTTTTGACTTTTATATTAATTATGTATGTTTCTTGCAGCTTTTCTCCCCGGGCCTCTACTGAAAATGGGCATGCATCCAGCTAGACTAGCCCAGTCAACAAATGTAAAATAAATAAAATAAAAATGTTCTCTCTGTATTAGGCAGGATGAGCTAATGAGACTAGACTAGGATAGAGCTGGGATATGGCTGAACAGATGGGAGTGGTAGGAGTGTCTGAATTCAAAATATGACCTCACTGTCCTTGGTTGAGTGAGCAAATGAGATGGGCCCAGGAGGAGTGTTCAAATAAAAATTTACGGGAGGGGCGGTCAATTCCAAAGCCACCAAAATTAATACCACAACAAGAACAGGGAGGGTGGGTCGGGAAAACTAACTGCAGACATGGAGAGAGTTCACAATTTTCAGTGAACAAATAAATAAGCAGATAAATGCAGTACTATTTTTAACATAATATTCAATGAAACAATAAAACAGAAAAAATGAAATGCAGTACTATCTTATAACACTGCAAGTTTGTACTTTTCTCAGCATGTAATAAAGTTGATGCAGCTCAAGTATGCAACTATTCAGCAGAAATAATTTCTGAGACACGGGACTAAGACTTTAAGGCACAGAGAAACCCGCTAGGCAAGGAAGACTTCTACACCGAATATCAATGAAGTGAGAAGAATAAACCCACTAACTGCAGACACAGAGATAGCTCACAATTTTCAGTGAGAAAATAAATAAGTAGATAAATGCAGTACTATTTTTAACACAATATTCAATGAAACAATAAAACAGAAAAAATTAAATGCAGTACTATCTTATAACACTGCAAGTTTGTACTTATCGTAGCTTGTAATAAAGTTGATGCAGCTCAAGTATGCAACTATTCAGCAGAAATACCTACACATCCATTTCATGTAGGTGTCCCAACATCTTCTCTCCAGCATGCCCTGCTGATGTCATAGACTATAAGACAACCTGCATTCTTGGAAAAGATAGACTTGTGCCATAGTGCTTGCGGAAAGTACTGAGTTCTGTAGTTTGTGTACTTAGATAGGTAGGGGTTCTGTTCTCACTGCAGTCATGTGTGTGTGTGTGTGTGTGTGTGTGTGTGTGTGTGTGTGTGTGTGTGTGTGTGTGTTTGTGTGTTTAGCCAGAAGGTTGTATCCTACATTTATCACTCCAATCCCATGGATTGACAGTATTTTGATACTTGCATGTTCCTACACATCCATTTCATGCAGACCTCCCATAATCTTCGCTTCAACATGTCCTGCTGATGTCATACACTATAAGTTGCCCTTCAGCTTTGTAAAAGTCAGACTTGTGCCATGGCACTTGCATAAAATTCTCAGTTTTGTACTCTGTGTACTTAGATATTTAAGGGTTCTGTTCTCACTGCAGTCATCTGTGTGTGTGTGTGTGTGTGTGTGTGTGTGTGTGTGTGTGTGTGTGTGTGTGTGTGTGTGCGCACGCGCACTTGCTTGACATTACAGAGAGCCTTTTACGTCAGCATGTGAGACATTATTATTGCCATGTTCTCCTCACCAGACACTGCTGATGTTGTCAGCTATATCTGGCCTGTGGATGCACACTATTCCCACTAGGGCAGGATCAGAGACTGTCCTGGAGGCCAGGTAGAAGTCACCTCATTCTATACTATACTAATTACAGTGACATGGATTTCAATTTATCCATAAACAACGTGACCTGGCTTGTAGACATTGTGTTTTCTTGGTGAGTAACACCTGTGGTCTCTCCAGCTGATACATGTGTCTGGCGAGGTACACGCAAAAGAGAGTATTATACTCTATTAATGCTGTGATGAGGTTCAAGTCCAGTGCTGTAATATAATCCTGAGATTGGAATATAATGGTAGTACTTATGATGTGCACAACACAGGCTTTCAATATCATTGTGGACACTTGGTGGTCAATTTTCAGATTGCTATGTATGTGTGCTCCCAGTGCTTGCATCACTGCATTTCAGCATAGCAGGACTGTTGTCAATGCTGTAAATAGCAGGGAGTTGCACTTTGCAAAAGAACAAAATAAAGACATATCTTTGCATTTATTTCTAGACTGTGTGTCTTTGGCACAAATCATTTGTCTGTGTTGTCCCCCCCCTATAGTATGTTAACCTTATAGGTGGATTCAATGATTGCACCCAATGTGCAAGAATCTGGAAATGCAGTAAGCCAAAGGCTGTACACTTTAGCCTGAACTGTTGAGAAATAGATTCTGAACAGTAAAGGTCCAAGCAGAGATCCCTGGAGAATTCCAATGGTAACAGCTCTACTGGTGCAGGCTGATTCACCACCTTTCACAACATGTGTTCTGTCAGTGAGCCAATTGGTTACCTATCTAAGTAAAGTAAGGTTTAATCCTGAGCTGGGACAGTTTCTCAATGATACCTGTGTGTGTGGGGGGGGAGGGGTTGTGTTCAAACCCTAGACCAGTTGAGGACAGCCTGTAGGCACTGTCTTACTTTCATCTAGGTCTATCACACAGAATCAATGGGCTGTGACAACATCACAGATCAACTATCATATGACTTATCATCTATGTCTTCCTGATATGGTTGAATACACACTTCAACACACCCTCCACACATACTATGTTCCTGTAGAAGGGTCCACACAGGCTATGTTCCTATAGAAGGGTGTACATCAACATGCATTGATCTGAGTTGAGGGGAGAACAGCACCTGATGCATGCATGCATGTATAGACACATCCTGACTCTTCTCATCTGTAAAGCAGACCAGCATGTAATCACAGACCTTTTCTAAATAGACACTAGTTGTATCACGGCGGTGTGCAACTATATCTCTCAGCTGTACAGATTTTTGCAGAATGTCCAAATTGTTGCCTCATATTTTTGGTCCATTTTCATAAAACTGTAGTTTTCTGGCAAATTAATGGCAAATCATTAAAGACTGAAATTAGAATATGATGACTGGCATTTGAGTTTCAGACTTCATGCCCTTCAGAAAATTCATGCTAATGCAAAACCTGTTATTCTATCAACTTTGTAAGTTTGTAAGAGCAATATATAAAAATTGTCCATCTTTTTGGGCCTTTGTCTGACTTTTATTTATGTCTTTGCACAGATTTCTTGCTCTAAGAGATTGAGAAGTATGTCAGTGCAACAGACCTGTGTGAGTTATTAATGCTACATCATGTTTGTTACATCTGTTAGATGTCCTCAAAGAGGTCATCAAGGGCATGCATGACAACAACACTATCATCCTTTTGAACTTGACAAGCCCAAGGCATTTGACACAAATCCACACTGAGGTATTCACTCAACACTGTCGAATGTGGCCATATACACCTATATCACCAAGTGGGTAGAGTACTGTATCATATACATGGCATATAAATATGTTGAAATGTGCAAAGTGACCTATATCTCAGGCCCCATGTACAGGTCTGTACATCAGGGCTGTCTGCTAGGCCCTTTCCTGTCCATTAGTTAAGTGACAGACATCACAGATGACATACACATCCTGTATCCAAACAGCTGTCTGAAAGACTACAGATTATGGGCAATCATTTACTCCATTTGTGATATTAGTATAATACAGACAGTATTAATACAAACCAAATATTGCTGCCACAGCCATGACAGCACCTGCAATGACACAAACATGGGGAGATTTGTTATGTCAGGAAAACAAACACACAACCCAAGTATAATGTAGACATCACATCCTATAATCAGACCAATAGGTGTGTGACCTGTATCCTTGGGTAGATGGTAAGTTGAACATCCACCAGCATGTGGTCACAGTGCTGACTACCCCCTTGTATGTAACACAACTACAACTATGTGAAGGACATCCACATCAGATGCCATAATACCATCATAGTTTACAGCCTTTAGAACACCAATAACTGACTGCAATGCACCCTTCTTCATGTACTTCCCTACACATCTTCCAGTGATGTGTAACTGAAGTGTACCACCTTTGTCACAGTGAGCTGTCACACATCTTATTGGCCATACCTATGTATTCATTTTATGGCATAAACATTACTGTCTGACAGTGTGGAACCCCCAACAAGTTATTACACCAGATGCATGTGTGCTACCTGTTCATGTGATGAACGTAGTACATATATAGCTGTTTGACAACATTATTGGCATTGGTAAAATGAATGGCACTGTGGTTTGTGCTCTCTCTCTCTCTTTCTCTCTCTGTATATATATATATATATATATATATATATATATATATATATATATATATATATATATATAAGAGTACATAATATAGATGTGCACCAGTCAACTAACCTGTATTGATCATAATGTCACATACAGGTATAGCAGTGTCCCTCCTTACACCTTCAGCAGATGTTACAGCACCAGGACAGTGTGAGTGATTACCCTCATAGAGTGCAGACATATCATAATAGTTGTACAAGTGTGTTTGTGCAGAATCATCTCTGATCACTGTAAATCACATTTATTATGTCAGAGACATGAGATTATTGGTGGTATTATTCTGATATTGTCCATGACTGTGCTTACTTCTTTTAATGATGTCCATGAGCCTTTATCTGTGTTCCACTTGCAGGAGACCTCTGCTGAGATTGCACTCATATTCAGGCAAATCAGTTTGCACAGTTTCACAATATGGACCCTACCCCAATTGTACATAACATCCCTGTTAGATGTCCTCTGCATTGCTCATGTAAGAATGCTTATCTCACACATACATCTTTTTCATTGTTATGCCACCTTGTGCGACAGTCACATAATACACATTTTCACTGTGCAATCCCTACTGTACCATATGGATATGTGATTGGTGTTGCTGCTACAGCTGTCTTCCACTGGCATGCCCTCATCTGGTGTTCATTAGGTTGTTTTACCTGTCCGCTTTCTCTGTGTTCATTTCTACAATTCATCTGTGTGTCCCTATTCAGTAGACACACTTACATTGTGTGTTTATTTTACATGGCAGTCCATGTACCCTTTCAAATAATTTTTAATAACTTCAGTACAGAATGCCAGGAATGAGATTTCACAATACTCTGCACTGTATTCACTGTCTTGTACTGTGTTTGGACAATATATATATAACTACCATACCTGTCATCTCTCCAGATTTTCACAGAATGTCTAGATTTTTGTCTTATATATCTTTTGGCATGTTCCTTATAACACCTGTGGTTTTCTGCCATATCACTGGGATGATCTCAGGACTGATGTCATGCAATAATTACATACATTGGAGATTCAGACTTCAAAATCCTTCAGAAAATGTATCTTCACACAAAACCCTTGATATTCTAGCATATTTCTAAGTTTAAACAAGCAAATATGCAAACTGTGTCCCTATTTCTGGGTAATTGTCCCCCCATTATTTTGTGCTCTGTCCAGATTTCTTTCATTAAGTGGTTGAGAGCTATGAAAACTATTATCTGTTAAGTCCTGGTGATCCTTGTGGCATTCTGTGTGAAACTGAAACATTTCTGTACTCTGACTTAAATAGGATTGTGATGCATGTTGGCTTACATGGTTTCCTGGCGGGCAACACTGTTGTCAGCCATGAAACTGTACTTATTTACATTTAAACATGGTACACAGCATGAATATGCAAAGAGCACTGCTGCTTACCACATATCACCACACACACATGTAAACTCCATGCTTACATGGAGTTTACTGACTCAAAAGGATAATTTTTTCCACTATCTGTGTCACATCTTTTGTAGTGACATATGTATGACCTTAGCTGCTGATGAGGTATTTGCTTTGATGGCAAGACTTTTAGATTTTTAGATTTTTCTGACACTTCTATTTGAGAATGAGTTTGCTAGACTGTCAGTGTCACAGGAAGTTTTGCAAAATTCACTCCATAATCCTGGGTTCAAAACAATGTTCTTGAAAACTGTATTTCTTTGTCTGTTAACCGTATTAACTATTTTATATAAAATAGCATTCAAGTAGCCCTGAAAAGGTTAATTTAGGATAGACAATTACAGATAATATTTATTTGTAAAGAATATTTAACTTCAAAAATTACCAGTCATTTTAACCCTTGTTTATGCAAAGGCATTTGGCAGAATTTCATGACTCTACCTACATGCAAACCTTCAGATATTTTTCTTTTTCTATAAATTCATTCCAATGGAATGCATTATTTGACATTATACCATGACCCCCCCCCATTAATATTCCAAAACATGCATGCTGATTGGTCAGCGTGCACGTTGTAAATCGACTTATACTAATGGAAAAAGGTCCGGTCGCCCGGACTTTTTACATTAGTATAAGTCTTTTTTAAAACAGTGTCTCGCTATGTTAAACTCCTTTAACATAGCAAGACAGTGTGTAAAAAGCAACGGAGATCTTGCTTTCTCCGTTGCTTTTTTTTAAAACCTGTCTCGCTATGTTAAATGGGTTTAACATAGCGAGACAGCTTTAAAATAAGCAAAGGAGATCTCCGTTGCTTATTTTAAAGCTGTCTCACTATGTTAAACCCATTTAACATAGCGAGACAGTTTTGAAAAAAGCAACGGAGATCTTGCTTTCTCTGTTGCTTTTTTCTAAACTGTCTCGCTATGTTAAATGGGTTTAACATAGCAAGACAGCTTTAAAATAAGCAATGGAGATCTCCGTTGCTTATTTTAAAGCTGTCTCGCTATGTTAAACCCATTTAACATAGCAAGACAGTTTTGAAAAAAGCAACGGAGTTCTGGCTTTCTCCGTTTTTTCAACTGTCTCGCTATGTTAAAGCGGTTTAACAGAGCGAAACAGCTTAAAAATAAGCAACGGAGATTCTCTGTTGCTTTTTTTAAAGCTGTCTCGCTATGTTAAACCCATTTAACATAGGGAAACAGTAAAAAGCAATGGAGATCTTGTTTTCTCTGTTGCTTTTGCCCACAGCTCTGATGTACTGCATAGGCATACACATGCGCAGTACATCAGAACTGCCGGAGAATACCAGACAGCTGCGGAAGGGCAGCAAGGAGATATACAATGCCATTATTTAAGAAAAGTAATTATTTTTTCTTAAATAATGTCATTGTATAATAGCAATAACCCACTTCTGGGTGTGGGTAATGCTGGATTTACCCACGGTTGGCTTTGTTTGGCCACTCGGGCTTCACCCTCATGAGCAAACCACACCAAACGTGGGTAAATCCAGCATTACCCACACCCAGGCATGGGTTATTGCTATAATATTGCCCAGTAGTGTTAAAATTGATCAACACCTTTCTCAGGCCTTCAAGTTATAAGGGTAACTTGGCAGAAATATTTTCATCCTCCTTTGTGTTTGCCATTATCATACATCCTTTTTATTTATATTATATATTTGTCTTCTGATATGCAAATAATTTTGATTAGGGACCAGATATATGAAGAAGCATTATCTAAGGATGGAGCTCTGTTTATGGTAACCAACCAATATACTCATTACCTCCTTATAAACATTCCTAGAAGCTTTTCATATAAGTTCTGCGTGAAAAAATAATCACATATAAAACAAGGAGCTATGCATAAATTGATTGCCAGCATTACTACTCAACTGGCATATCTAGAATCTCAAATAATTGCCTAGACATGTAAGGCTTTGTTGTGTCTAATAATGCTGGCTGCAAAAAAAGCAATTACTAGAAAATGGAAACCAAAATCTAAACCAACTATACAGGAAGCACTGAATATAGTAACAGAGATAAAACAATGGGACTTGAGATCTTTAGAAAAGGGTAGGAGCAAATTACACAAGAAAAATCAGAATTGTGGGAACAATACATACAAGGGAGGAATGAGGCCTAAAAGGTGGCAAGGCTTAAATGAGCTATGTGATGTCTGAGTGAGAAAGACTGGGTAGATTCTAAGTGATGTATAATGTTTACAACTGGGAGTGTATCGGTATGGTTTGTGATGTAAAATGCTTGTGACTAAGAATGTATCGATGTGGTTTGTTTTCATTTATATAAATGTATGCTTGCCTATGTAGTAAGTGATAGTTTAATAAACAAGTTTCTTGTTAAAAAAAGGCAGGAATTGAATAATTTATGTAATATAGCTTAGGTTATATGATACATATCAATATATTTGAAGTATAATGTTTATGTTAATATAGTTTTTTTTTTCAATTTTTGTTTTATTTTTTAATAAGAACAATAACAATAATAACATGTTTCCAATCGTAAATAAAACAAACTATATACAGAGTCCATAACAAAGTAAGGCCTTTATATACATTCAGGAAATCATCTAAAATTTTTGCAATAATAAGTGTAACTTTTCCCAAGCAATTAACTTGTGTATTATTTTTTTTTTTTTGTTTTGAGCTTTGTGCTAAATATTTCTTTTTCATATAGGGTCGTGGCTAAATAAATACATTCATTTTTAAAAGAAAGAGGAGAATTAGTTTTCTAATTTTTTCTATAACTTTTCTTGCAACTGCAAGAATTGACCATACAAAGTGTACTTGAGATTTGAGTATAACTTCCAGTATTGGTACATTAAATAAAATGAAAGAGTTAGAAATGTTACAATTACCATTCCATAAGGCCTTGCAGAAATATTCAAATTCCTTCCAAAATTGAGATAACATTGTACATGCAACAATCATATGATAGCAGTCAGCTTCTGCTGCTTTACATCTCCAACATTTCATATGACTTTTTTTATGCATTTTTGCAATTTTTTGTGGTGTGAAAAAATTTCTGTGGGAAATCTCCAGGTGTATATTTTCCAGGCTCCTATTAGATGACCAAAGACGCATTCTATCAAATGCATCTTTCTTCCAACTTAAAACAAAGAAAAGGCAAAATAGCGAAGTGGCTTTTAAGTGAATTCTTTCCCAGGGAAAGAATTTGCTTGGCTGCTTCCATTACTTTGACATTTTTTGCACTGTAGTGTGATCTCAGAGTTGGTATATTTAAGTGGGGGTGTGTGGTGGTAAAGCCCCCCCCCCCACTTTATGTATTCTTTCATTTTTTTTTCCTTTGTTTTTTTTTCTGGAACAGCAGTTTTTTTCCAGTTCTGAGCTTTCTAGATTGTAAGCTTTCGCTTACATTGGGTCGATTATTCATCGTTCACTTTTGTAAGCGTTCAATGATATAATATAGACCCTATTTTCCAGTAGGGAGAGATTGTAGTTTTTTTCTACTGATTTTAAGAGCAGTTTCTTATTGTTAGTAGTACATTCTTCATTATTTATTTTAGTAGAGTATTCCAAATAACAGGCATTTATAAAACTAAAATCAGATCTAATAGCTTTATATACTAAGGATATAAATTAGATGTCTTTCAAAGAACCACTGGTTATATTATATATTAGTTATAGTGTTTTGGGTATGTTATTTCCATGGGTTTGCAAAGAAAATATAATTTTGTTATATTTGAATTCTCTGCAGGATTGTATGTCTATCCATTTATTATTATGCAAGCTATATCTGGAAATTAAATAGTTAGCTGGGTGAATTTTATTAGTGGACAAGAATTGATTCCAGTGTAGTAAGTTTGAATTCAAGCATTTTATTATCAAAAGAGATTAAGCACTCATTAGTGTAGGCAATTGGAACAGCTGTCCAGTTGGATTATCCTGGTAAACAAATGTTAAATAAATAAATACATAATAACTTGTGTATTAGTTTTTTTTTTTTGTTTTGAGCTTTGTGCTAAATATTTCTTTTTCATATAGGGTCGTGGCTAAATAAATACATTCATTTTTAAAAGAAAGAGGAGAATTAGTTTTCTAATTTTTTCTATAACTTTTCTTGCAACTGCAAGAATTGACCATACAAAGTGTACTTGAGATTTGAGTATAACTTCCAGTATTGGTACATTAAATAAAATGAAAGAGTTAGAAATGTTACAATTACCATTCCATAAGGCCTTGCAGAAACAAACTTTTTAAATCACAAAAATGCTAAAAAATGGCATTTTAGGCGGAATTAGTTAAAGACAGCAAGAAAATGCAGAAAAATGATACTTAATCACTCCAAATTCTCTCTTTTGTCTCTCTGCTGCTGTAGAAATCTGCAGGACACACGACAGGCACTTGCTGAGTTGAATACAAGCGCAAAAAAGATGTAAATGCATTTTTTATAACAGGGAAATGAAAGAGATAAAAATTAGCCCAAAATGGCCTATAAACTACTAACGTCTAGGCTACAGCAAACAAGGAGCACAAATTTCAGAAAGAAACAGGTGAAATAAGCAGGCACAATAAGCCTTTAACCAGAAATTCCCAGCTCAGAAGGGCAGGATCTAGCCTCTCCTCCCACAAGAGTGCAGACCACAAAACTTTTTAATGTAAAATAACTGACCTGAGGCCCAAGTGCTTAAACCAGAGCTAATCTGCTTTTAGAATAACAGACACTGATCCTTCAATCAGCAATTCCCAACTTAGAAGGATGTAAGCTACCTGTCCTGCCACAACAATGCAGTCCACAAACCTTCTTAATGTAAAACAACTGGTCTGAAGCCCAAGTTCTTAAACCAAAAGGCTTAGAATAACAGTTACAATTTAATCAGGCTACTACCAAGCAGTAATAACTGCAGCAGAATAATACAATTTAGTACTTTTAAGAAGAAACACAAGCAAAGTAATGTAATAAGTGGGAAGAAACACAATTACAGTAAAAGTAGATGAATAAAGTGCAATTTTTTTATAACAATAGAAAATGAGCAAACTGATTTAAACAAATTACCTAATTAACCAGTAGAAAAACTCAAAACTGAGCCCTGTTCCAGCAGTCTTCAATCAGACATGTTCTAACTGCACACTCCTGCCACTATGGTGCAGGGGAACCTACTCCAAAAAAGATGGCCTGGATTAGTGCTCAAGTTATACAAACAAAGCTAGATTCAGCAGGCCTGAATCTAACCTATGCTACAGGAGATAAGGTGCACCAGTATCAGAACAACAGTTCAAATAAGCAGACACAGTAAGCCTTTGGCCAGAAACTCCCAGCTCAGAAGGGCAGAAACTAGCCTCTCCTTCCACAAGAGTGCAGACCACAAACCTTCTTAATGTAAAATAACTGCCCTGGAGCCCAAGTGCTTAAACCAGAACTAATACACTTTTAGAAAAACAGACACTGAGCCTTCAAGCAGCAATTCCCAGCTTAGAAGGATGTAAGCTACCTGTCCTGCCACAACAGAGCAGACCACAAACCTTCTTAATGTAAAACAACTGGTCTGAAACCCAAGTGCTTTAACCAAAAGACTTAGAATAACAATTACAATTTAATCAGGCTACTACCAAGCAGTAATAAATGCAGCAGAGTAAACATAACTGAGTACTTTTAAGAAGAGACAAAAGCAAAATAAGGTAATAAAGTAGGAATAAACACAAATACAGTAAAAGCAGATAAAGTGCAATTTTTTATATAACAATACAAAACAAGCAAATTGATTTAAACATTTTACCCAATTAACCAGTAAAAAACATCAGAACTGAGCCCTGTTTCAGCAGTCTTCAATCAGACAAGTTCAGGGCCTAAGTGAGTATGCCTACTCAGATGTTATTGCAAATAAAATTTATGCATATATGTATATTGTACCCTCTCTTGTACATTACCCTTTGCTGCCTACTGCTCATGTTATGCTCACTATGGGTATTGTATTTTGTACTTTTTAAAAAAACGAATGTTTTTTTTATGAAACAATAGCTGTTTTTTTTTAGTTTGATCTGTTTTGACTTTTATATTAATTATGTATGTTTCTTGCAGCTTTTCTCCCCGGGCCTCTACTGAAAATGGGCATGCATCCAGCTAGACTAGCCCAGTCAAGAAATGTAAAATAAATAAAATAAAAATGTTCTCTCTGTATTAGGCAGGATGAGCTAATGAGACTAGACTAGGATAGAGCTGGGATATGGCTGAACAGATGGGAGTGGTAGGAGTGTCTGAATTCAAAATATGACCTCACTGTACTTGGTTGAGTGAGCAAATGAGATGGGCCCAGGAGGAGTGTTCAAACACAAATTTACGGGAGGGTCGGTCAATTCCAAAGCCACCAAAATCAATACCACAACAAGAACAGGGAGGGTGGGTCAGGAAAACTAACTGCAGACATGGGAAGAGTTCACAATTTTCAGTGAACTAATAAATAAGCAGATAAATGCAGTACTATTTTTAGCATGATATTCAATGAAACATTAAAACAGAAAAAAATGAAATGCAGTACTATCTTATAACACTGCAAGTTTGTACTTTTCTCAGCATGTAATAAAGTTGATGCAGCTCAAGTATGCAACTATTCAGCAGAAATAATTTCTGAGACACGGGACTAAGACTTTAAGGCACAGAGAAACCCGCTAGGCAAGGAAGACTTCTACACCGAATATCAATGAAGTGAGAAGAATAAACCCACTAACTGCAGACACAGAGATAGCTCACAATTTTCAGTGAGAAAATAAATAAGTAGATAAATGCAGTACTATTTTTAACACAATATTCAATGAAACAATAAAACAGAAAAAATTAAATGCAGTACTATCTTATAACACTGCAAGTTTGTACTTATCGTAGCTTGTAATAAAGTTGATGCAGCTCAAGTATGCAACTATTCAGCAGAAATACCTACACATCCATTTCATGTAGGCATCCCAACATCTTCTCTCCAGCATGCCCTGCTGATGTCATAGACTATAAGGCAACCTGCATTCTTGGAAAAGATAGACTTGTGCCATGGTGCTTGCGGAAAGTACTGAGTTCTGTAGTTTGTGTACTTAGATAGGTAGGGGTTCTGTTCTCACTGCAGTCATGTGTGTGTGTGTGTGTGTGTGTGTGTGTGTGTGTGTGTGTGTGTGTGAGTGTGTGTGTGTGTGTGTGTGTGTGTGTGTGTGTGTGTGTGTGTGTGTGTGTGTGTGCGCGCACTTGCTTGACATTACAGAGAGCCTTTTACGTCAGCATGTGAGACATTATTATTGCCATGTTCTCCTCACCAGACACTGCTGATGTTGTCAGCTATATCTGGTCTGTGGATGCACACTATTCCCACTAGGGCAGGATCAGAGACTGTCCTGGAGGCCAGGTAGAAGTCACCTCATTCTATACTATACTAATTACAGTGACATGGATTTCAATTTATCCATAAACAACGGGACCTGGCTTGTAGACATTGTGTTTTCTTGGTGAGTAACACCTGTGGTCTCTCCAGCTGATACATGTGTCTGGCGAGGTACACGCAAAAGAGAGTATTATACTCTATTAATGCTGTGATGAGGTTCAAGTCCAGTGCTGTAATATAATCCTGAGATTGGAATATAATGGTAGTACTTATGATGTGCACAACACAGGCTTTCAATATCATTGTGGACACTTGGTGGTCAATGTTCAGATTGCTATGTATGTGTGCTCCCAGTGCTTGCATCACTGCATTTCAGCATAGCAGGACTGTTGTTAATGCTGTAAATAGCAGGGAGTTGCACTTTGCAAAAGAACAAAATAAAGACATATCTTTGCATTTATTTCTAGACTGTGTGTCTTTGGCACAAATCATTTGTCTGTGTTGTCCCCCCCTATAGTATGTTAACCTTATAGGTGGATTCAATGATTGCACCCAATGTGCAAGAATCTGGAAATGCAGTAAGCCAAAGGCTGTACACTTTAGCCTGAACTGTTGAGAAATAGATTCTGAACAATAAAGGTCCAAGCAGAGATCCCTGGAGAATTCCAATGGTAACAGCTCTACTGGTGCAGGCTGATTCACCACCTTTCACAGCATGTGTTCTGTCAGTGAGCCAATTGGTTACCTATCTAAGTAAAGTAAGGTTTAATCCTGAGCTGGGACAGTTTCTCAATGATACCTGTGTGTGTGTGTGGGGGGGGGGGGGTTGTGTTCAAACCCTAGACCAGTTGAGGACAGCCTGTAGGCACTGTCTTACTTTCATCTAGGTCTATCACACAGAATCAATGGGCTGTGACAACATCACAGATCAACTATCATATGACTTATCATCTATGTCTTCCTGACATGGTTGAATACACACTTCAACACACTCTCCACACATACTATGTTCCTGTAGAAGGGTCCACACAGGCTATGTTCCTATAGAAGGGTGTACATCAACATGCATTGATCTGAGTTGAGGGGGGAACAGCACCTGATGCATGCATGCATGTATAGACACATCCTGACTCTTCTCATCTGTAAAGCAGACCAGCATGTAATCACAGACCTTTTCTAAATAGACACTAGTTGTATCACGGCGGTGTGCAACTATATCTCTCAGCTGTACATATTTTTGCAGAATGTCCAAATTGTTGCCTCATATTTTTGGTCCATTTTCATAAAACTGTAGTTTTCTGGCAAATTAATGGCAAATCATTAAAGACTGAAATTAGAATATGATGACTGACATTTGAGTTTCAGACTTCATGCCCTTCAGAAAATTCATGCTAATGCAAAACCTGTTATTCTATCAACTTTGTAAGTTTGTAAGAGCAATATATAAAAATTGTCCGTCTTTTTGGGCCTTTGTCTGACTTTTATTTATGTCTTTGCACAGATTTCTTGCTCTAAGAGATTGAGAGGTATGTCAGTGCAACAGACCTGTGTGAGTTATTAATGCTACATCATGTTTGTTACATCTGTTAGATGTCCTCAAAGAGGTCATCAAGGGCATGCATGACAACAACACTATCATCCTTTTGAACTTGACAAGCCCAAGGCATTTGACACAAATCCACACTGAGGTATTCACTCAACACTGTTGAATGTGGCCATATACACCTATATCACCAAGTGGGTAGAGTACTGTATCATATACATGGCATATAAATATGTTGAAATGTGCAAAGTGACCTATATCTCAGGCCCCATGTTCAGGTCTGTACATCAGGGCTGTCTGCTAGGCCCTTTCCTGTCCATTAGTTAAGTGACAGACATCACAGATGACATACACATCCTGTATCCAAACAGCTGTCTGAAAGACTACAGATTATGGGCAATCATTTACTCCATTTGTGATATTAGTATAATACAGACAGTATTAATACAAACCAAATATTGCTGCCACAGCTATGACAGCACCTGCAATCACACAAACATGGGGAGATTTGTTATGTCAGGAAAACAAACACACAACCCAAGTATAATGTAGACATCACATCCTATAATCAGACCAATAGGTGTGTGACCTGTATCCTTGGGTAGATGGTAAGTTGAACATCCACCAGCATGTGGTCACAGTGCTGACTACCCCCTTGTATGTAACACAACTACAACTATGTGAAGGACATCCACATCAGATGCCATAATACCATCATAGTTTACAGCCTTTAGAACACCAATAACTGACTGCAATGCACCCTTCTTCATGTACTTCCCTACACATCTTCCAGTGATGTGTAACTGAAGTGTACCACCTTTGTCACAGTGAGCTGTCACACATCTTATTGGCCATACCTATGTATTCATTTTATGGCATAAACATTACTGTCTGACAGTGTGGAACCCCCAACAAGTTATTACACCAGATGCATGTGTGCTACCTGTTCATGTGATGAACGTAGTACATACATAGCTGTTTGACAACATTATTGGCATTGGTAAAATGAATGGCACTGTGGTTTGAGCTCTCTCTCTCTTTCTCTCTCTGTATATATATATATATATATATATATATATATATATATATATATATATATATATATATAAGAGTACATAATATAGATGTGCACCAGTCAACTAACCTGTATTGATCATAATGTCACATACAGGTATAGCAGTGTCCCTCCTTACACCTTCAGCAGATGTTACAGCACCAGGACAGTGTGAGTGATTACCCTCATAGAGTGCAGACATATCATAATAGTTGTACAAGTGTGTTTGCGCAGAATCATCTCTGATCACTGTAAATCACATTTATTATGTCAGAGACATGAGATTATTGGTGGTATTATTCTGATATTGTCCATGATTGTGCTTACTTCTTTTAATGATGTCCATGAGCCTTTATCTGTGTTCCAATTGCAGGAGACCTCTGCTGAGATTGCACTCATATTCAGGCAAATCAGTTTGCACAGTTTCACAATATGGACCCTACCCCAATTGTACATAACATCCCTGATAGATGTCCTCTGCATTGCTCATGTAAGGATACTTATCTCACACATACATCTTTTTCATTGTTATGCCACCTTGTGCAACAGTCTCACAATACACATTTTCACTGTGCAATCCCTACTGTACCATATGGATATGTGATTGGTGTTGCTGCTACAGCTGTCTTCCACTGGCATGCCCTCATCTGGTGTTCATTAGGTTGTTTTACCTGTCCTCTTTCTCTGTGTTCATTTCTACAATTCATCTGTGTGTCCCTATTCGGTAGACACACTTACATTGTGTGTTTATTTTACATGGCAGTCCATGTACCCTTTCAAATAATTTTTAATAACTTCAGTACAGAATGCCAGGAATGAGATTTCACAATACTCTGCACTGTATTCACTGTCTTGTACTGTGTTTGGACAATATATATATAACTACCATACCTGTCATCTCTCCAGATTTTCACAGAATGTCTAGATTTTTGTCTTATATATCTTTTGGCATGTTCCTTATAACACCTGTGGTTTTCTGCCATATCACTGGGATGATCTCAGGACTGATGTCATGCAATAATTACATACATTGGAGATTCAGACTTCAAAATCCTTCAGAAAATGTATCTTCACACAAAACCCTTGATATTCTAGCATATTTCTAAGTTTAAACAAGCAAATATGCAAACTGTGTCCCTATTTCTGGGTAATTGTCCCCCCATTATTTTGTGCTCTGTCCAGATTTTTTGAATTAAGTGGTTGAGAGCTATGAAAACTATTATCTGTTAAGTTCTGGTGATCCTTGTGGCATTCTGTGTGAAACTGAAACATTTCTGTACTCTGACTTAAATAGGATTGTGATGCATGTTGGCTTACATGGTTTCCTGGCTGGCAACACTGTTGTCAGCCATGAAACTGTACTTATTTACATTTAAACATGGTACACAGCATGAATATGCAAAGAGCACTGCTGCTTACCACATATCACCACACACACATGTAAACTCCATGCTTACATGGAGTTTACTGACTCGAAAGGATAATTTTTTCCACTATCTGTGTCACATCTTTTGTAGTGACATATGTATGACCTTAGCTGCTGATGAGGTATTTGCTTTGATGGCAAGACTTTTAGATTTTTAGATTTTTCTGACACTTCTATTTGAGAATGAGTTTGCTAGACTGTCAGTGTCACAGGAAGTTTTGCAAAATTCACTCCATAATCCTGGGTTCAAAACAATGTTTTTGAAAACTGTATTTCTTTGTCTGTTAACCGTATTAACTATTTTATATCAAATAGCATTCAAGTAGCCCTGAAAAGGTTAATTTAGGATAGACAATTACAGATAATATTTATTTGTAAAGAATATTTAACTTCAAAAATGACCAGTCATTTTAACCCTTGTTTATGCAAAGGCATTTGGCAGAATTTCATGACTCTACCTACATGCAAACCTTCAGATATTTTTCTTTTTCTATAAATTCATTCCAATGGAATGCATTATTTGTCATTATACCATGACCCCCCCATTAATATTCCAAAACGTGCATGCTGATTGGTCACGTGCATCGTTAATCGACTTATACTAATGGAAAAAGGTCCGGTCGCCCGGACTTTTTACATTAGTATAAGTCTTTTTTAAAACAATGTCTCGCTATGTTAAACTCCTTTAACATAGCAAGACAGTGTGTAAAAAGCAACGGAGATCTTGCTTTCTCCGTTGCTTTTTTTTTAAAACCTGTCTCGGTATGTTAAATGGGTTTAACATAGCGAGACAGCTTTAAAATAAGCAAAGGAGATCTCCGTTGCTTATTTTAAAGCTGTCTCACTATGTTAAACCCATTTAACATAGCGAGACAGTTTTGAAAAAAGCAACGGAGATCTTGCTTTCTCAGTGGAACTCCGGTCTGATAATGATTGGCAGTAGATTTTTTTATGGTGCCAAGTTGCCAGCCCAATGCCCAACCTTCAGCGAAGGCACGCCCATTCATGCATGTCTTTCGGAGGCCACTCGACCATTGGGAGGACATACAGACTCCACACAGAAGGCACTCCAGCCGTGAATCGAACAGGAGAAGCTCTTGCTGTGAGGCAACAATGCTACCGCTGTACCACCACGAGAGTACAACACTTCTTTATGCTTCCCTAATCCTGACCATAATTGAATTGCATTCTTGCATCCTGTGTACTTCAGTCAAGCCACATCAGATAAATGGAAAACTGCAATGATTCTTTAGTAAATAAATCATAGGTTTGCAAAGCTGAGATATTCAGGAAGTCTTAACAAATTGTCTTTACCCTTTCACTATTTACAGAAGATCTCTGTCTAGTCTATAAAGCCATTTCTGGAACAGTTTTCTTTAGAAGTCTATGCCTGGAATATACTACTGATGAAAGGGTACTTTTCTATTAACGGGGCAACACTTCTAATGAGTGCTTTCCGTTATTGGGCCAACATCGGAAAAGTGCCTTCTTTTCCAAAAGGCATTTAGTACATAGTGAAATCTCTGCTTATATCCTTGCTTTCATTAAATACATTGTCACAGCAGCAAAATAGCAGCCTAAATCAAACCAGTCAGTTTCCGTGTGAATAGCCTTTGTGTATGTCACTTTGGAAGAAATAGAATTAGACCATTGAAGTTGGATCGCGGTTAAGAAAGAAAAGAGCGGATTGCATTTCAGACACTGTTTTGGACCTGCAAACAGTAGCTTGAAAAGCCTCCATACTGAGATTGTTGCTGGTAAATGCTGGCAAAGGTAGGTAGCCTCGCTGAAATACTTCTGGCAGTAAATATTTTCAACTTTGAGGTGAACTAATGGCTACGACTGGAATGCTGCACCTTATGATAATGACTGTGGGGTGAAGCCAAGATTTCTTGGGTGCTTGGTCTGCATGTAGTGGACAAACAACTTTTCTAGTTTTGAAAAAAAAAAACGGCTGTACCAAAAGGAAGTGTTTGAGCTGTAAGTAACGAACGACGCAAATACATAAGTAAAAGAAGGATGATGTTTACTATGGATCAGTGAAGTTCGTTAATGCTTTACTCCAGAAAACAGTGTCACCACCATATAACTGGAATAGATTCACTTTATATAGTCAGCAGTCCAAGAAGCAGTCGTGTCTTTTGGATAGTTTTCTGTTCTGGATAAAATGTCATAATCATCTGTGACAGGAAAGTAAGTGTGTGTGTGTGTGTGTGTGTGTGTGTGTGTGTGTGTGTGTGTGTGTGTGTGTGTGTGTGTGTGTGTGTGTGTGTGTGTGTGTGTGTGTGTGTGTGTGTGTGCATGCGTGCATGCGTGCGTGTGTGTGTGTGTGTGTGTGTGTGTGTGTGTGTGTGTGTGTGTGTGTGTGTGTGTGTGTGTGGCCCACTTCAGCAGCAGCTGTGAGATCAGTGTGAGCACCTGCTAAGATTGCAAGCGGTCATTAGAAAGTGTTGCCCTGATAATGGAAAAGTACCGATGAAAGTTAACACCACATTACAGATCTTATGTTATGAGGAATCTAAAAGTATTTCCTATTGCATGAAGTTTATATGCCTTAGGTTTGTTGCTTATAGACAGCAGTGGTGTAAGTGTACAATCAGTTAAGATATTAAAAGCAAGGAATAAATGACTATATAATATTACTGTCATGTTTGTCACTGGATTCCAGGCTTATTAGCTCTTAGAATATAAAAATAGTCACTTACTTTTGCTTATTTATTGTATATAAAGGATTGTTTTGCCTTGAAGACTATGTTGCCTTTTTTGTAGCACTGCAGTTGGTCTGTTGGTTCCGGAAGTGAGAGGAAGGTTTAGACATCAATTTTAAGTCCCTCTAAGACGTAATGGCCATTTCTATGTAAAGATGAAGCTCCGTGCAGAGATTGCAAGTTCGAACCAGTTTCCAAAGTCTTCAATTTGAGGTATAAGGTATGAAGGTGGGAATATTTCTATAAATGTGCTGCTTTAGGTAAAGAAACACTTGTGGATGTGTTATAATGTCCACATTTATCACATGCACCTTTTTGTGAAGTAAAAAATGGCAAAATAGTGGTATAAGGTTCTAGGCAGCCTAAAGCAAATTTAGCATGCAAATTTCCCTTTAAAGCAGACCATATAAATATCCATTATAGCAGATATTCCCAAATTAAACAAACAGAAAATATTTAGCAAAAAGATGAAAACAAATGTCACAAAAGGTTGTGGAGCTTATGTCAAATTCAGAACAGAGTGTGCTGTGGTACAATTTTATAAATAAGACACTGTACTTATACAAGACATTACATACTATGCCAATAACATTCTTTTATGTTTTTTTTTCACTGTTTAAATGGTTAAAGTGAAAAACTAAAGTATAGTTTAACTAAATGAAGATTATTAATAACTAGTTACTGTGCATTATCAAAATACCTTGCAGCATTTGTTATATTTGATTTATGTAGCTGCTAAGTTATATTAGGAATTTATTAGTGTCAAGTAATGGATACGTAACATAGTTTTTACCTTATTTATCGTTGTAGATGTTTTTATGAGCTCAACATAGTGATCTGGAGGAATTAAGAGAAAATCAAATACATTTTGTTTATTTGTCTCTGGATTTCTTTTTGTCTTTCACAGACCAGTGAAATTTTGTTGCTTGTCTTTTTAATGTAGAAGTGTTTTCCATTAGTTCTTCTGCAGTTATCAGATGTTTCTTCTTTATAAAAGTATTTGCTTCTTCAAGTGTTTTGAAGGTTCATTTTCCCTCTTATTTTGGCAGGATATGTCAGTTTTGCCTTGATACCAATTTGCTTTAGTGTTTTAATAAGGAAAATTAAAGTTTTCCTTTTTGCAAGAACAGCTGTAGAGTAGTCATTATCAAATCTGACTATCTGGTCATTTATTTTCAGGGGAGAGAGAGCACAAGCAGTTTTTAAGATAAGATCATTGTCCTGGCTGGATATAAGTTCTACTATAATTGATCTAGGATAAGTATTCTTGCTGTTGGGCGAAACTATAGATAGTGATCTGTGGGCTCTCTCAATACCAAAAGAGAAAGCCTCTGGTAAAGTTAAACTTTTAGGAAGTCATGCTGTTAAAAAAATTGCCATATTGTCTGCTTCCATTCCCTCTGGTATACCTGATGCTGTTTCTTCTGGACCGATTCTCTAAATCATCCACTTTATTAATAGGTTTGTTGTTTTGTTGTAGGAGAAATCCAATGTTCCTCTCTCCCTCTATCAGTCTATTGTCAATATCTGAGACATATTCTTCTATTGCTGATATCTGGATTTGTTGCAGTTTTAAGATATCACTATTTCAATTTGTTTATTTGAATCTTCTTTAATTCTGTAACTTTTTGTGTTCAGTTTGTCTATTTTTGTTATTAGATCTTGAATGTTTGTCAAAATTGAGTGTATCTCTTTCTTCAAGGAGTTCTCCTGCTAGGTGGATTTAAGAAGAATCATCTTTTCCCAGCTGTGGTTTTCCCTTTCTTGTTCTTGTTGATTTTGACAGAAAAATGTGAAAATTATGATTAAAAAATACACCAAAAGAAAGCTTTCGAGTTCTAGTTTATAGATCAGTTTGTTTGAAGTTATTTTTGTTGATTTTCAAAAATAATTCCTGTCAGAATAGTTACAAAGCTGCAGAACAGAGAATTTGTCTGCTTCCAGGCTTCCATCCAAGCCATGCCCCGCCCCATGTTAATATAGTTTGATTATTTCTATATGAATGTAAATTTGCCTGTGCCATAAGTGATAATTCAACAAAGGTTTTTGAAAAAAAAAAATATCTAGGGATTTCCACTTGCAGGTCCAATTCAGAAATGTTCTCCGGTAGTTATCAAGAAATTAAAGTTTTATTAATTTCAGTCTATATATATTAGAAACTTGTACTGCTGACTTAGGTTTCCAGTGATTGCAATGACTTTAATCTTTAAAATTAGTTATAGTGTAGCAGGAATTTCTCAAAGTATTCCTTGCTTTGTCATGACAATTTTTATATTCTCCGTAAATAATCACATTTGACATCTGGAAAAAAGTTGCAGATGCATTCACATGGGTGCAATAGTTATTAGTAAATGTTCATTAGAGTGAACGCGGTACTGCAAGGTCTAAGGATTTGCCCTTTCCCCACTGAGTGAGATTTCAGTGTTGGTGTATATATAGTTACCAGGAGATGTTGGGAGCTGCAGTGAAATTTACTCACTAAAAAAACACTGTTTTTGTGGTTTTTACTGTTCTATGTTTTGGCAGTTCAGTCTTTTTAAATCATTTTTTCATCACTCTTTTAAGCGTTCAGTCTTAATTGAGACATTCATTGAAATATATAGAAGTTACTCAGCTGCTATGGTGGTTTGGGAATATATAACTTTGAATGTTACGTTTAAACAACTAATTGGACTAAACCTTGCACAAATGACAATGTGAAACACTTCTGCTTTGACACAGTTGGGAAGGGATGGACTAAACCACTGTTTCAGTGTTATGGCTTGAGGCAATCTGGTACAATACACATTCCATATGTTATATACATTTTTAAAGGATTTGCGTTTTACTTGTCATCTCACTATAGCCCTTTACATATGAATTGCTGTACTCCCCTAAAATATTTTCTTATAGCTTTTCTGTCCTTGCATTCTAACAACATCTGAAAAGCTCTTCAGCTGAGTCTTCCTTCATGCTTTGGTTCCTTCTCTGATGGCATTGTGGAATCTGAAGATCATGGTGGCCTGCTTTTATTTCTTCTGTGAGTGCAGACTGAATTTTTATTTTATGAATTTAGATGGCATTTATGGACATTTTATATAGGTACACTTCACTGTGTTGTAACCATGGAGGAGGAACTTGATCTGCTCCAGTGTAAACTAGGCATGCTTTATATCTGAACTTATGAAAGTGTGAGACAAGGTGATGTCCTGCATGTATCAGAAGCAGACTTACAAGCCTACCAGGAGGAAATTGAGTCCTAGCAACAATCACCACAGAGTGAGTTTAATGGACTTTCCTCTAAAGAACTTATTAGGATCAAATAATAGCAGGAAAATGGTGCACGATAATCCAAAAGTGGGAATCTTCATATCACAGGTGTGCTGGAAGGATTGGAAGGCCAGGACAAGCTCCGATTTGTTGAATATCAGGTTTTTTTTTTTTGTTTCTGGATGAGACTTTTGACTTGATCAAGTACTCCAGGTATAATAATGGACATGTTAGACATAATTTATGCAACCTTCACTCTTACTTGGTTAGACAATGGGTCTTGAAGAAATTAGCATGTGTCCTTTTTTGTTGATCATAAGTTTTTTTTTTTTTTTTACAGGAGAACTTCTACCCAGAGACTGACAGAAGTAGGCAGGAGATCAGTCACTGTATGCAGCATTTTCTGCATGTCAGAGTGGTAGCTAGCAAGTCTTTGCTGTATGTTGATGGAAGGTTGCCAAAGAAAGGTTTGTTTTTTTAATGTGAAATTATACAGGACTGCTGTGTTCTGAATATTTAAAAAAAATGCAAGAATTAATTATGACAGTCTGCAGTCTGCGACTCTCTCTGAGCCTCTCAATATGTTGATTGTTTAAGTGTTTCTCAGTAGGATTCATTGGAAAGATACTAACTGATATTGCAAGATCATTACCGCTTGTATTTTTAGCCACTCTTGTTCTGTCTGTTGCTGCTTTCTCCTGGTGTCTGCTACTGATTGCTGAAGATTTGCTGTTGTTGGGGGTCAACAGTACTGTGGAAATTATTCTTAAGGATGTTTGAGGTGGAATATTAACATCATTTTGGATACTAGCTCTGTGCACAACATTTCTGTGTCCTTTGCCTTCTTATTGCAGGGAAGATGACTGCCTTTTCATCTCTTTTGAAGGACTGTTCACTGATGGATTGTCAACTAGACTTAACTGTTGTTTGAAAAACTTTTACAGGGATGTTTGTAGTGAAACATTAATTATGAGTATGAACTGTCTTGCTGTGTCCTGCAGTGTTGTCATGATTAATGTCCTGTTGCCAGGAAATGTCTGCTTATTCATTTCTTTGTGCTAGCCTGATATAAAACACTTGGAATTTTTGTGGTGATCTTTAGTTATCCGCTGAGAAGCTATATTCTTAGATGGTTTACATTTTTTTTTGTAGTATTGTCAGACATTTTAGCATTTGGTTTAATTGTTTGTCTTTTTGCTGTAGATTGCAGTGTAACAGACACCGAGGAATTTGTAGTATATTAGTGTTATTACACTATTTTCTGCCATTTTGTCTTGTAACTGTTGACTTTTTACTATGGATTAACTATCACTTATTCAGGTCAGATGATATTCATGGTTAATTTAACTGAATTGAATGTTTTTGTTATGAGTTAGGTAGTTAAGCCCCATAATAAATAGGAGAACAAACCTGAATCTACCTACACATTTTCATATTATTTGGATGGGATTACATTAAATATCTCAAACAATGCAGATGGGCTACATTTTTACCTTAACAAAATTGGTTGGCAAATGAAATGGGTGCAAGGGGAGAAAGTACAAATGGAATATCCTTTCAGACACTAAACACTGTACATCTATTTCATGTAATAGCTCAGAAGAATTAAACCCATTCAAAGTAATGCTGAAGTGGGTAACACTAGACCCCTTCAAGCATTCTGAGGTTGATGATTATTGGGTTATCACAATTAGCAGGGGTTCCAAAATCAGAGATTTAGGGGGACTCATCCTTCAACAAGGATTCAAATTCTCAGAATGGCAGACAATCTGAAGTGGAAAAGAATTGTGAATGTCTGGAGGAGTCAGCTTTGTTTCAGCATAGTCAGAGAAATATAGCTGTGCAGCAGAGCATTCCAAAGTGGGTGCCACAACAAAGAGAAATTGAGGATATATGGAAATGGGTTTGGGTGAACCTTCTATGGACCTGATCGCAGTATGCATTTTTTCATTAAGGTAAAAGCTGTCTGGCAGCTGGGAAATAAATGCTCTGATTGTATGCATAAGGCTACAGGGAGTTTTCTGGTTTCCGTCTTCATATAGTTTCTGGCTTACACATACCAAGCTCAGTGCATCTTGGTGAGTTGGGCAATGGATCACCATCATCATCCATTCTTTAGTGGTGTCTTCACCTAAAGTGACTATAGAGAGGCATGATTGTTATCCTTCCCTTCAATACCATGTAGCATAGATAATAACATTTCAAATGGATTTTAACTGCCACAGTGATCCACATTTTAAGCAGTCAGCTAAGAAGCTCCTGAGAAAGATTTTTTGAACATTGATAGGCCTTGATGTTGTATGTTTTTGGGACATTTGCTTTGCTGAAGGATTTAATGTGCAAAAAGTGTGCTTTCATTCTGCCTGATTTAAAGGCTTTTGGCAAATGTGCTATTTTTCATGCTAATGTTAAGAACGATGTAAAGATTTGAACACTTGGGGAGATTTATATAACTATCTGCATATGAGAGTGTGTGTTTGTGTGTGTGTGTGTGTGTGTGTGTGTGTGTGTGTGTGTGTGTGTGTGTGTGTGTATATTTAGTGAGGTGCAATACTTTTCCCACCTAACAGGGTAGGATGTTTCCCACCCATAAGGAAAAAAAATGTGTGTGTGTGTGTGTGTGTGTGTGTGTGTGTGTGTGTGTGTGTGTGTGTGTATTTATGATATAGATATACATATATAGATGGGATTACTTACCTTGGTTGACAAAGCAAAATATCAATGGCAAGAAAATCAACCAAAAAAGTTTGCGATGCAAACGTCACCAGTCAACTGTACATGTGTGAGGAAAATCCTTGCCACATGCAAATAAACAAACAAAAAAATAAATAGCAATTCCAAAAAAAGAGATAAAAAAACAGGGTAAGGTATCACCTCAAAAGCAGAAAATAGTCCAGAAGTAAAAGAGGTAGATACGCCACAACAATCGAAGCAAACCAGATGAAAAAAGTAAAATATATCCTTTTATTCCATGGAAGTAAGCGCTTTCACGTTACAAAGAACGCTTCATCAGACTTTAACAAAGTGCAGAAAACTCATCACATTTAAATACTCATGGAGCACCAATGGCACTCTTCATCAGTATCACATGTAAAATCACATTAAATCACTTCATCCACTTTTAAAGGTATAGAAGAAGATATTGAAAAATTCAAATATATGTGTGCCACAAAGATATAAACTCACAACAAATATATATATAGATCATAAGCAACTTATAACACTATCATATATACATCAGAAATGTGAATACAATTATATATACGCATAAAAATACTAATACTTACAAGGATACCTATAAAATACTTATAAATATATATATCGCAAAAACATATTTCTTATATAGAAATACTCATAGAATACTTATAAAATACTTATAAAATACATATAGAAACACACATAAAACATGTTAAAAACTTGCTAAAAGATTTAATGCACAAATGGTCTATCTACTAAGAATGGTTTCAAAGATAACTTATCATTGAGGCCATGCCCCTTATCTGCAGCTAACTTAATTATCCACCTAGCTTCTGTTCTTTCTGTCTTATTCCTGATATCACCTAATCTTTCTGTCTCTAGTAACTGTCCTATCACCATGAATCTAAATGCATGTGTAATATCATTCTGCAGAGTGTGCTTAGCTAGGGCATTCCCTTCATTCTCTCTATGAATAGCATAGAGATGCTCCCTAATCCTTTACCTCACTGTTCTATTGGTCTTACCTACATAAAAACAATGGCACTTTTTGCAGGTAGCTAAGTAAATCACATTCCTTGATTTACAATCTGCATACTCATTAAACTCATATTCGACCCTGGTATCAGGGTGTATAAAGACATTAGAATTCATTACATAGTCGCATTTTATGCGTATATATAATTGTATTCACATTTCTGATGTATATATGATAGTGTTATAAGTTGCTTATGATCTATATATATATTTGTTGTGAGTTTATATCTTTGTGGCACACATATATTTGAATTTTTCAATATCTTCTTCTATACCTTTAAAAGTGGATGAGGTGATTTAATGTGATTTTACATGTGATACTGATGAAGAGTGCCATTGGTGCTCCATGAGTATTTAAATGTGATGTGTTTTCTGCACTTTGTTAAAGTCTGATGAAGTGTTCTTTGTAACGTGAAAGCGCTTACTTCCATGGAATAAAAGGATATATTTTACTTTTTTCATCTGGTTTGCTTCGATTGTTGTGGCGTATCTACCTCTTTTACTTCTGGAAAAAAATAAATAAATACAAAAAATGTTGCCCACCCACACACCTTCTGCTAATTATATATAGTAACTCTAAGATTATACAATCCCTGGGAAAAGGAATATTCCCCCACCTGCGGATTGTTGATTTATAATACTTGTCAACCATCTGCATATGTCATCCAACTGTGGTCAATCAACCAGTTATCAACATTTTGCTGTGTCAATCAAATTTAGGAGTCCCACATATACATGATATAGATATACATACATAGCTGGGATTATCTACTTTGATCAACAAAGCAAAATGTCAGTGGCAAGAACGTTAACTACAGAAGGTTGACAATGTGAACATAGTCAATGAACTGTGCACACAACTACACAAGTGCCACACAAAACACAAAAAATATTGCACAGAATAATGTTATATCCAGTAGCCACATTTGTTTAATGACTAATTTGATTAACAAAGATGCAAAAAATTGCTTTTGATAATATTTGCAATGCAATAAACATACCTAAGAAGGAATAATTAAAAAAAGAAAACATAATCAGTAATGAAAACAATCATTTCTGTTTGTATCATATTTAAAGTTAAAATCTTTCCAAGACATATAAGGTTAAATAAGACCAAATTAGGCTATTTTAGATAGATTGTTTTGAACAAGAAAACTGAAATACATATGATGACATCTCCATCATTATAAATCAGATAAGAAAATAACTAGCACAATGCATATACCATGTTGTAAGCCAGCCACAACTAGGGAAGAGCAAAGGGGAGAGCAAACCTGGGCATAAGCTGTTAGGGGGGCATGATTGGCACCTCAGAAGAGTTGCCAATCAGGTATGAATGCAAAACTGGCATTCATTTAATCATCACATGCTTAAATAACAAAATAATGTTAGATGCTAATAACTGCAGCTTGTTACAGTTCTGTTATGGGAAAGTTCTTTTTTTAGTTCTCATTTTTGGGATAAGGAAATGCACCAGTTTGGGAACAGCCCAAGGTGCTAGTTGAGCTAGCTATGGCTCTGTTGTATATTACATGAATAAAAAAAAAACTCCACACAAAGTTTTTGACCAAATGTTGCTATGGCTATAGACTACATAAAGCCCTACACTAAACTACCAAACAAACACCACTTGCTTCTGGGTCAATTCTCTTTACCATTGGTATATATTACAGCTCATAATAACAGACAATACATTTAACAGGCTATTATCTACCCCTAAATAAGAACCAGCATGTAGCTTGTTACCTTCCTTCACTCAAACAGAACAAACTACTTGCCTTGTTTTTATTTTCAGACTGACCATACACTACTTTCTTTTCTCAATTTCTACAGCATCTTGTAGTTAATAGTTAGCCACACATGTAAATCTCTGGGCTTGTGCACTGCTCCATGTGATTCTTCTTTTTCCCTCCCAGCATTTGTTTTTTAATGTTTAACAACACAGTTGTTTACTATCACTGGACTCCTTCTTACCTTATTGTCTTTGGATGAAATAAAGTATGTGAATAATTTAATAAATCACTCCTGTTTTGCTTTGAAAAAATGGCCATAGCCCTGTATTTTGTTATGCCAATAAGATCAAATTATGTATCAAATCAATGCCAAATCAGAAGCCAATGCCAATCAGACTAAATCAATACCAACCATGAACTTTGAGATGTATGCAAAGGGAAGAACTTGGAAGGAAGTCAAATCAACCAGGCCATAAAATATCAACACAATCCTTGTAAATGTTCAACCAACATCAATGGATGAAGGGATCTGCAACCAAACACAAACAGTCCCCTGTCACGTTTCAGCCAGATACCAGTGGCTGAAGGGAATCTGCCACCTGCGGTATCCCAGCCTGTGGCCCCCAGCCTGCCTGCTACACCATGGGGCAACCCAACCAGTAAAGGGCCAAACTGTCTGAGCCTACACCCCCACCCAGGCCTTGCACACTCCTCTGGAATTAAGCCTTCCATGTCTGCCCTTCCACCACAGGAAGATGTGTTGTTTTTCATGCTGTCTTTTCCCCCAGCACATCTGCCAACTTTCTGATTTCTTTTTTAAAGTTCCCTATAAGTAACTTTGTTTTGAAATATGATATGTGAACTCCATCCATTAATTGTTTTACTTTTAACTTATTGTATGTCTATAGATAGAATGTTAACATTGTTTTGCACAGTGGTGTGTTTTTAAATGGGTTGAAAAATGCATTCCTTTTTGACATTTTGTATGTAGTAATGTGAATTTACATCTAATTTTTACACTAACATTTATTACTATAGTTTGCTGTTAACTTGAATTTTAGATAATTATGGTTGATTAGTCACTAATTAGTTAATTTATATTAAAGGGTTTTCAAGTGATTAAATGTTATAGGAAGTAGCATAAAAGGAGGGAATTTGTTTTTTTTACCTAAGAAGGTCCTGTATGTAAGTGGACGAAAATGCGGTTGTTTTGTTTGAAGCATTAAAACAAGATTACATTTTGCTGCCTTATTCACTTTGTGGAGCTGTGGTTACTGGATTCCTGTGTGCTTTGGTGTTTTTTAGTTATTGTGATTTTCAAGGCACTATTTCCTCCTAGTTTTTGAGGTTTGAGTTTTTTTGTCACATTATGGAGGATCTGGAGACCAGTATCAGCTCTTCAGTCGGAAGACCAAGTGACTTATAGATTGTGAGTGAGAGGCTTGCACGAGTGGAAGGGCAACTTACACAGTTGGTGGCTATTCTGACTCAGCACCCAACTAGTTCGGCTAGCATTTCATTTTATGACAATAATGGAGCAGATTCTTTGCCTGGCAACCACGAGGCATTATCTAAACAACTAGGACATCTAACGTCACTTCTGGAATTGTTACTGGACACACAGTTGCCTTGAGGACGGAGGGGAGAGAATTTGGAAGACAGGAAAATTCAGCATTTTTTTTAAGCCAAGGAGATCGAGGAGAAATGCATTTGTTATCCAGATCTACGAACTGTAATTTAAGTGGAAGGAAGGAAACCAGAATCGAAGAACAACAAGGTGACTGTTCCAATTTAGCTACTAGCAGTGTTAACAACACCAGAAATGTTAATGAGACTGTGCAATGGGGGGGGGGATTCATGCCATTTCTCAATGGCTTAATATAACTGTAATTTTGCTGACAGTTACTCGGACATGACTAGGACACTGAATAATAAGAATGTGACCAGTTACAACACAAATGTTAATTTATTATATGATTTGATGTTAACATATAAAATTTTGTATATGGACAACTGTTACTTAAAGGAATGCATTGGGAGGGAAATTATGCCAAAGGGATTACGTATTTTTAAATATCCCAATAATGTGAGGGAGGGTAGTGAATTTCATAAAGAGTTGCTCAAGATTTTTAACAATAGTGGATTAGATATTATGAGAGCTATTATTAATAACAATGAAAAAGAAATGGATACATTGTATATAAATATAGACAAAATTAATCATGGCATAGTAACAGACCTCTCGTTTACAGTGGAGGTGGAAAAAACAAAATATTTTAAAGTGAAGGACAAAATTGAAGAAAGATGTAAGCATATTTATGATAGAAAATGTAAAAAAATTGGACAGGGACTTAGTGGAGTATAGGGAACAACGCTCTTACCCCAAACCCAAGACCAACACCAGGAGACACTACTGGAATAATACTAATCATGTGGGGGGTGACGAACCCTGGGAGAGAGCTGATAACATGGAATGGAATATTGAAGGTGATTATACTAATTTTCAAGGTGCAGTAGGTCAGGGGGGTATGTTATAGATGACCCTTTAGAATTCTCCCCATTGAGGAGGTCGGAGAGAATCAACCAACAAACACCAGTGAATTATCACTACCCCAGGGGGGACAACAGAAAGGGAGGAGGTACTAAGTTTAAATGTTCAGAATTGTAGTATGGCACAGATATGCTTGGAGATGGACATATTGTAGTGGAAGGTTACAGACATATGTATCAGAATTTCAGCATATTTAATTATAGTTATTTAGATATGGACCATGTGTACTTCAGCTTGTTTAGTAAAGGACTTAAATTTGTACTCAAGTGCTGTGAGTAACAATTTCTAATGTCTTAATAGACTTGAAATGATTTTTAAGGAAAAAGGATTTAGAACTTATTATACAAAACAATGAATCTAATGTCCATTTAATTAAGAAAAAGAGCATGTACCATCCACCCCTCCACCCCCAGCTTAAGCATTTTGAGACCCAGGTTGAAATGGAGCTCAGACAAAGTCTAAGTAATTCAAGTAGGCATTTCAACCTGAGCAAAGAGGAAAATGACTTGTTGAATTCTTTGAGAAAGAATGAGAATGTTAGGGTTAAGAAGCCTGAAAAGGGGGAGGGGTGGTTATTATGGATAGTATTACGTATTCAGCCAAAATGTTGGACATGTTAAATAACATGGATACATATACCAGAGTGTCTCACAACAAAATTAATGTTGCATATAGGAAAATTGACTTTATGTTAAAAGAAATGGTTAAGGATGACATGATTAGTCAGGAAGCATATCATTACCTAGTTATGAACAAACCTAAAGTTCCTTCAATTTTTGGTATACCCAAGGTCCATAAGGATGTTGGCAACCCACCTCTCAGACCACTTGTGGCAGATACAGGATCTAAAACCTATCTACTAGCCAAATATTTGGACTTGAGGCTAAAAAACATTTGGTCTGAGAAGGTGGGTATCCTTAAGGACTCTTGGGATTTTTTGAGAAGTATTGGTGGAAATTTATATCGGGATGATTTAATATTTGTTACATTGGACATCCAGGATTTGTTTAATGTTATACCCTATAAGGTAGGACTAGAATGGTTTGAGGAAGCGCTCAGAATAAAAGGTAGTATAGATAGCGATACCATAGTGGTTCTTATAGAATATATGGATATAGTGCTTAGACACAATTTCCTGTTTTTTGAAGGTGAGTTCTTCAAGAAGGTAAGTGGGGTAGCTATGGAGGCCTTTTGTGCCCCCAGGTACGCCAACCTAGTCTTGTCCACATGGGAGGAGAAATATTTATTTCATTCAGAATACTCACAGTATTGGAGCTATTATAGATATTACCTAGATGTCATCTGCATCTTTTGGGTTGGACCCAAAGTGATACTATGTGATACTATGTGAATTTATTGAGTATATGAATAACACTACAGAATTTTTAAAGTTCACTCATGTTATTTCTCATGAGAGACTACAGTAGTTAGATGTAGTAGTAGAAAAGGTTCCAGAGGAGAAAATATTTAAATCAAATGTGTATAGAAAAAAGACATTCTCAAATTATATTTGTTTTTTTACTAGTACCCACCCTTTTAGTAAAAAGAGGGGAATTATAAAAGAGCAATTCAATAGGAGTTGCAGAATGACTTCTTTAGATGAGGATTATACTGTAGAGAGTAAAAAACTGAGAAAGATGTTTTTGGAAAGGAAGTATCCTTTGGATTTAGTGGAAGAAATTGAGAATGAAATTAAGAAACAGTGAAGAGGTAGATTTAGCCCTATTTTAGGGGTTCCCGAGTTGGTAGTGGGTCAGGAAGCTAACAATGTCCCTACTGAAATTAATTGGAGCAGTAATTTTGCATTGAATTTTAGTAGTAATTTTCATTATATTAGGGACATTGTTTCCAAGAATTGGGAGAGGTTTGGTAACTATTCAGGCTTAGAGCAACTGTTTAAGGGCTCCCTGAAATTCACTTATAGAAAGGGCAA
Source organism: Protopterus annectens (assembly GCF_019279795.1). Lineage (NCBI taxonomy): Eukaryota > Metazoa > Chordata > Ceratodontiformes > Protopteridae > Protopterus > Protopterus annectens. Next base: position 1,921,824,272 of record NC_056735.1, read on the forward strand.
GAATATTAAGGAAATGTTAGAAAATCATAAAACAAAACAGGGCAGGAAAGGAAGGGCATATACAAGTGTGGTTCTTGCACACAATGTTCTTATGTACTTCAGGGAAATTGTGTGAGTTTAAAGGCTAGGAATGAGAGGGTAGACACCAACAAACACTGTAATTGTGATATTATTGGGGTTGTATACATTGCTATTTGTAAAATATGTGGGTGTTTCTATACAGGAAAGACAAATAGGAAATTTAAGAGGCGTATATATGAACACCTTAACGATATTAAGAAGCAGGACATTAATAATGCCCTCTACAAACATAGTACGTATTGCACTGAAGCAGTTTTTGTTTTTTTTTTATCATTGAAAAAGTTAAATTGGCCCCTAGGGGGGTTCCTGGGAGACAACTATTGAGTTTCAGGAGCTATATTGGCAACTCAAATTAGAAGCCAATAGGCTACCAAGACTCAATGATCTAGTCTCATTGGCTCCAGTTCTTAAACTCAGGTCTAATAAACTTTAACTGGGTCCTTTAAAAAAAAAATTAAAAATGTTGGCGTCTGCTAAGACAAGATTTGGTTGAAATCTGTTTAGTTTTATTGTGCTTACAAAACCAGGAGATGACAGTATTGTTTAGCTTTGTATACCATATCCTTTACATTTATAGCATTTTACATGTTTTACTTTTAACTTATTGTATGTATATAGTTAGAACGTTAACATTGTTATGCACACTAGTGTGTTTTTAAATGGGTTGAAAAATGCATTCCTTTTTGACATTTTATATGTAGTATTGTGAATTTACATCACATTGTTACACTAACATTTATTACTATAGTTTGCTGTTAACTTGAATTTTAGATAATTATGGTTGCTTAGTCACTAATTAGTTAATTTATATTACAGGGTTTTCAAGGGATTAAATATTATAGGAAGTAGTATAAAACGAGGGAATTTGTTTTTTATTGCATTTCTGATGAGGTCCTGCATGTAGGTGGACGAAAATGCAGTTGTTTTGTTTGAAGCATTAAAACAAGATTAAATTTTGCTGCCTTATTCACTTTGTGAAGTTGTGGTTACTGGATTCCTGTGTGCTTTGGTGTTTTTTGGTTATAGCCCAGTATTTTGTTATGCCAATAAGATCAAATTATTTATCAAATCAGTGCCAAATTAGAAGCCAATGCCAATCAGACTAAATCAATACCAATCATGAATTTTGAGATGTATGCAAAGGGAAGAACTTGGAAGGAAGTCAAATCAACAAGGCCATAAAATATCAACACAATCTTTGTAAATGTTCATCCAATATCAATGGCTGAAGGGATCTGCAAACAAACACCAACAGTCCCCTGTCACGATTCAGTCAGATACCAGTGGCTGAAGGGAATATGCCACCTGTGGTATCCAAGCCTGTGGCCCCCAGCCTGCCTGCTACACCATGGGGCAGCTCACCCAGTGAAGGGCCAAATTGTCTGAGCCTACACCCCCACCCAGACCATGCACACTCCTCTGGAATTAAGCCTTCCATGTCTGCCCTTCCACCACATGAAGATGTCTTATCTTTCATGCTGTCTTTTCCCCCAAGCACATATGCCAGCTTTCTGATTTCTTTTTTAAAGTTCCCTATAAGTAACTTTGTTTTGAAATATGATGTGTGAACTACATCACTTTTGTAAAGTTCTTGTGAACAGTATTAATATTAGTGTGCTGTTCTACCCAAACCCCTAGCTTGATTGCCTGTTGCCTTATAAATCTTTTGGTCAACTTCCTAACACCTTTTATAGTTCTGACATTATTTGCTTCTCACCAAAATGGCCTTTAAATTCTATCTGACCACACAAGATTTACATTCATCCATTTTTGTCTGATCTGCCCCACCTATTCACAAATTCCAGTTTTGAGGTAAAGCAATGGGCTACTTGTAAATTCATTCCCCCTATATGCAATACAATTACACTTGGCTCAGGTAGTAACTCAAAATACTCTATCAAAACTGCTACTGGGTGTCTCCACTGCATTCCTGTCCTTCCTAGCCAGTGAACCAACATTTCTTTTTCTTTGAAACCCAGGTTTCAGCCTGTTTCACTCAGTTCTCTTGTCATGTGGTGCATGAAAGAATGCCATAGTATCCATATCTCTACCAGCTGCTATTGTGACACCTGGAAAAGAGAATGCGTGTGCTGGCACCGATGAAGGGTTGATCCTGAAAGCTTTGTGATTTTTTCCCTGTTTGGAATAAATGCTGCATTTTATCTCAACGTTACTAGGTTTGGGAAATTTTTTGTATCCTGCCTGGTTTACCTATGTGCTGTTCTTGTTTCTTTGGATTTTTGTGTGCTAGCAGGCCTGGCAGTTATCACCACTCCCATATCTAGCACACATCACAAGTGTGCCAGATGTTTGCTGGGGGGGGGGGGGGCATCCCACACAACCATTTACTGGACGTTTCTAGGTTTGGCAAATCTTGCAGATACTTTCCTTTGCCATTTTCCCCATTGAGGCTGCACTTCAACTGTACCTGTTGCCCTTGGCTGTGTTATCAGTGTTAAGGCTGGATCCACTGCTGCTGTCTGGTACATTGCTGACTTTACTGGTGAACAAAGCCCTGTCTAGTCATTGCCATCCTTTCAAGCTAAGTAATTACTATAGACATTTCTCTGATTCCTTGGCTATGCTTCTGTGTGATCCCTTATGAAGCAAAAATAATATTACGTACAACGCTCTTACCATTCTCCCCTATTCCCTCCCTCCCTGAATATCAGTCTTCTACAGTAACCATCTTTCATCCACCTCCTTAATAGCATAACCTGACCCTCTTCAAATGCAGTTTGGATCAATGGATGGGAAATCGCAAATTTACATGTGGTGTAGCACCAATTTCCCTTATGGACAAGGGCAATCTGTAAGTTATTCAAGGCAGAGGCATAAACCTATGCCATCCTCTTGTCTCTAGGAGCCATATATTGGGTACAAATCTGGTTATATTGGCTAGGGTTGTAAGGGCTGTTAAGCAGTTATGCTTGTATTCTCCTATGAGCTTATAACTCAGACTATTACCGCTCTCAGTACCTGCATGGTCTGGGTGAAACCTTCATTGTCTTATGATTAATGGCAACATTTTTTTTTACAAATTACTTTATTATTATTATTATTATTATTATTATTATTATTATTATTATTATTATTATTATTATCGTCATTATTGTTATATAGCTTCCCAACAATGACCTGTTTATCAAGAATCCTAACATAATCCCAAGAACATGGATGCCTCATAAGTCAAAACACAGTCTATATACTTGTCTCATTCTGATAGGTTGTAACATAAGGTCCACTTAATCAATGCAAGGCCTACATATCCCCCAAGCCCTTACTGGGCCTAAATCAATTTCAACGTTTCACCATTGAACCATTGATAAAGGATGTGCAAGCTCAATTAACTCAATTTCAAATAATGGTCAATAAACTTGTAACATTGCTAAAACAGGTTCTCCTCCAGAGTATTATACACAGCCACACATAAACCTCTGAGCTTTGTAGAGCCCGAAATGCTATTCCCCATTAACCATTTAGCAAGAAAGAAAGGCCTGACTAGAGGCCTGATATGCATACAGATATATGTACACCTCTTATCCTCTTGTATCATTGATAAAATTATGTTTCTGTCAGCATTACTGTACCTGGCAAGTGGATTTATGTCAACATTATTGTACACAGCAACCTCTAACATTTCTCAACTGAACAGGTCCCTACACATACCAAACTGTGTACACAACCCAACAGCGACCAACAAATATGCCCAAGGGTGTGGGATACTGACATATTTAGATAGACTGTATGCACTTATAACCTTGCTAAAACCTGTTTGTCTCAGCAGCATTGTAATCAGTAACCCCTCATCCACCAGCCCTACTGGGCTAGAGAGCTTTCATCCTCCCCTAACCACTGACTGAGGAGGTGATGGCCTGGCCAAGTTTTAACAATGATGGTTGTAACTAGCACCATCTTTATACAAAATATATATATTTGAAGCACTTAAGCAGTAACCCTTACATAACTAACAAATGAAGCCAACCACATAACTCAATATGTTCACTGCTAAACCTTTCCTTCAAAAAATTTCCAACCAAAAAAAATAAATAAATAAGTTGAGAAAATCATCAAAGCCCTGGCCACTAACAACACATTTTAAATGTATCATTTTCTTTTCCTTTCATGTCCACCAGTTTCAGTCTTCTCTTCCTAAATATCAGTTTTGAAAGCATGTGCAACAAAGTCCAAAATATAGATACTTTTGTTGCCACATATATTTCAGACATAGTCATAGTTACAGAAACCTGGCTGAAAACGAACACATATACATTACAATGAAATCACCCCCCCCCCCCCGGGTTCAATATAATTGGGTCTGAGAGGACAAATAAATGGGTTGGCAACATTGCCATCAACTGCAAGAATTCCTGAAACATAACCACATACACAAAGATGATACTTCAGTTTAACAATGCAGAATTACTGACATCACTCTGCAAAATCAATAACAGGAAAACAGTTTTTAGCAGCCATATATATCCTACCAATTTATAACATTATCACCGTAGAAGATATTGTATACTGGATACCCACCATATCAAACATGAAACAATAATACTTCTTCTTCTTTCAGCTTTTTCCTGGTTAGGGGTCACCACAGTGGATCATCTGTCTGCTCATGACTGGCAGTGAAGGTTTTACAGTGTCAAGTTGCCAGCCCGGTGCCTAACCTTCCTCAGAACAGAAGGCACACACACACTCACACCTAGGGCCAATTTAGAGTGTCCAATCCACCTACTGCATGTCTTTGGGATGTGGGAGGAAACCGGAGCACCCGGAGGAAACCCACACAACCACAGGGAGGACATGCAGACTCCGCACAGAAGGCACTCCAGCCAAGAATTGAACCAGAGAACCTCTTGCTGTGAGGTGGCAATGCTAACTGCTGCACCACCGCGGCCACCCTATGAAACAATAATACTAGGAGACCTAAATATAAACAGGCAGCTTATTAATGACAGCACCCCAATCTGATTCCATAAACCTATACAGATTTATGCAGTTAATTACATCAGTTACTAGAGTTCACAAAAGCACTAGTATGCACACAACCTTAGACTGAATTCATACTAAGAGACTCTACAAAATAAAGAGAGCAGTTGCCTTACAGACAGCCTAAATGACCATCTTTCTACTTATACAGTCAGAAATAAATGGATAGAAGAAGTAAAAGAAAAAATAAGAAGTTTAAAAGTACAGGATATGAAATGGAATGAAATAACAGCCAGAGAGATTGAAACAATGTTGAGAAAAGTCTCTAACTGCAAAACCCCAGGCCCAGATGCAGTACCTAACTTTTGGCTTAAAGTATTAACTTCTTTGCACAAGGATTTAGCTATGAGTTAGAACTATTTATATACGCACCCCAAACATACACCACACTGGTTAACAACAGGAAAAACAATGCTCTTACTTAAGAGTGAACCTGCAAGCTACTCTAAAAATTATAGACCAATAACTTGCCTTCCAATGATGTATAAACTATACACTTGAATTGACGCGGACAGAGTTTATAGTCATTTAGAAGAAAACTCAATTATGGCAGTAGAACAAAAAGGGCAATAAAAGAAAGTCATATGGAACAAAGGATCATTTATTGTTAAACAAAGTTATAGTGGAGAACTGTAAGAAGGGGAAGAATGTAAGTATGGCATGGACTGATTACAAAAAGGCATTTGATAGTATCCCACATGGATAAAAGAGTGCTTAAAATGTATAAGATACACCCTACACTGATTGATTACATTACAGTAACCATGAAACAGTGGCAGACCACTTTGCAATTAAGCCATAATAAAGAACAGATTATTATCCCAGTGATAAAAATTCAAAGGGGGATATATCAGGGTGACTCATTGTCACCATTGCTATTCTGCCTTGCCATTAATCCATTAAGCTGTTTAATTAAGAGCTTAGGCTATAGCTACAATTTGACTCTTAGAAAACAACAAAGTCTAATGACTTCTCATCTTCTCTTTGTCGATGATTTAAAACTGTATAGCTCATCAGATGAGGAACTGAAAGCACAGTCGCAGTTTGTCAAAACTGTTTCAGATGATATTGGAATATCATTTGGTCTTGATAAATGTGTAAAAGCAACCTCTAAAAAAGGAAAACTGCAGCACCAGAAAAACATCAGTTTGGGCAAGAATGTGAAATAAAAGAACTTGAACAAGAGGGAGTGTATAAATACTTGCGAAATGATGAAGGATCAGCAATAAAACATGAGCAAATGCGAATAAAACTCAGTAAGGAGTACTTTAGAAGACTTAAATTAATCCTGAAAACAGCATTGACATCTAGGAACAAGATCCAAGCTAGAAATCAATTTGCTCTTCCTGTCCTAAGTTACAGTTTTGGAGTGATTGACTGTCCCCAAAAAGTGTTGGATAGACTGGATATTAAAACAAGAAGGATGCTTCATGCTTACCAAATGATTTATGAAAATCAGTGCATACCAAGAGTATATATTCCCCATTCCGAAGGAGGGATGGGCCTCCTCGAAATTGATTACATGTATAGATGTGCAATCGTGGGACTCCACACATATTTACTGACCTCACAAGATCCAAATGTAGTGAAAGTTTTGAAACATGAGGATAATAAATCTAAGATGATGTCTCTGCTTAATTTAGCAGAAGGATATCGACATCAAGCAGGAATGGAAAACAAACCAGAAGTGGATAAAAAACAGGCAGCAACTGAATGTGCCAAAAAACAAAAGAAGGAATATAAGGTGAATGACAAGATGAGAAGGCAAGAAATGTGGAAAAAACATAAATATAGTTGCAAGTATTGAAAACTTCTGGAAGATCCTGATGTTGATCAAGAACAAACACAAGAATGGTTAAGGAGAGGCAAATTCAAACCACAAAATGAAAGGTTAATATTGGCAGCCCAAGATAGTGGGCTACGTACAAGCTGATTTACAAAGTCCATTGAACATGTGGGAGAAGCAGACATATGTAGGTTTTGTAAAACCGAATTGGTAACAGTCGCACACCTTGTTGCTGGTTGTGACGCACTAATGGCAGAGCGGCTAAATACTGAAAGGCATAATAATCTGGCGAGACTGTTACACTGGAGATTGTGCAAACATTATGGTATTGAATTGACTGAAAAACACTGGAAACATGAGCTACAAAACTCATAGAAAATGATGTTTATTTCACATGGGATCACCCAATACCAGCAGTTCAAAAAACAAGATGCTAGAAAACCAGATATAGTGGTCCAAGAAAAGAAGACAAAAGTAGCATTGATCATTGAAATTTCCACACCCAGTAACTACAGTGTCTTGCATACAGAGAGAGACACAAAGTCACAAAATACCTGTATCTGCAGGCAGAAATGAGAGCCATGTGGAAGAAAGATACCTATACAGTTCCAATAGTAGTAGGAGCAACGGGTCTTATAAAAAAGAATTTACAATCGTATTTAGATACTGTATGTTTCCAATTCATGTAACACCATATTGACTGCAGAAGGATTCATTACCGAGCACATTCCAGGTGCTGAGAAAAGCAGTTTTGGCTGACATCAAAGAGTGAAACAATACTAATTTCATGAACTTTAATTGTACTTTGACTTAGGAATGGGGTCCATTCCCATCATGGTATTAGAAACCCAGAAGACTTGGAGAAATTAAAAATGTCAGAAATAATATCCAAGAAAAAACGTATAATTTACAACCAAGTTTACAACTCAACAGGCCTTGACAAAGACACTTTTATGAGAACTTTAACAGAATTTAGCTGGGAACTAGTAAAATATATACACCTAGATTCTGCTTCACTTTGATAGTCCTAAATCATCTTATTACATCTGCTCCAGTTTGGGACCAAAACAGTCAAACCAAACCTGTAACATGGCTAACAAAATAAACTAAAAAATTAATGCTACAGTGTGGCAAAGCATGGAAGCAGTGTCAAAAATTAGAGCGCACAATATATTTCAACATTTCAGGCACCTAAGGAATAGGGCAAAAAAAAAACTTGACAAACAGACCGGTTCTAACATCCTCTAAAATGATTATCAAAACAACACAAGACTCTTTTGCTTATCCATAAATCAACCTATACAGTCAGACCAAACTGTGGGAGGTTGTCATAATGGTTAAAGTGTTTACCTTACAGACACAAGTTGCAGGGTTTGATTCTCACATGGGGTAATTGGCTAGGCTTAAAATGGCCCACAAGGGCACTTAGCCTAGTACTAATCTATGAACCTATGAACAACTACATCCAGCAAGACTAGTGATTCAATTCTGTCACAAACATTTATACCTTCACTACCCTCTCAGTACTTGCAGCCTCTACTAAACATCCTCAGCTACTTGACTTCTGCCCAGTACGTATCTCTACCATTAAAAACTCCTACATAAAGCAAAAGCCAACCACCATAGCTGCTGACCAATGCATCTTAGATTACTTAAAAATGTCTGCAAATACATTTGCTTTTCCAGTCTCTAAATTGATAAATACATCTATATCGAAAAAATATGTTCCTTCCTTCTGGGGAAAAATAAACACACTTTATTATACCCTTACACAAAGGCAGCACATTTATTTATGTATTTTTTAATGTATTTAGCATTTGTTAACCGGGTTAGTCCAACTGAGCCAGTGGCCCATTTTCAATGGAGACCCAAGGAGAAAGGCTTCAGACAGTTATTACAAAGTTACAAAAAAGAAAAACATCTGACGAAGTTTTATGAAAACAGTACAATAATGTGCTTTACATGCGAACATTAGATATTTACAAAAGTCCTGAGAATGACGTTTACATAAACATTACAATAATGTGCATAACATGCAAGTAAAAAAGACATTTTTTTTAAACAACAAAAAGAGAAAGATATGTAAATTGGATAGGACACTTGCAGTAGGTGGTTGTTAAAAGTGTGAGAGGTAGTAAGGTGGTAAGAGTTTAATAAATACAGACCCACTGCTATCCTCCCTCTACTGAAATGCTTAACAATGCATGCTTACTGAACTTCTGCATTATCTAAATTCAAATAATGCTCTGTCTGATGCACAGCATAGTTTCAGACCTAACCACAGTACAACTACTGCACTCTCTCACTTCACCATCACTATAAACCTGCAAAGGAACAATGTTAAACTAGTGTTAACAGTGTTCCTAGACTATCCAAAAGTATTACACCAACATCTACTCACTGAACTCTCTTCTATAAGACTCTCTCAATCTTCCATTATGTGGTTCTTTGGTTATCAAGTCCAGAAGGTAACAAGAAGTCAAACAGCAACAGGACATATCCTTTTCTCTCACAGTCACAATGCCTCTATACAAGGAACACTTCTCTTTAATATTTTTTTAAAACTCTTTATTTGGTTTTAACAAGTCCATCAGCATTTAAATCAGTGTATAACAAGGTAAGTGATAATTACTTACAACAGTCCATGACAAGAATATTTATATATTCTTAACTATTAGTACTTTCCAGTAAATCATTGAGTTTTTGCCAAGATATGCTCTGATGAGTTATGTTTAAAGTTCTCATTATTATAGTTGACAACTCATTTTTACAGATGGTCTTAGCTAGCCACACAAATTCACCAAATGCTAATTAGTTTTACATTTCCAGTTTTTTGTTATAACTTTTCTTGCAATGTTAAGTATTGCCGAAAGAAGAGGCATTTGATAAATAGGTATAGCTGCTGAAATTGGAGCATTAAATAGTATCAAGGAGTCAGTAATAATGAAATTGTCTGACCACAAAGCCTGAGAAAAGTTTCTAAAATCACTCCAAAAGGAAGTCAGCAGGTTACAATCCATTATCATGTGTATTCAAAGAGCATAAAGAATGTCATTACATCTCAACCATTTCATTTTTCCTGTTTTATATATTTCTGTAATTTTATGAGGTATAAGCAAGATTCTGTGCAGAAATTTCCATGTACAGATTTTCCAATAAAGTGAGGATGTTGACTTTCCTGATGATTTTAAGAATAACTTTTTATTTAGTTCTGAAAATGGTACATTATTAATTTTTGTTGAGAAGTTTCAGATTGTCGTATCTGAGGTAACAATTTCAGTTCTAATAATATTGTATATAATTGATAGATCTGACTTCCCCTTGGGTGGCCTGCTGTTAACATTAAAGAATAGAGTCAAGATTTTTGGAACAGGTTAGTTTGAAGATCTAGTCACATTTTGATTTTATCTTGCATATGTTCCTTACAGGTTTTAGGGTTGCCAACTGTCTAGATTTTTTCTGGACAGTCCAAAATTAAGGGATACTGTCACTGACATTGAAGGACACAATAATATGTTTGACTGAGTACGACAATCCCCTCAAGGGGAGGTTAATGCACATTTTTGCTCTGCATGCATTTTGCTTTCATGTACATGTCCAGAATGTTTGACATGAAACATTAGCAACCCTAAATGTATATCCAACCAGCCTCCTTGCTCTATGTTATATCTTGCAATTAAATATTCAACAGGATGTATTTTGTTTCCATTAAGAAATCGATGCCAAAATATTAGTTTACTATTCTTGAGAGCCGTCATTGGGTTTGCATTAAAAGATACTAAGCATGCATTAGTGAAAGCAATGGGGAATAACAGGATTAGCAATTCCTTGGCTAGCTAATTTTAATTCATAAATTGTTTAAAGATCAAAAGGATTTGGTTAATAAAAGGAATAAAAGTAAATGTGTGTCTTTCATACAGAAAAAAATCTTTTAGAGCCCCATAGAATATACTGATACCAAGTTTCATTTAAGAATCTATGTTAAGTTTGTTGCTGTCTATTAATATTTTCTCATATGAAGAACCTAACCACAATAAAATAATTACTGTATTAGTATATAGCTCAATGTTTGGAAACGCAATGTCACCTTTCTCCCAGATTTTTAGATGCTAGCCTAAATATATCCTTTTTTTAGTGTACTGTAAGAATTTAAATAAGGTAGAATTTATTTTTCTCATAATTGTCTAGGGGGGAATTAAAGATTTACTATAGTATAAGATTTTGAGTCTATCTTCAGTTGTAAAGAATAGCTTATTATCTTTTAACTTTATAATTTCATCCGTTAGGTTCTTATAGTTTATAAGTATGGAATTTTTTGTTCTTAGATTCAATACTAATTCCCAAATATTTAATTTAAGAATTTTCCCAGTTAAATTTTAACAGTGTTTTTTTTTATGAATGAACTTCAAACCTGAAACCTTTTCAAAGTAATCCAAGGCTTTGAGTATATGATCTAATGAGTGTTCTATGTCACTACATGTCAACAGTATTTCATCAGCAAAACAATGGATTTTTGATGAAAAGTCTTCAGTCATTTTGAAGCCTTTTGATATTATGCTAGATATTATATAGTTAGCTAGTGGTTCTGTAGTTAGAACAAATAATAAAGGGGAAAGAGGGCATCCATATTTTGTACTATTACTACATTAAAGGGTCAAGATAGAAAGGAACTTACCTTGACAAAAGATGATGAATTGCTATAAAGTATTTTAATTAATGTTGTAAAACTAGAGGATAAGTTATATTCATTTTATGTTTCAAACAAATAAAGCCAGTTCACTGAATCAAAAGCTTTATCAATATCTAGACTTATTTTTCTTTTTTATTTGCTATATCAATTAATGAAAACATCTTATAATATTGTCTTGTACTCTTCTTTTTATTATATATCCAGCTTGATCTTCGTGTATTAATCCCAGGAGTATATGTTTTATTCTTATTGCTGGTATAGACATGAAAATTTTGTAGTCTACATTCAAAAATGAGATAGGGCAATAAGAAACAATTGATACAGGATCTTCATCGGCTTTTAAAATGGGTGTAATTATAGAGTATCTCCAAGAGGGATGAATATTAGCAGAGCTTTTGACATTTCAAAGATGTTCAATAAGGTTTTAAAGCTATTGTCAGGTAGCAGTTTATACAATTCTGGGATGATATCATCTAATCCTGGAGTTTTGTTGATTTTGAGACTTTTAATTTGGTCTTTCAATTCTTTAAAAAAGACTTCTCAAGTTTACTTTTCTGTTTAGTTAATGTATGATGCATATTTTCCTTCAAAAACAATGAATTAGTACATTATTATGTGTTTGTCTCCTGTTTTATTTTTTTTCAAAACATTTACTAAAATGTTGAAATATGTTATTTAGAATCATTATTTTGATGTTTTCCCTCTGTATATACAATCTCTTTAAAGTGATTTATTTTGTTCATATTCTTTGACCTATGGCTGTTCTGTGTAGATTATTTGGGTTTACTGAATAAGACTGTAGTTTATTTTTTCCAGCTTGACTGAGATCTTGTGTTGAAGTATTTCTCGGTATTCCTGATTCAGCTTTTTAACTCCATATTTACAGCTTTGTCATTGGGCTTTAAGTTTAACTTTAATTTATATATATATTAGATTGCAAAGCAATCAAGTCTTTTCCCATTCTTTACTTTTACATATATACTAGTATTTAACTTTACCAAATAAATAGGTTTTATGGTGTCTCATAATATAGCATCAGTCACCTCCCCATTGTTATTAAATTCCATGAACTGATTAATTTCTCTCAAAAACCAATCATTAAAATCTTTTAATTATGTATGCAGGTAACCTTTGACAATTAATTAAGATATTTGAGCTAAAGGTTAGAGTGAATGCAATGGCCTTATGGTCGGACAAAGGGCACAAGTCTATTAATACATTGTCTGTTTTTGAATAGGTCTCATCATTTTCTGTTTTTGAATAGGTCTCATTTGATAAAAAAAAACAAAAAACTTTTCAGTATTGGTTTGTGTTCCATATCTGAAGGAATACTGTGCATAGTTTAAAGAGCTTTGTAGTTTTAAGTCTAAAATATTCATTATATTCATTAAACCTGTATAGGGATTTAATTGTTTTGCTGTAGAAGATAGACTGACTTTTTTCTCATTAGTGGTGTCTTTAATTGATAAAATGCAATTAAAGTGTAAGGCTATCACCTCATTTCCTTTTGAATATAATGACACAATGTCTAGATACTTCTTGGCTGTTTTAGATCCTATTCCAGGAATCCAATAAGTATTTATGAGAGTGTAATGCTTTATATCTATTTCTTTTAACACCAATCCCATCATTCCATTCTTATCCAAATAAGTCTCAACTATTTTAGATAAACCTAGAGTTTTCTTCCAATGGATAAGAATACCTCTTTTTTGAACTAAAATGAAAACTTACTAGAATTAAATAGTCCTTTATTTGCAACCCGCCTAAATCTTCAGTTAAAATATGTGTTTCTTGCAAGAAGAGAATATCTGCTTTCTGTAATATTAAATACTTTTTTAAACAAATTATTTTTAAAGGGTTATTCAAGCCATTAACATTTATTGAAAGGCATTTATATCTTGGCATCTTTGAGAACAAATGGTTTAATAACTAATGAACAATGGGTTAGTATAATGAATACAGATCTAATATATGTACAACTTGTTATGGACATTCTAAAGCTAGTATTAAAAAATCTAAGTTAAAAACATTTTTATCCTCTAACATGGGATAAAAAATTTCTGGTTTGATGAAAATGTCCTACAAACCACATACTAACAACCCCATAGGTCTACCTAATCACAAACATTTCCTACTGCTTATGTAGATATAATAAAACAACATGAATAAAATGGAATACACTGAAAAAGAATTCAGTAAAGTCCACACAATTTTTTTGTGTATGCATTGTGGTGCAATGTGTACATCAGCACAAACATTTTTAGATTCAGTAAGTGCCACTTAGTGGCACACTCACACGTGCACACAAGGAAAATTCTTACAAATGCAAATTACCTCATAAGTAGGTGAATCTTATGCAAAAGAGGCAGGTTAAGTGATCCAACAAGCAGAAAGGCATCAGTGTAGAAAGGTGTCAGTGTCCATAGAGTACATGGAGTTTTTCCATGTACAGGAGTCTACACAGACAGAAGGGGATGTAAAACTCCACAAATATGGACATACCTCCCCTGAAAATGTTATAAAACATACAGATATGTGCAAAGCTAACATGGTGGATGTCAGAAAGATGAAGGGAATAAGTTAAATTAATAATATGTTTTAATAATTTCAGCATGTTTTCACTGTGTGTCACAGTGTGCAAACATGCTTAATTGAAAAATAAAAAAAGAGGAAAAAAGTATTTTATAATATTTGTCAGAAATGTATTATAGGACATTGTGCCAGGTTCATACAATGGTGCATTGGTGCTGTTGTCCAGTTCATATGACTATGAACCATATAGTTTCCAGGCTGACAGCATGGCTATGTATGCAATGAGGTGGATGTCTTGAATAGCAAAAAGGAGTAAATGTGTTCACATATCCACTTTGTGTAGGCTCCTACACCATGTTGATATTTCCACTGGATGTGGCTGCCAGCAGGGAGGTGTGTCTCATTACTTTTAGGATTTTTTAATTGCCAGTGTGAGTGTTTGCACTGTCCACCACATAGATGAGCATGTTCACATGGAAAGACAACCCAGGTCACAGTGAAGACATAGGCAGCAAGTAATCAAAACTGGATATATTCAATTATTGATTTTGTCTTTTGTATAAGCTGTGCTGTGCAGCACAATGTATAGCACCACATCTCACACTAAAGTAAGACCATTAAATGTTAATTTCAATCTAGGCAGATGATATGCATAACACTAGCCAATCACAAGATGGTGGACCTACAGCATCCATCCATCCATCCTCAATCCCTTTTTTCCATTTTGCATATGGGGTTGGGATGTCACTTAAGCAGTGACAATCATTTCAAGCCAAGGCTTATACCAATGGGTGGCTAGCCCTGCAATGGTAGTACAGCCATACCACTCACTCATACACACGTTCTCACCTATGGTCAATTTAGAGTGTCTGATCCACCTACTGCATTTGTTTGGAATGTGGGAGGAAACCCACATGACCACAGGAAGAACATGCAGACTCCACACAGAAGGCACCCCGACCGAGAATCACACCAAAGAACCTCTTCTTGTGAGGCAGTAATGTTAATCGCTGCACCACTGTGGCAACATAGTGGACCTACAGCAGACCTGTATAAAGTATGCATTCACCCTACATTCTGATTTTCCCCCAATAATCTGGATCATTGGAGATAAGACTTGGGAATTTTAACTGAGATAATGCTAGGGGCCGCTGCAGATCTGCAACATCTGTATGTGCTAGATGCTGAAGTCAGTGCTGCTGGTGCTGCTGACAATAGGCCCAGGCTGAAAAGGAGAAGAATGCACAGCCCCAGGGTAACCTTCCAGGAGCTACATGAGCTGGAGATTGTAAAGTACTACAGGGTGGACAGGGACATATTACAAGAACTCACTGAGCTCTGCCACCCTCAACACAGAGCCAGACCCAAAAGAGGGGAACCCATTACAGTGGAAACAAAGGTATGTGTGGCCCTTCAGATACTAGCTACATGTACTTTTCAAAGACCAGATGTGGCATGATGAAGTGTCACAGGCATCTGAATCTGGGATACTCCAGCAGCTCCTAGATGCTATGCTATCACATGCCAGTGAGCACTTATATTTTCCCCTCTACCCTGAGGATACAGCCAGCAATATGCAACCATTCTACCATGTAGCACACTACCCTGAAGTACTGGGTGCCATAGATTACACTCATGCACACATCAAGGCACCACCTAATAAGCACGGTAGAATCTAAGTCAACCACAAGGGGTACCGCGCCTTCAACTGTTAGGTCATGTGCAATGCCCAGGGTATTATCCTGAATGCATGTGCTGGCACTGATGAAGGGTTGACCCTGAAAGCTTTGTGATTTTTTCCCTGTTTGGAATAAATGCTGCATTTTACCTCAACGTTTTAAGGTTTGGGAATTTTTTTGTATCCTGCCTGGTTTACCTATGTGCTGTTCTTGTTTCTTTGGATTTTTGTGTGCTGGCAGGCCTGGCAGTTATCACAACTCCCATATCTAGCACACATCACAACTGTACCAGATGTTTTCTTGGGGGGGGGGCACACCACACAGCCATTTACTGGAGGATGCTGGCTATGCCCTGGAACAGTGGATGATGGCACCCATCAGAAATGCTTACACACCCACAAAAGAATGCCATAATGAGGCACATGCTCAAACTAGGAACATCATAGAGTGCGTGCTTGGGCTTCTGAAGTCACGGTTCCAGTGCTAGATATGCCTGGTGGAGCCCTGCAGTATTCCACAGCCAAATGTGCACATATATTCACAGCATGTGCTATGCTACGCAATA